>NC_043002.1:51789104-51866604 GCF_006345805.1 Octopus sinensis | reverse complement strand
TAATAATAATAATAATAATAATAATAATAATAATAATAATAATAATAATAATAATAATAATAAACCAATTATAAACAGCATAAACCTAGCCGTCACTGAACTAATAGCCACTGAAACAAAAAAAAGTGATATCACTGAGCTAAATGACTTAATATACGCAGCAGCCACTGCAGCCACAAAAGAAGCTGGATACTCACCCAAACCCGCCCAAACAGGAGTACCACCACCCAAACAAACCCTGTGGATAAATAACATCCAAAACAAAATTTAAAAAATTAGAAAAGACCTGTCGATTCTTAATGAAATCAGCAAACAATCAACGCTACTGAGCAACAAAAAGAGAACAAAAATACTCCACAAATATAACATCACAGAAAAAGATTTGCCGGAGATAAAAGAAAAGCTGAAGCAAGATATCCTTGCCAAAGCTCAAAGGACCGCCGGTACGAGAAACGCCAACGCTTCTTTGAACAAAACAAAAAGTTCAACTCCAACCCCAAAAAGTTCTACCAAGAAATGGGCAAAAATAAAATAGAAGTCACTGCAGCACCAACGGCAGAAGAACTGGAAGAATTCTGGAGAGAAATATGGTCGGCGAACGAACAGCCAAAAAAAAGGAGTATCAAAATAACAAACTCGGCATCTGAAAAACTTTGGACCCCCATAACAACTGAAGAGGTCACCCAGGCACTGCAAAAACTAAGCAACTGGAAGGCACCTGGGCACGACAAGATCCCCAACTTCTGGTTGAAATATCTAACAGGAATGCACAAAAAGCTGGCTGAAAACTTTAACAACATACTAGCAGAGCCAGAGACAATGCCTGAATGGCTCACGAAAGGGAAAACCATCTTAATTCCCAAATCAAATGAAACAGCAAAACCAGAAAACTAAAGACCAATAACCTGCCTCCCTACTATGTTCAAGGCATTTACTGCAGTGATATCGCAAAGGCTAAACAAGCACCTGGACGAAAACAAACTGTTCCCAGAAGAGCAGAAAGGATGCCGCAAAGGCTCATATGGCTGTAAAGATCAACTAATGATTAATAAAGCCGTAACTGAAGACAGCCACAGAAAGAAGAAAGGCCTCAGTATGGCCTGGATTGACTACAAAAAGGCGTTTGATAGCATCCCCCACACATGGATCCTCGAAACACTAGCCATTAACAAAGTAGCACCATAAAATTCATAGAGCACTCTATGAATAAATCGCAAACAGTCCTACACCTCCAAACAAAAGAGGGACTCATGAAAACCAAAGACATCCCCATTAGAAGAGGAATATTCCAGGGAGACACGCTCTCTCCACTCCTTTTCTGCTTGGCACTGTCACCTCTATCTGATATGCTAAATAGAACTGGATGCGGATATAAATGTTACGGCAAAACGATCAGCCACCTTTTATATATGGATGACCTAAAACTATACGCTGCAAATGACAAACAGCTGGAAACACTATTAAAGACAGTTCATGGATTTACCAAAGAAATAGATATGAAATTTGGATTAGAAAAATGCGCCAAAGTAACCATGAAAAGAGGAAAACTAGTTAAGAGTAACAACATCACACTAGATAAAACCAATGAAATAAAAGAATTAGACCAAAGCCAAACTTACAAATACTTAGGAATCCATGAACTAGATAAGACACAACACACACAATGAAAGAGAAAATAAAAAAAGAATATTATAGACGAGTTAGATCAATACTAAAAACAGAGCTCAATGCTAAAAGCAAGATAATAGGTATCAACACTTTAGCTGTCCCAGTTATAAGTTACAGCTACAATATCCTTAACTGGACACGAAATGAACTGTCCAAAATAGATAGGAAAACAAGAAAATAATGACAGGATCTAGGATGCATCACCCAAAATCTGACATAGAAAGACTATATATACAACGTATAGAAGGTGGTAGAGGCCTTATACAGCTGGAAAACTACTATAAAATAACCACCATAGGACTGCAAAAATATCTACTTCAGAAGGAAGGAAAATTGATCCAGATAGCGGCAAAACACGAGCAAAACAAAAAACTGTTCTCAGTATTTAAGGAAGCTGACAAATACAAACAAGAAATCATACCACCTAATAAACATGAAGAAGAAGAAGAAGAAGAAGAAGAAGAAGATGAAGAAACAACAAAAGCTATAAAACAAATGAAATCCAAACTAAAAATAGAACAGCAACGAACCATGATAAAACGATGGCAAGAAAAGCCCCTTCATGGTAAATACTGGACTAAACTAAACGCAAAAGAAATAGACAAAGAAAAATCCCAGCAATGGTTGAGAAGCTCAGGACTCAAAGCAGAAACAGAGGGATTTTTAATTGCAGCACAAGACCAAAGCCTTCCCACCAGAAATTACCAAACACATGTAATGAAAAGAAATATTACAAGTAACTGCAGAATATGTGGAGATGGACAAGAGACAATAAATCATATTATCTCTAGCTGCCCAGTCCTGGCTAAGAAGGAATATATTCACAGACATGACAGAGTTGGAACCTACATACATTGGAAGCTATGCCAACATTATGGAATAACAACAGAAAAAAGATGGTATAGGCACACACCAGAAAAGGTCACAGAAAACGAGAAAACAACCATACTCTGGGATATGCCGATACACACAGATAGAGAAATTAAGGCCAACAGACCAGATATAGTTGTCAGAGATCATGAAGAAAAAAAATGCTTTCTAATTGATGTATCAATACCGGCAGATGACAACGTGTCTCTAAAAGAAATGGAGAAACTCTCAAAATACAAAGACCTGGAAATAGAGGTAACTAGAATGTGGAATCTGAAAACAGAAACAATTCCTATCATAGTAGGTGCATTAGGCATGATAAAAAAATATTCAGACAAATACATAACAAAAACACCAGGACTTACAAACACATATAACATACAGAAAATTGCACTACTAGGCACTGCACACATCCTACGCAGAACACTTTCCATACAATAACCATCAGAGCATCACAACAAATCACAGCACATACCCAAGGCACACAGAGCTGCGCTCGGTAGTGAAGTGAAAGCACGCTATAAAAATGAAACTACTGAATAATGATAATAATAATAATAATAATAATAATAATAATAATAATAATAATAATAATAATAATAATAATAATAATAATAATTCACATGTGCAGCCAAACATGAAGAACAGGTCAGCGGTCAGCCGGTACCAAAATAGCCACCCACTAACACTCATAGCAGACCGCCCAAAGCACTCTGGCAGTAAACAGCAGGAATTTACCCATTGCTACTAAATTTAAAGCAAGATGGACGGATGGGATGACCATGAAGTCGAAGATTTAAACTAACGGAGGCAATGCTTGAATTTCACCTGAGGAAACACAAGATCTCATTATCAAAACAGACATTTGCATGATCAAATACCTGTATTCTTGGAGAACTACGTTGTGTGGAAACGTAACTGTCCGACCGTACTCCTTCTTGTTGACTCCAATTTCTTCAATTTTTTATGCATACACGACGAATGCCCAAACATAATCTTGGAAATATACAATAATGCTACCGGTAGTTGGGTAATTGTGAGGGTGTGTGTGTGCGTGTGTACAAAATAATATCAAAAAAATACTAACGATAATAATCGGTTGTTCCGTCGATTTCGATGTGCGGCTACGTTTGGAGCACTGCGTTGCTTTATCCGAAAGAATCTCGGTTAATTTACGGGCGAGAATGTAAACAAACCAACACCACTTGTCAAGTGGAGGTGGGAGCAGTCACCATCCTAACCGAATATAGCATAACTATATATGTATGCATGCATATATGTATGTATATATGTATGTATGTATGTATGTATGTATGTATGTATGTGCACATGCATAATTGTATATATATATATATATGTATGTATGTCTGCGTTTATGTATGCATGTATCTATGTATGTAAGTGCACATGCATGTTTGTATGCATATATATATATATATATATATATATATTATATATATATATATATAATATATATATATATATATATATATATATGCATTTATATATGCATGTCTCTATGTATGTATATGTGTGTGTATCTGTGCGTGTATGTGTGTTTATATGTATAAAACATTTATATAGTCAGGACGCTAGTGAGAGCAGATTCCCAAACATTGATTATGATTCCATTGACAGTATAATTTGCGAAAAATGCGAAATGAAAATGTTTGATAATAATTATATCTGCATGGGGCTGCGGAAGTTTTTGCATGTAAGGTATACGTGTGTGTGTGTTGTGTGTGTGTGTGTGTGTGTGTGTGTGTGTGTGTGTGTGTGTGTATGTGTGTGTGTTGTGACTGCCCCCCGCCTCTACTTGACAAGTGGTGTTGGTTTGTTTACATTCCCGCCCGTAAATTAAACGAGATTTGTTCTACTAAAGCTTTCAACGCAGTGCCCCAAACGTAGCCGTACATCGAAATCGACAGAACAACCGATTATTATTGTTATTTTGCGCTCCGGACAAAATACTTAGCAGTATTTCGTCCGTCTCAACGTTCTGATTTCAAATTCCGCCGAGGTCGACTTTGTCTTGCATCCTTTCGCGGTCGATAAATTAAGTACCAGTCGAGTACTGGGGGTCGATATGTTCGACTATTCCCCTCCCCACAAAATCCAGGCCTTGTGCCTATGGTAGAAAGGACTATTTTCATTATTGTATAAAGCGGCGAGCTTGCAGAATCGTTACCACGCCGGGCGAAATGCTTTGCGAGATTTCCCCCGTCGCTGCGTTCTGAGTTCAAATTCTGCCGAGGTCGACTTTGCTTTTCATAGTTTTGGGGTCGATGTGAAACACTGGGGTCAATGTAAATGACTAGTCCCCGCCTGCCAAAATTTCAGGCTTTGTCTCTATAGTAGAAAGGATTATAATTATTATTACTATTATTATTATCATCATCATCATCATCATCATCATAATTATTGTTGATGTTGTTGTTGTTGTTATTTGCGTACTGGAGTCGATGTAATCAACTATCTCCCTCTTCCTAATTTCAGGCTTTGCACCTATAGTAGAATTATTATTATTATTATTATTATTATTATTATTATTATTATTATTATTATTATTATTATTAATATCATTATTATTATTATTATTATTATTATTATTATTATTATTATTATTATTATTAATATCATTATTATTATCGTTAGTATTTTTTTATATTATTTTTTACACACACACTCACACACACACAGCGGCCTTTTGTGCCGTTTTGTATTGCACATTGCACACTCGCATATGCTTGTATACACATGTCGCTTAAATGTACATGCGTACAACGTACATGTAGACAAGCACCGAGATCCCGTCGGAATGCTCTGTGTAAAGCGCACGCCACTAAGCATCTCTTGACAGCGCGATGACGTCTGCTCGTGACTTGTGATTAATCTTTGACATGTTGACGCCAGCAACGTTGCCCTCTGTGATAAATGCATTTACACTGATACCACCGAGGCTCTTACCCTTGGGCTCAGTCAGAACAACAAAACATTTAATGTAAGACAAATGAAAAATAACAACAGCGCACCAAGAACCAAGCACCAGCACAAGCTTATGGATATTGGCTTTCAAAAGGAAATTAGTTTGGTTCTTAGTTTGGTAATTGTTTTCTTGTTCTTGTGTTTTCTTAGTTCTTATATCTCTTTTTCTCTTTGTTTCCTTGTTTTATTTTTTCAAAACATAATTTCTAGTAAACAGGCCGTTTTCTTCAGACAATGTTTTGTCTAGAGAAAATGGCCTTTACATTAATTCATTTTAATGTCAATTTATTTTATTTCATAGTTAGGGAGCGTTTGTTTCTTTCAGTGAGACACATGTAAGAATGATAGAGTTATTTTATTGGTGTGGTTCGTTGTATTTTTCTATCTCTTAAATATGTATAAATGTGTATGTATGCATATGCATAATCACATATATACATATGTATATATAATATATATATATATATATATATATATATATATATATACGTGCATATGTATATATATATATATATATATATATATATATATATAATATAATTTTAATCCAAAAGGGAAACAAAAAAAACAACAACAACAGGAACAATTACAGTATTATTATTAATAGGCGCTCAGGAGATGGAAGCAGGGAGGTATGACGTTTCGAGCGGAGCTCTTCGTCGGAAACATAAAGAAGGAAGAGAGAGGAAAGAAAGATCCCAGAGCGGGCAACAGGGAAAGAGAAAAAGACGACTGGTGTTTACGAGTTGCACATGGTGAAAGGCGGATGTTGACGATAACAAGAGCAAAGTGGGTTTTTAAAGGCAAAAGAGTGGAGACAAGGTTGGTAACCCAACAGATGTGTGTGTATGTGTGAGTGTGTGCGTGTGCGTGTGTGTATGTGTGTGTGTGAGGCGAGATGAAAAATACGTGCATATGTGTGTGTGTGTGTGTGTGTGTATATATATATATATATATATATATATAGATAGATAGATAGATAGATAGATAGATAGATAGATAGATAGATAGATAGATAGATAGATAGATAGATAGATGTGTGTATGCGTGTGTGAGTGTGTGTGTGTGTGTGTGAGGGAAGTGTTGTTTGTATGTGTATGATTGCTCTCTTCTGTGTTTGATTATTTGAAGTCTTGTAAGAAGGAGCTGTTTTCTAACAAAGATAAAAAGCCCCATCGTTAGAATGTTGATAGAAAAGCAAATTTACAATTTGAACTTGAGAAAAGTCTTGTATAGTTTTACTTTTCCACTTACAGATCGTGTTTATAATGTACGAGTTAACTGGGTGATTTCTTTATCTGGAAACCTCAGTTTATCCAGATAAAGACTGAGGCATTTGCTCACTTAACTAAGTGCACCACTTATTGTTGATATACGTATGAATTTAATATACGTATGAATTTAAATCTAGGTCTAGAAGTCAGATGTTTCCAAGCTGGAGTCTTTCTCTTTGATTTTCAGAGTAAAAAAATTCACATCAGCAAGACAGTTGACGTGCATGACCGTACATACTTTCTTTTGTTTGTCTCAAACAACAATATCTTGAGTGTAATGTTTGCAGTTGGTTGAAGTATTGATAAGAATGCTTCAAAGTATTCCTTGTGTTGATATATTCATTCAGGAAGAAGGGCTTTTCTATATTAATCCCAGAACAGTCATTATTAAGATTCCTTCCTTTAAAGCATCCCTTCTTTTAAACAAATAAAGAAGCTAGTTCTAAAATCTCTATAAGAAATGCAAGTAGTAACTCTACAGAAAAATAATGTTTGTTGCCACTTCAACATGGCTGTTCCGTACGGATCGACGTTCCTACTATTTTTTAACTCCAGAAGAACATCTCCAGCTGGTTAACCAGCAACTAACATTACTATTCTTATCTATATCTCTCTTTTACTTGATTCAGTCATTAGACTGCAGCCATGCTGGAGCAAGTCCTTGAAGGATTTTTAGTCGAATGAATCGACCCAAGGACTTTTCTTTAATCCTGATACTTATTCAATCGTTCTCTTTATATATATATATATATATATATATATATATATATATATATATATGTGTGTGTGTGTGTGTGTGTGTGTGTGTGTGTGTGTGTGTGTGTGTGTGTGTGTGTGTATGTAATTATAAATTTTCTTTAGAAACGCATAGAAAGCATGTAAGTGCTTGAGTCAAACCCGAGACGCTAGACAAGTGCAAAAGAAACAGAGAAGTTCAACTCAAGGAGACTACGATTGATGTGTACATATACGGGTTTAATACGATAAAATTGTCTCTAAAACATATATTAATAGATTTAGAATATAAAGATATAGAGATATAAAAATATACATGAATGTTAAAAATATGCAAGGATAAATAAATATATAGATATATAAATATAATAGAGTATAGATAAAAATATAGATAAGAATAATGAAATATAGAAAGACATTTCTTTTAAAAATTCAAAATAAATTATGGAATGGAGGGAGTAATAGATGTTTAAAAAGAGATTTTGGTACCATTTTTAAAGGAAATGAAGTATTCCGACCATCATTTCTAGAGTTCATTCAAAGAGTACATGTGAATCTTACGATTAACTGCGAGGGAATGCTCCCGTCATAAGGGAAAAAGAAATACTTCATTTCCTTTAAATATGGTACCAAAAGCTCTTTTTAAACATCTGTTACTCCCTCCATTAGGAACAAATCCCGTTTTATTGCATATTGATTTTCATTTCACCCGAGCCTATACAATACACTGTTTGATAGTTGCTTTTGCTGTTGCTGTTGTAGTTTAGCCCTGGCTGAGCTGACCTACAGTCATAAACATACCGTCTTTTTCCTTTGTACAGAGTATTCAGGACCACATTATCCGAAATGTCGGTTTCTAAGACATCGAGATATGATTTTAAGGAGATTTGGTGGCTATTTCTAAGAGGCCCAGCCCAGCAACTACCCAAAGGCTCCTATATTTGTTCGGTTCACTTAACGTATATTTTTGTTTTTATTTCGAACAAAAATATTTTCTTTATTACTTTCTTTCTTTTTTTCTTTCCTTCGTCGCTTCTTGTAACTCGAGTAAGAGTTGAACACAGCTACTTAGGAACCATTAATGTTGTTTGTAGAAGCTCGACTGAAATACAGTAGGACTAATCGATTATATATTGTGTTTGGTTGGTGGGGAAGACGTCAAAGGCTTGCAAGACGATGCAAACAAAAAGAAAATGGGAAAATAAGATAGATAGAGAGAGATGCGATGATAAGAGTGAAAATGACTGGAGATTGAAGAGAAATATCGAAAGAAACGATATACTAAATTATCGTTATGAAGATATTCCTTAGCTTTAATAACATAAAGAGAGCAGGTCTTCTTAAATTGCTGGTCACATGTTGCCGATGCGAAAAGAAAACCGGTAAATACTAAGACCAAGCAATCTTAACTTCATAAGAGACCCTGCGGAAGCCATACTAACTTATGCACTTCACCTTCCCTAGGGACATTTCTGCTTACTCCCTGTCGATATACATTTGCCCAACGGCAAATGTCCTCGACCGATCCCCGAATCTCGCTCTTTTCTGATTTCATGCCTTGACTGTGTGATTATAGTTTCCAACATAATCATTATATCGCTTTTCTTCTTACATACAACCACCGCTTTAATAAACTGCGTCGTGCGTTCAGCGTCCATCATAGACACAAACTTATTCATTTTATCATTTATCATCACAGTGAAGATACACACATACGATCGTGTCAACAGTATGATAGCTGCAGGCAGTTCACATGTATGTATGTATGTATGTATGTATGTATGTATGTATGTATGTATGTATGTATGTATGTATGTATGTATGTATGTATGTATGTCATCAATATCATTAACTGCAATAATAGTATTAGATTGTTTTTTGCATCTCTCTCGTGTTGATTACCGTATATTTTCGTTAACTTTGATTTTCTCTCGTTCTTCAAAACATTATGTTTTTATCAATGTTTTTTGGGTTTCATGTATGGTTTCCAACGCGTGTATATATATATATATATATATATATATATATATATATATATATATATATATATATATATTGTGTGTGTGTGTAACAAAAAAAAAAGCGCAATGCATTCCACCTTCACTATGTCTTTATTTGCGTGGATATAAAAATCGATGAATGGTGACTGATTTGTATAAATCATTCTGTTTTCGGCGTCAGCGAACCTAAATTAATACAACTAATATTATAGGTGCTTTGTTATTCAATTATTCAATCACAGCCATTTGTTTTATGTTTGTTGTGTCACATTTTCTCGCATCTCGTAAGCAAATGTAATTTTCTTTCTCTATATCACTGTCTAATCAATAAGTTTAATTAAGCTAACACGGCCTAGTAATTAGAAAATATGCATCGGCTGTCACAGACTAGATTCACGAGGGGAGAGAGAGAGAGAGACAAAAAAAGAAAGAAAGAAAGAAAGAGGGAGAAAAGAAATGGAAATTGTCTGTTCTCCAGCCACACCCTACTCAGACAAGCAATTCAACTAGTAATGACGATGATGATGATTATGTCGATGATGATGATCATGATGATGAAGACAACGAGTTGGAGGATGTAGAAAAGGGCTGGAAAAGTGCAGAGGTAGTGTAAGGAGAGAATAATGATAAGACGAAGATAAGGAAGAGGAGGAGGAGAAGTAGAAGTGGGAAATGATGCCTTCTTGTTTGGTTTATTTCGAAATTTCGTCTAAAAAATATTATTACATAAACAAACTTTAGTAAATAATCTTGCCTTTCTTCCAGTCATTTAAACTTCTTTTTTATCAACTCATTATTATACATCTTAATAGTTCAAGATTAATAAATCTCAGGCTGTACATCATTTGTTTTTTCTTTAAAAATCGAATTCTAATAGCCTATGTCGTATGTTCGATATTTGAAAAAGCCATCCACTTCAAACTTTTCTATCTCCGTCCATAGTTGCTCATATAAAGAAGGATGCGCTTCACAGAGTCGTGAAGCAGGTTTCTAAAAATTTTCATTTTTCGTCTTAATGGTTCTAACCCGTGTTAAGTATTTAGAGCAGTCGTTCTCAACCATTTTTTTTTTATCTATGGACCATTTTGATTTCTATTTTATTGTGGTGAACTCATTCGATATTTAAACACTAATTTTACAGTTATTTCTTTCAAAATTCCCATTTTGTTTTTCGCTCATTCACTTGTATTTGTAAGTAAAATGATAGATAAAGAAGGCTAGTTCTTTGATGCAATACATAAATTTAAATCAAAACTTTCATGGACCCTTAAAATACTTTGTGGGTGACCAATTTACTATTTTGCTATTGTGGGCCTCCAAAAGTCATATATGGACCACGGTTGGGAACCCCTGATTTAAAATGAACTAGCAAATATTCTGGCATATCTACCTTCTAGAAACAATAAAGATGATTCACATTCCCATAACAACCATAACATACATTCATACATGCATTCATATATTCATACATCCGTACGTAAGCGCATACATACGTAGGTACATCAAATGGTTGAAATACCCAACCTTAGAAAAGAGTATACGGGTACATGCTTTATATTTTCATCGAGGTTCTGATGACAGCCCTTCCCAAACCAACGCTTAAGCCTTTTGTGCACAAGGCAACCTTCTTCGAAAGTTTCACCACCTTATCTTATATATTTTCTCTACTCAGCATTTTCCAAAACTAGTTCTTCCCAGTTTTTTTTTACATCGATTTGCGGTTCCTTCCCCTTGCATTTTATTTAGTCTTTGTACCTTTCTCTTGGCTTATACTGAGGACGCTTCCAGTGTACAAGTCACCTTTTCATTTTTTATATGTACAGCGTGGCTTGTTCAATGCATCTGAGTAAATTGATGAGTGACCCGATGTTTGTGCATCCTACCTTTTACAAGGACTTCTGTGTCAGGTGTTTTACTTTGCTACTTGATGCTGAGCATACGTCTCAAACATTTTTTATGAAAGCGCTCAAGCAACTTGAGATGCCAATAGTGTATTGTACATGTTTCAGAAGAGTACACTAGAACTGTTAGTACAAAAGCCTTGTAAACACGTAACTTGGCATTGCTGGTGGTGCCATGACCTGCCTAGACTATCTTTTCGCGCTTCCCAAATGACACAGATGTTTTCTAAATGCGTAGATGTATTTCTATGGGCAATACATAGGAAGCCGTCTCTCAACAATATGCAAACCAGGTAAACAAAACTGTCAATCGCACTACATCTAATCTTGAGCTGTATTCTTCGATATTTGGTTCGACATAAAGTTCGCCTGGAACAGGTATAAACATTACCTCTTTTTTTTTTTTTGTCAGATACATAAATGTATACATGTATGTAGGCAGTTAGACCCCAGCAGCTTACAATGGCCTTTAATGCGATTTAAGTTGTTATCCAGTTAGGCCAACACGACTTGCATATTGCTGGCACCACACGTGTTTTGTCCTGATGTATCTTTATCGGGTTTGTTACTACATACTGATAAGGCAGCGAGGTGGCAGAATCGTTAAAGCGTCGAAGCTACTTTTCGGTTTCTTTTTCTAGTGGGGTTTACGATCTGAGTTCAAATTACACTGCGGTCAACTTTGCTTTTCATACCCCCGGGGTCGAAAAACATAATATACTACTCAAATACTGAAGTCATTTTCCTGGCAAGGTTCATCCAGCTCAAGATCTCAGTACTGTCGATTTCTTCCAAGAATGTATCCCCAGGACAGGATTGATAGTGTATTTATAAATCCTGATAACTTGAAAAGAAAAGTTGACCCCAGTAGAGAGAACAGGGACGTTAGAATAGCCAAGTGTGAAATTAGCTAGGATGTTAGAAAAAGTAAGGGCAAAGAGCTAGGACGAATAAAGCAGGGTAATGTATCCAACTTTCTAACGATTCGGTCAAATAAATCGGTATATCATGTTGATCACATAATGTTGCCAGTGTTGTAAGGCGGTGAGTTGGCAGAAACGTTTGTCGTTGTCTTTGAGTAGAAAGCATGTACACTCCATGTAAGTCCTGTTATTGTTAACCAGTTATTGTAAACCTGTTATTTCTTGAATTTTTGAATTATTGTTATTACTTGAATTTGTTGCAATTTTTATTTGTCTTCCCCATTTATGGGCGAAGTTGGGAAGAACATTATTATGGAGACTAGATAAGTGCAAACAGGCAGTTATGCTGCAGTGACTGGCAAAAGCCTGTCAGCAGAGCTACTGCAAGTCCGTGAATTAGAAGTCAATGACAAGGACTTCAAGAAATACAACACCTTGCTAAAAAGGAGGGAGACTGTCTAAGGCTGATACCTCCCAAGGAAGTTATTGAGAATACGGAAACAAGAACTATCATATATAGAACGCTAAACATAGCATCGGAAAAGATAAAGATGGCATCCGGTTGAAGAGTGTTTGAAAGAAATAAAAGAATCAACCACGTTCTACAGCAGAGGACGGAAGTTTGGCACGGTGGAGATGCGCTTCGTAAACGAGAATGAAGCAAATAAGTACTCCATTGTAGCCTTGAAATCAGCGGTGTGGGCACTACTACCTACTTACCACTACCACTGTGGCAAGCGTGAGGCCAGAGTAAGGATAGGTAGATTTCCCACTGAAATTGACGAGGCATTGCTGGTGGCAGCCATCCTCTATCATACAGAGGAAGATACAGAAGCTCTAAAAATGTCGAAGGCTACGGAGGTGAACTGATGGGGATATGGGCTAGAAGTAATAGTCCATATAAGCCTGCCAGACCTCCATAAGATTGTGGAAGAACTGGTGCTACCTGACGAGACCAGATTAAGGATTGTTGTGAAGGGTAGACCTCCAATATGTTTTGCGTGTGGAGTAATGGGACACATGAAGACCAAGTGTCCCAGAAACACGAGGAGGAAATAATAGAAACAGAAATTCAAGAAGAGAGTACTGCTGTAGCAGAAGAGAAAATGGACGAGCAATTTACGGTAGTGAAAAGAAAAAGGAATTTAGAATCACCACCCAAAAGCCCCAAGGAGAAAAAGAAAAAGAAACGTGGAAGAGAACAAGAAAGAAAAGAAGAGAAATGTAAAATCAAATGTAAAATCAAGTGAAATGCGAACTCAGGAACCATTGCCTTCAACCAGTAAGGAAGAAGGAGCACGACAGAAGAATGAAAACGAAAGAGACAGCGAATTTGAGACAGAGGAATATGTGTCAGACGAAGACAGTGGTGAAAGATATCAGAGAGAGATGCCTACAGGGAGAAATTTACGAAACCTCGTAATATACGAAAAAAGTGTTGAAATCGAAAAGAGGGTAACCACGATGAAAAATGTTATCAAGAAGGTAAGAAGGGCGTGCTATTGCAGAGAGAAAGAGGGGAGAGATTAGTACAACAGGTTGGGAAAAAAAGAGTTAAAGTATCACCACTGCAGTTTAAGATACGACGAAGTTTCAGTGTGTTAAAATAATAAACAAAGAATAAAGTGTAATACTCATATTATCCCAGTGGCGGTTGTAACATATATAATATAAAATGGTTTAAGGCGGCAAGCTGGCAGAAACGTTTGCACGCCGGGCGAAATGCGTAGCCGTATTTCGTCTGCCGTTACGTTCTGAGTTCAAATTCCGCCGAGGTCGACTTTGCCTTTCATCCTTTCGGGGGTCAATAAATCAAGTACCAGCGGCGTACTGAGGTCGATCTAATCGACTGGCCCCTTCCTCCAAAATTTCGGGCCTTGTGCCTACAGTAGAAAAGAATATAAAATTGTTTCAACCTGGAATCGAAGCGAAACACTAACTCATTTCTGGGATAAATATTTATTTCAGACATTGATACAAGATTACAGTTTTTTGGGTTCTTTGGTTTTTTTTGCCGGGGTGGGAAGGACTTTTCTGATGGGGTTCGGTGGCGATAAAATTAATTCAATGCTGAATCGGTAATTTTCTATTATCAACCACGAAAGGGTTAAAGGCAAAATTGACTTTGAAATCAGAAAAATTTACCTCGAAATATAATGCGATGCAACTAAATCCCGCAAAAGATTTTCCTTGACATTATCATTTAGGCTTTGTCAATTATAAATGTCGATAAAGTGGCGAGCTAGTAGAATCGCCTGCACGCCGGACAAAATGCTTAATAGCATTCTGTATATCATTACATTCTGTTCTCATATACGGCCGAGGTCGACTTTACCTTTCGTCGTTTCGGAACCGATAAAATAAGTACCAGTTGAATACTGGAGTCAATGTAATCGACTTGCCCCTTCCATTAAAGTTGCTGACCTTGTGCCAAAATCTGAAATTATTAATTATGTCGATAAAGCGGTGAGCTGGCAGAATCGTTAGCACGCCGGGCGAAATGCTTAGCGGTATTTTGTCTGCCGTTACATTCTGAGTTCAAATTCCGCTGTGGTCGACTTTGCCTTTCATCCTTTCGGGGTCGATTAAATAAGTACCAGTTACGCACTGGAGTGATGTAATCGACTTAATCCGTTTGTCTGTCCTTGTTTGTCCTCTCTGTGTCTAGCCCCTTGTGGGTAGTAAAGAAATAGGTATTTCGTCTGCCGTTACGTTTTGAGTTCGAATTCCGCCGAGGTCGACTTTGCCTTTCATCCTTTCGGGGTCGATAAATTAAGTACCAGTTACGCACTGGAGTCGATGTAATCGACTTAATACCTTTGTCTGTCCTTGTTTGACCCCTCTATGTTTAGCCCCTTGTGGGCAATAAAGAAATAAGAATCATTAGCATGTCCTGCTCTTTACATTCTGAGTTAAAATTCTCCAAAGGTTGACACTTTGCCTTTCATCCTCTCGGGGTCGAAAGAATAAGTACCAGTTGAGCACTGGGACCGACTTAACTCCTCCTCCGAACTTGTAGGCTTCGTGTCAAAATTTGAAACAAATATATGAACCACTGAATAATAAAAATCCATATCGACTCCAGAATGTTTTAAACTCAGCATATAATAGACGGGATTAAATAGGCACTGCACCATCTATACCACTTCAATATCTTGCCTTGATATTTCTTTAATGTGTCAGCACAAAGCTATCTATACATTTTTTAGCAAGAGCTTTAATTGATTTTCCGTGTATTACTGTTCATAGTTTATTAACCTCAATGACATTGGAACTCAAAGTGTAAAGATTTTACTCCAAAATTCTATCATTTTTGATACTCTACTAATTTTGACAGGACGTATATTGATTTCTTAATTGACGCAGGACCAGAAATTTGCAGTTGATCTTTATTTTTACCGAATATCGAAAGGAAGAGAACTATGATTGACTGCGACTAGATTCGAACTCAGAACATAAAGATACATAACTAAATACCCCAATGCAGTATTGTATATGATACTCTACCGGTTCTATCATCCACCACCATCTGTCAAAACAAATAAGAATATCAATATGAAGAAAAGGTGAGGAGGAAGGCGAAGGATATAACGGAACGCACGCATAAACATTGCTTCCAAGATTGTTCGGCGAATTTCCCGCAAATGATATTTATGGTACAAACATGGCCATCAGCTGAATGTTCTTGATGAGGCCTGATACTTTTATTGATACTTTTATTGAGTATCATTTTCTTTTTAATTGACTTCAACAGCCCTTCATGTCAATTTAAGACAATGTAACTGTGATATTTTGTTGGGGTGGCAGATTGTAACTGACACTAATTGCAAGGACGGAGTTGAAGTGTGTTAACGAAGAGAGAAAGTTTGTAGAAGGCACTGAAAGAAGCGGGAGAAGGGGGACAAGCGTTGGCAAATGATCATAAAGCTTCTGCAACGCAAAAACAAAACAAAAAAAATTTTGATTTTTAAAAATCTGTGGAATGCAGCCTATAAAAAATACAAATAAGTTAATATCTAGCAATAAAGTTCAATAATTTGTAACGGTAATTAACATTTGCATTGCTAATTAACATTATATACATATATATCTATATATATATATATATATATATATATAGTATAAACACACTCACACATATTGGTAACCCTAAAATTCAGGGAAACGGTTAAAAGAAGTATACGAAAGCTTATCAAAATTATTTAGCATTCATTTCTTATGTAAGTATATACGCACACATACTTATTAATATTTTTCTTTTTGTGGTGGAATATAGCAGATTAAATTGCTGGCATTACTTGACTAATACTTTTGTTTGACGACACTGAAAGGTGGCGGGCTAGCAGAAGTTTTACATCTTTTGGAAAAAATACTTTCCAGCATGTATTCCCATTTTTATTTTCAAGTTCATATATGTGTGTGTGTGTGTGTGTGTGTGTGTGCATATAGATACATACAAACATACAAGCATACATACATACGTACGTACGTACATACATACATCATACATACATACATACATACATACATACATATTCCAATTCTGCCGAGGTTGACATTGTTTTTCATACCATCAAAGTCGATAAAATAGTACCAGTTGAGTACTGTGGTCGATATAATTGACTTACCCACTCACCGAAATTACTGGCATTGTGCCAAAGTTTGAAACCAATATATATATATATATATATATACTTTACCTTTACTTTATATATATGTATATATATATATATATATATATATATATATATATATATATATATATATATATATATATATAGTTAATCCAAACATGAAAGCACAAAAAAACACAACGCGAGGACGTGGAACAAATATCGTATTATTGGACGCTCAGGAAAGAAGGAAAGAGGGAGGGTTTAACGTTTCGAGCGGAGCTCTTCGTCGGAAACATAGGAGAAGGAAAGATCCAGAGAAGGGAAGATAGAGGAAAAAAATCGCCAACGGTACACACGCGAGAAACCAAATGAGATGGTGTGGCCATAATGTTCGAATGGCGGATTAACGGATTAACGTCAAACCCTGCATAAAGTGTAGACAACCACCATATATTTATATATATATAGGAGAATCCATAATTTCATATATATATATGAAATTATGGATTCTCCTATCCATTTAGAAGAGCAGCGTTTTACCACCGTGCCTTCATGCTTGCACGAAGTTGATCTTGATGTTGGAGTCGACTTTGCTCAAATCTTTGACCTGAGGAGAAGCAGGACTAGCGCGAGGTCTTGCATTCTGATGCTTTGTTTTCCCAGAAAGAAAGGGAATGTTGCATCGCTTCAAATTGCCTTTTAGTTTATCTTTAAAGCGCAAGAGTGGTCGTCCAACTGACCTTCCTGTTGAGAATTGACCAAAGAGAAATTGCTTCGGAATTCTGATATCACTTATACATGAGAGATGACCTGACCATTTGCATTTTGACGAGGATAGCTTCAATACCTGATATGTTGCATATTGTCAATACCTCCTTATTATGTATATGATCAATCAGTTTATTGTTGGCGATCGTATGCAAGCATCGCATATGAAAAGTGTCAATGATTGATATGCTTTTGGCACAAAATCCAAGATTCAGTATCACAAAGCAATGTTGTCAAGACCACCGACTTATATACATCGACCTTCAACGATATGTCGTGGCTACTCCAAAGCTTGTGATAATGGTCACCGAAAGCAGAGCTTGCCTTCACGACTCAATTTCTATATTTATCTTAGCATCATATATATATATGAGCGGGAATATCGAAGAGCCCACTAGGCCAAGACAATATACTAGAAGGGTATTGCCAGTGCTCAAGAAAATTTGAGTTATTAGCGAGTCATTAGTTAAGAGCTCCAGAATCCAGTGTCCATCGCATTTTGAAGCAGTGTCACTGGAAAACTTACATTCCAAAAATAATCCATATTCTCGATGAAGATGTTTCAAATTGAAGAGTAGAGTTCTGCGAGAGATGATTGGCAAAATGTGCCAAGTACACTTTATAAATACATACATACGTACGTACATACATACGTACGCACATACATACATACATACATACATACATACATACATACTACATACATACATACATACATACATACATACATACATGTATACATATATATATATATATATATATATTATATATATATATATATATATATGTATATATATATATATGTATATATAATATGTATATATATATATATATATATATAGGGATGAAAACATCCGATCTTTCACTGGCTCAATACTCAATTTAATAGAGAAGAATTTTACATGGATTTTACATGGAGATATAAATGTATTTTCGCACAATTCAGTGGGAATGAATTTGAGTAACTGTTTAGATAATTCCTTTTAAGGTATGTATGAATTAAGTTTAGCTTTAACCTCCCTATACTTATAAACTCCAAGTAGCTATGTAACTCGCTTTCTGATCGTGAATGCGCCAAACCACACGTGTGCATATGCTTACATTTTCGCGGATGCTTGTATGAGCACGCGTCATGCAGATTGCGCAAGGCCGTTTATACATCCATATCCGTTAACAGTTATTTTAAATACTTTTCTCCTTGTATTGCGTGTTCGTTTCATTTTTGCATCTGTGATTTTATTTTTGATCTTCGATATAAATGAAGATATTTCCTTCATTTCGCTGCTTTTCTTTCTACGAAATGTGAAGATATACTGCGGAACTGTTATTTTAACGAGTTGTATCTATTTATCACCCGATGAGACATCTGTACCGCCGAATGCTCCTTAACCAGATTTTAAGTGTGCCACCCGTTGAGGATCGATGTTAGATGTGACGAAACAATTGTCGTGATTAATAATAAAAATTCTCGTATATTCCTCTGTTCCGTCTTTCATTTACCATATATATATATATAATATATATATATATATTGGTAAAAACGGTAAGATAACAAAAGAAAGAAAGAGACCTCAATATTATGTAAATAGAGGAAATTTATCTGTAAAATAATATGTGACAATTATTCAATAGCCAAGATGCCGAGGTGGAAATCCACAACACCATCTTTTATCTTGGCTATTGAATAATTGTCACATATTATTTTACAGATATATATATATGTATGTATGTATGTATGTATGTATGTATGTATGTATGTATGTATGTATGTATGTATGTATGTATGTATGTATGTATGTATGTATGTATGTATGTATGTGTGTATGTATGTATGTATGTATGTATGTATAAGTACTCCACGAAGCATAGATATCACGAAGCATATTCCATTATATGTAATGCAAACAGTACACAGCGTTAAGAAATTGTGTTATAGCCACAGCCTTCTTTCGAAAACATACATCAGACATATGCATACAAGAACAAACTGGAATGTAGGTAGCAAGCCCTTTTATACGTGTTTAAGAAATGACACAGCGTATTTGTCGATGTTTGTAAATGAATTAATATACTGCGTTTAATATACTTGCACTTAATAATCATGACACAAAGAGACCCCGTCTAGAAAAACTGATGGCTTCACATAACATCACGATCTCACAAATGCATGAACAATGTACGAACAGACACACAGGCACGCACACACACATGCACGAGCGTGTCAGTGCGTGTGTAATGTCTATGCGTGTGAGAGGACTATAAGAGTTACATATGAATATGCGTGTATGTGGTGTCAAATACGTGTATGTGTTTCAGAACTATTTACTGACATCTGTTCTTTTATATTTCTTCCATGAAAAATATTCTTATTTCCTTTCTGCTTGTTATTTTTCATCCATTAATATCTAACAAATATGTTTATTGCTCTTGTTTTCTCTCGCCTCTTCCCATTTGACTCTGCACAATTTTGTCACTTCCCATCGCTCCTCATATCATCCTATGTGTTTTCTCTAACCAACCTCATCTTGCCGCTTCTTCACCACTTTTCCCTTTCTCTGTTACTGTCTCTATCTTTAAATTTTTTCTCGATCAATCGAATACTACACTCCCCTTCCCATCTTGGTTTTCCTGTAGTTCGCTTTCACTTTTCTCTCTCCTTCTACATCACTCCCCCACCACCACTCTCCTTTTTATACACGCTCTCCTTTCCCCTTCTTATCTTTCCCTCTAATCTAAATCATCTCCAATCCTTTTAACTTCTCTGCATCGCATCCTCTATTTTTCTCTCTAAGTCCTCCACATTCACTTTCCTCACAACATCGCATTTCTTTTATCTCACTTCATTTCTCGCCTACTCCCCCCTCTCTCTCTCTCTCGCTCGCTCTCTCAAATTTCTGTCTACTCGCTCTCTTCTCTTCTTTTTTATTTTCCCTTTCGTCCATCTATCACCTCTGCTACCACCATTACCACCAGTGTTGTTTCACATCTCCACATTGCCTCTTCTCCCATTTTTTCGTTGCTGCCATTTCTCTTCTCGACATTTCCACCTTTCACTGTTCAAATAACCAAGCTGGCTCGGGAGTCTGTACGTCGTTACTTGATTTTCTGGATATGGTAGTTAAAATTTCTGTTAAATTGAGCTCTTCGACCACATGAAGCATTATGTAATGCAGTCATTCTGCTTATTCCGCAATACTTCACTTTACTTAAGACCGTCACTACCTATGGGGCATAGGAGATCGATGACATTTCTCTATTATCCTCGACTCTAGGCTGTTTTCCTCTCTTAGGTTTTCTTTTCTTTTTTTTTTATTCTTTTGGTTTTAACTTGTCACCAATACATCTGTAAGCGGTGATGGGCTTATACAAACTCCATTTTAATCTCTAAAAGGATGTGGTCCATATTAGTCGCTTGATCTGTCCAGCATAGGAGACCCTACCAAGAGTGTGCACTTCTTTGACATCGCTCTGGACTGTGTGCTAGTTATTTCTCATTCGTGATGGTCAAATAAATGTCTCTGATCATGCCACCATGTCCTTGAATTTTGTTTCTCCTGTGAAATCTTTCAACATAGATTCCGTCTTCTACAAAAGACTTTTAAAATAATTAATCCCTGTAGGTCTCAGTATGCTATAGAAAAAGAATTCAACTAGCCAAAAAATCAAAGCCTCTCAAAGCATTGTGTATTTCTTCTCATAAATTGCAGTATCAGCTTGTAGGCAGGTATGCGGTACTCTATTTCCATTTGATATCTTGCCTGGTCTTTACTCTTAAAAACCAGATACACTTCCATACACACCGCTTCGGTCGATGGACACATCGTTCCACGCACAGCCAAGGTATTCTCTAATTACTCCTTCGACCGTATATGGAAACCCCTCCGATCACTCATTTTCCCAAGGAGCAGACGTACGTCACCTTTACTTCTGCACTTTCTTCATTAAGCAAAGAAGACCCACCTTTTGTGGCATATGTTACATTTTATTTTTTTCAAAATTTGAGCGGCAAATGCTAGCAAAAAGTTGATTGCTATTGTTGCTTTCGTTGTTTAAATTTTGGCTGTCTCGATACTTTTCTTGCGTATTTGTCAAAGATTATGAACAAAATATTTGTCTACATAACTATTTTTTTTTTTGTTTATCGTTTTCTAATTATCTTCTGTTTCAAAACTTTGACACATATTAAAGTATTTTATTGTTAGTTGAAGAGTATTCGCTGCTACCAATTTGTGGTTTGCAC
This sequence comes from Octopus sinensis, assembly GCF_006345805.1. Classification (NCBI taxonomy): domain Eukaryota; kingdom Metazoa; phylum Mollusca; class Cephalopoda; order Octopoda; family Octopodidae; genus Octopus; species Octopus sinensis. The sequence continues at coordinate 51,844,624 of NC_043002.1, read as the reverse complement.
TTCTTCCCACTTCCTCCCCAAAGCTTACCACACTGAATCATTAGAAAAGAAATTTTTAAGCAAATTTGTAAATATAAGAAAAAACCCTTACTTTTTCACTCCATGTTACTAGAGACATGATCAAGCATTCTAACGTCTTTTGGTGTTAAAAGCATCCTGAAATGAACGTGGTAAAATCCAATTTTTCTCCAGGATTGTGTGTGCAATAATTCTTCCTAATTCTGATACAAATCCAGAAGTTTGTTAATAGAATTCATTACAGTGATCCAAGTACTTGACTAGTACTTTATTTCATTGACCACAAAAGGATCAAAGGCAAAGTTAATTTCAATGGGAATTGAAACTTGAACGTAAAAAGGAGGAAGAGAAGTATTTTGTCCAAAGAGCTAATGATTCTGCCTGCTCAACACTTTGTAATAATACTTTCTACTAAGGCGGCGAGTTGGCAGAACCATTAGCACGCCGGGCGAAATGCGTAACTGTATTTCGTCTGTCGCTACGCTCTGAGTTCAAATTCCGCCGAGGTCGACTTTGCCTTTCATCATTTCGGGGTCGATTAAATAAGTACCAGTTACGCACTGGGGTTGATATAATCGACTTAATCTGTTTGTCTGTCCTTGTTTGTCCTCCTCTGTGTTTAGCCCCTTGTGGGTAGTAAAGAAATAGGTATTTCGTCTGCTGCTACGTTCTGAATTCAAATTCCGCCGAGGTTGACTTTGCCTTTCGGGTTCGATAAATTAAGTACTAATTGTATACTGAGGTCGATCTAATCGACTGGCCCCCTCCCCCCAAATTTCGGAACTTGTGCCTTGAGTAGAAAAGAATAATACTTTCTACTATAGGCACAATGCCTGAAATTTTGGTGGAGGGTGTAAGACGATTTCATCGAATCCAGTGCTTGACTGGTACTTATTTTATCGAACCCGTTTTGAACTCAAAATGTAAAGGCGAACGAAATATCTATTTTTTTACTACCCACAAGGGGCTAAATACGAAGGAGACAAACAAGGACAGACAGACGGATTAAGTCGATTATATCGACCCCAGTGCGTAACTGGCATTTAATTTATCGACCCCGAAAGGATGAAAGGCAAAGTCGACTTCGACGGAATTTGAACTCAGAACGTAACGGCAGACGAAATACCGCTAAGCATTTTGTCTGGTGTACTAACGTTCCTGCCAAGTAAGATGAGTGTTTAATCTGGACATTTGTTATAGCCTTTTTTTTTTATCTCTTCGAGGTCACAGAGAAAATTCCTCTCTTTTCGTTAGGCAAAGATTTTTCTTAATACTCGCTCCTAGTTGAATCCTTTGAGCAAGGTGTTTGGGAATCCTAGAAAAGAATGACTTTGCCACTGATCCGTTTCCGACTACACATCTATATCAATGGTTTGAATGGTTTCATATCAATAAGAGCAAAACTGAGAAATTTGGTAGAAAAGTATGCATCTATTTGTACATTTCTACTGTGTGACGTTTGTGTCGGTGTGTGAGTTTCAATGTTATTGTTTTATTCTATTTTATTTTGTTTGTTTTTTTTTCTTTTGTTATCTTCGTCACTGAATTATTATTGGAAATCATTCAATAAATATTTTTTTTAAAAAAGAAATAAGCGTAAATATGACAGTGTGGTTAAGAAACTCGCTCTGTGACCCCGTTGTTTTGCGTTTTGTCTCACTGTGCAATAAGTTTCTTCTACTTGGGTGGAACAATATTCCGTGACTGAATTTGGTTGACGGAAACTGTGAGGAAGCCCGCTGTATGTATGTCTTTGTGTATGTCCTATCGCTTCAAAACTAGTGTTGGCTTGTTTACGTCCTCATAACTCAGCGGTTCGGTAAAAATGCCGATAAAATAAGTATCAGACTTTTAAAAAAAAGTACTGGGGGCGATTTGACTTCTTTTTATTATTAAACCTTTCAAGGCGGTGCTCCAGTATGGCTGCGGTCCAAAGAGATAACGTTTGTTTTAGTTTTTGTTTGAGAGATTTGGTTTTATATTTTTGTATTGGGGTCGTAGAAATGAATTTGTCACTTTGGTAGGCGTTGTTCTGTTAGCTTGACACCATTATGGATGAAGTCAAATAAAAGCAATGTCAAAATGTTTTAAAATATATTATTTTAACGAAAAGGCAATTGAATAAGGAAAAATCCTTGCCTTGTAAAACGAGTGGAGGTTAAGCGGCAAAGCATGAAAAATAGCGATTTGAAATTTTGGCAAAAGGCCAGCAATTTCGGGGAACGGGATAAGTGGATTAAATGAACTCCAATGATCAACTGATACTTATTTTATCGACCCTGAAAGGTTGAAAGGCAAAGTCGACCTCGGCGTAATTTGGGCTCAGAACGTAAAGGTAAGTGAAATGCAGTTAAGCATTTTGTCTGGCGTGTAACCGATTGGACCAGCTCACCACCTTAAAACATGCAAAAGTATTGGTTTCAAATTTTGGCAAAACACCAACAATTTCCGGGGGAGGGAAAGTCGATTACATCGATCCCAGTCCTCAAGCTTTACTTATTTTATCGAGCCCAAAAGAATAAAAAGGTAAAATCGACGTCGGCGGAATCAGAACGTAAAGACGGGCAAAATGCCGTGGAGCCTTTTTGTCCTGCGTGCTAACGATTCAGCTAGCTCACCACTTTAAAACATACTAAAATATTAATAACATTTTCTGAAGATGATGTCAATCCCTAAACGAAAAGAACCTATCCAAGAAAAATGGAAGATGTTCGATAGAATTCTATCACCGACTTTTTAATTTTGATAAAACGGACCCAGAATAAACTGAATGAAGATTCGGTAGCTTTGTAAACAGATTCATACATGTAAAAATTCTTCGAATTTTGAAAGATCCGGCTTTATGCAAAACCTACAGAAAGAACTGACATAAATAAGTCAGCTCTCGTTGAAAAACATTAATAGAAATAGTTTAAGATTTTGGTGGGAGAAAATTTATTTTGATTACATCGCCTATTACTTGACTGGTACTTTATTTTACCGGCCCGGAAGGATGAAAGGCAAAGTTGAGTTGGCGGTATTTGTTGCGGAAAGGGCAATGGATGAAAACTAGAAGGCAAAGATCCTCTGAGACTTTAACTTCCAAACAGACAAGGTGTTAGAGCACCGAAAGCTGGATATAGTAGCCTTTAGGTAAGAAAAGCAAGAGTGTTTAATAATCGGCGTGGCAGTACTAGGAGATCAACAAATTATGAATGAAAGAGAAAAAGTTGATAAATATGGAGACCTGAAAATCAAGATCGCCAAGATGTGGCAGCTGCAAGACTCGAACATAAAGGTTATTCCTGTTGTCATCGGAACATTGGGTTCAACACAATCCAGCCTAAACAAACATCTGGACACTTTAGAAATACCCTACAATCTTGGCGAGTAGTAAAAATCGGCTTTACTTGGAACTGCGTAAAGCACTGCTGGTCTGAGGTCTTTGTTGTGATTTTACAGACTGTCCAAATCCCCAGCACACAGTATCTTCAATCAACATCACAGTATTGGATACTGTGCGATGTCTTCAATGAACCTCTTTCGCCAAACCACCAGGCATGAAAGTTGCCTATCTTTCCCGACCACAGAAAGTGAGGGGAGGGGGATGATCTTCACAATGGATTCAGCTGATTGCCGGATTCGTCCTACACGCGACAGCAGGTGTTCATCATAACTCCACAAGTCATTAATGCTCAAGAACTAAACGAGTGCAAGCAGGACAGCTTCGTCTCTCAGACAAACCTTGCTGACGGTATTTATGTGCGTGCACAGTTTATTCCGAACTGGTAATGCCTCTTAGCATCATCATCATTATCATCATCATCACCCCTTCTCCTCCTCCTCCTCGTCCTCCTCATTCTTCCCCCATTATTGTCGTGGTTGTTGAGGTCGTCGTCGTCATCATCATCATCGTCGTCGTCTTCATCGTGGCAGAGAAAACTAGTGAATCCTTTTTGTGGTTGCTGATCTGTTCGAAGGGATTTCTGAAAATAATTCATGGACCGAAAGTCCCGAAGAACAGCATAACCAGATGATTTTCTTCGACGCTCAGGGTTTCCTTGGCAACGTTGCCGCCACTTACGCTCTATAGAAAGCTACAGTGGAACTTCAACCTACGGTATTGCCTGACTAGCGGGCGGTTGTGGACGCCTATCGAAACTAGTTGCTATGTTCTAGCCGTGTCCTTTTTGTGTTTCCAGGACTACACATCCGTTCTTTTTCTTATTTCATTTCCTTTTTTATGACAATGGTATGTCATCGGAAGAATGTTTGACTACTACTTCTAACAGGTCAGCAACCACGAAAAGGCTTCACTGCTTTTCACTACTTTTCTCTGCCACGATGACGACAATGATGATGATGATGACGATGACAACCTCAACAACCATGACAATAATGGGGGAGGAGGAGGGGTGATGATGATGATGACGACGACGACGACGATGACGACGACGAAGACGATGATGATGATGATAATGACGATGATGATGATGATGGCGGTGATAATGACGATGATGGCGATGATGATGATGAAGAGGAGGTGGAGGAGAAGGAGGAGGTAGCAGTGATGATATTGATTGTGATGCGGTAGCGGTTGTGGTGACATGATGATGATACTGGTAGCATAAGGATGAAAGTCAATTTTAATGGTGGTGATAATGATGGTTGATGGCACTGATGATCGAATACATAGATGGTTGTGAGATTGGGAAAGAGAAAAGTTAATTGAATAATGATTGTGGTGGTTGTGGTAGTGGTGGTGGTTGTAGTGTTTTAGTGGTGAGGGAATGTGATGGCAGTAGTTGTACTGATGGTAGTGGTTATGATGACGGTGGCGGTGGTTGTGGTGGTAATTTGTGGTGTGTTGTTGTTGGTGCTGGTGTTTGTGGTGGTGTTGGCGATCATTGTGATGATGGCGGTAGTGGTAGTGGTGGTGATGATGACAACGATAGTATTGGTGGTGGTGGTGGTGGTGGTGGTACTGGTGGTGGTGCTGAGGAGGTACTGGTGGTGGTGGTGTGGTGGTGGTGGTGAATGACAACGATAGTATTGAAGGTGGTGGTGGTGATGGCGTCGATGTCAGCTGTCGTTAATGTCAGGTTGATGTCGCAAAAGTTCGTATAATGGCGGAAATGGTTTTAGGTGGCCGTAGGAGTAAGTTTCGCTTTTGATGGTCAAAAATATTCTAGTATTTCGTCGTTGTTCTTATTGTTGCTTGTTGTTAAGCTCTAAATGAGCAGATCTATCATCAAAGTCGTTCTAATCGTGACCATCCTGTAGTCTTGCTTATATCGGCTATCTGTAGCAAGTTAAACCATTACATACAACCTCTCCAGTAACAGCTGAAATGACGGTGTGGTGATGGTGTTGTTGTAGTAGTAGTAGTAGTAGTAGTAGTAGTAGTTGCTGATAGCGATGGTAGCGCAGTTAACAGGCAATGGAAGCAGCTAATGGTAATGTTGTGGAAGAGAATGAAGAGGAGGAAGAGGAGGAGGCAGAAGAGAAGGAAAGGAGGAAAAGGAAGAGAAAAGTAGTAGTAGTAGTAGTAGTAGTAGTAGTAGTAGGAGGAGGAGGAGGAGGAGGAGGAGGAGTAGTAGTGGTGGTAGTAGTAGTAGTAGTAGTGGTAGTAGTAGTAGTAATAGTAGTAGTAGGAGGAGGAGGAGGAGGTAGTGGTGGAAGAGGAGGACGAGGAGGAGGACGAGGAGGAGGTGGTGGTGGAGGAGGAGGAAGCGGATGGGAAAAGAGAAGAAGGAGGAGGATAAGGAAAAGAGGAGGAGGAAAGAAGAAAGAGGAGGAAAAAAGGAGAAAAGAAGAAAAAGAAACAAACAAACACAAACAAATGAAGTTACAACAGCGATGGGAATAAATCGCAGTTATATTTAACTATGATGGCTTTGAGAAATGGCGGGGAACAGAAGCAAGAAGTGAAGTGGCCATGGCGACCTTGACGAAGTCAGCAACATCATTGTCAAAAGCAGCTAACGAAAAGAATGACACGATCATTTACTTTTTCACTTCCCTGCTGTGAGCGCTCTGATTCATTGTCTTGTTATAATTTCCTCAAATCTAACCATCTGTGAACAGTGACCAGCCGTATCATTTCTTCTTCGCCTCTTTCTTTTTTTCCCAAACCAGGCTAACACCCACCACTTCCGTAACGGTAATACGGTAATACTATTCTTATTCCTGTCCCAAAGATCCCCTACTGACATTTTCTGCAGCAAGCGAGCGAGCCAGCCAGCCAGTCAACATTTTCAACCAGGTCTTTCCAGCGTGCCATCTCCGTCAATTTCGACGCCATTACTGACAAAGCAATATGGAATCCAACTATTACGACGAGCTTTGTTCTTTCCAGGGGTTTTTCACAGGCTAAAAACAAACAAACAAATAAATAAATAAATAAATAAAAAATATCCCAGCGTCTACCTATTAAGCTACTGATGACCAATTACGATTATATTGCCATGTCCTGCCTGTTCTCCGACTTTGCAACAACTAACTCCTAACATCGAAAAGACCATCTGGACGATGTTTTGAAACGTTGCATTGCAATCCATCTCCCCACGTTTTTTTTTCCCTCTTCTTTTCTTTTCTATTTTTCGTTTTTTTTTTTTTTTTTTGAATATGTTTATCGTTTGTTATGGTTGTGAACGGCAGATGAGCAGATGGATACATTGTTTCGTAATGGCAAATCTCCGACACTGTCTTCTTCTGAACGCTAACTCTTCGTCCCACTCGATTTCATTAGATTTATGATAATTTAGAATGTGGTATTTGTACTTAAAGCATTCTAAACAGCATCACCACTCAGACGTCGCCTCCACCGCAAAAGAAACACAACGGGACAAAGTAGCTGCTGTGGTGGTAGTGGGGGTAAAAGTTGGGCTGCTTTTAATGGAGGAAGAAGTAGTAGTAGTAGTAGTAGTAGTAGTAGTAGCAGCAGCAGCAGCAGCAGCAGTAGTAGTAGTAGTAGTAGTAGTAGTAGTAGTAGTAGTAGTGCTGGTTGTTGTAGCAGCAGTAGTAGTCACTGCACTGCTACTGCTGCTGCAACTACTGCTACTACTGCTGCTGCTGCGACTACTGCTGCTGCCACCACTGCTGCTGTCACCACTGCTGCTGTTGCTGCTGTTGTTGTTGTTAAGCAACAAGACGGGTAAGGGTGATTAGGTGATGATCTAGGGCTTAGGGACGAGAGACCCCAGACCTTCGAAAAAAAAAAAACTATGGTCGTCTTGTTGTAGACGAGGGTTCTTCGTTGACGCCCGACGCCACTGGGAGGTGGCCCTCGAAGTCGCTGGAAATGGAGATCTCCAGGTCCAAATTCATGAACGGCTGCTGTTGCTGCTGTGTCCTCATATAATGAACTTCGACCTGAAATCTCAGCAACCAAGTGACAAAATCAGTTGAAATTTGCTATGTGTGGCGGATGTTAGAAGTTAGGAATTTATTTTGATTGAAGAAGGTTTTGCTTCATTAAATCTCAGAATTGACATTTTGGGACTTGCTAAATTGAAACTTGCCACAGATATAAATTATCACAGATCATACAAATTTTTAAAGAGATTTTTAAGACCTTACCTCGAAACTGTAAAGGACAAACTGTATAAAATTAAACATAAATACTCAAGTAGTAGGACCTTGATGAAAATCTCTGGTCATGTAAGTTAGCATGAGAACATTTATATGGTCTTTCGACATGCTAGAAATAGCAGCAAAATCTCGGTCAGATCACACCTAAAAGGAGGTAAACTCTTAAATAATGTACTTCTATATGGATTAGTTTAAAAGGCAGAGAAAAAAATGTCAAGATGCATCATGGCATGAAAGCTTTTAGTCATAGGTTTGCTCAAAGATAATCTGGAGCTCAACAACAATAAATCTGGGATAAATTATTCCTCTACAAATCTAATATTTCGGCGGAGAGTTCAAGAAATTACTAGACGCCATATTTTGATCAAGCTTGTCTGCTCGTTATGTGTACCATCTTCATTCAGCGACTTTGGCGGAATGAAATTCTTGCCGAAGTTTTCGTTGGATTACTTTTCAGATCTAATTTTGAACAGAGCAACGTCAAAAACTGCCTCACCTCTAGTTACGTTTTTTTTTTTATTCGTTTGGTCTAGCGCAAAGGTTCTCAACGGGGGCCATATGGCCCCTCCGGAGGAGCCATTTGTAGCTCGAGGGGAACGTTTTGGAGAAAAGAGGCACTAAGAGGCGTTAAGATACTTGGGGAGCGCTAGGGGTCGCTGGAAGACCCTCGTCTTTGATAAGTTTAATTTGAAATTAACGAGTAGTAGCCGTATTTCTACATCTTTTGCCTTTTTGCTTCAATTTTTCAAAAACTTAAAAATCACTTTTCCACTTTGACGACACCAAGCAAATTCCTGGTACCATGTGTAACTGGTGACACTAAAATGAAACCCCAAAATAAAAACAAAAACTAAAAACAGATGGATAGTGATAGAGGATTAAAAGAAGCACATTGAGCAAGCGTCTTCTATTATAGCCCCGGGGCTGACTAATGCCTTGTGAATGAATACGACAGGCAGAAACTGCGTGGAAGCCCTTCGGACATGTTTGTGTGTATCTATGTGTTTGAGTATGATCCTACCACCACATGATAACAAGTGCTAGTTTGTTTACGTTGCCGTAACTTGGCGGTTTTGGCAAAAAAGATCGACGGAATAATTACCAAACTTTAAAAATGTAAGTACTAGGGTTGATTTGTTCGAGGAAACCCTGAAACAAGTAAAAGATAAAAGATAAGCTGGCCCGTAAAACAGCAAGTTGTTTCGTTGACTGTTCGGCTCATTAGCTGTTGAGGAACTAAAGATTGTAACACGATACACAGCTCTACTCTTTCGATCCCTGCTGTACTCTTTCGTCACAACTTTTTCTCACTCTTTCTTCTGTTGGCCTGCTCGCTTAGCCAGCGGGGTGGCGTCATTTGAAGGCTAAAACAATGCGAAACGCATTGTGACCTGCGATGTGTAGCAACATCTGATAGCCTGGTCGATCACGGTGATATCTATATATCTATGTGTGTGTGTATATATATATATATATATATATATATATATATATATCTTCCCTTCCTTCCTGAGCGTCCAATAATACTATATTTGTTCCACGTTGTGTTTTCTCTTGGTGTTTTCATGTTTGGATTAACTTTATATATATATATATATATATATACTAGCCCACAAGGGGCTAAACACAGAGAGGACAAACAAAGACAGACAAAGGGATTAAGTCGATAACATCAACCTCAGTGCGAAACTGGTACTTTATTTATCGACCTCGAAAGGATGAAAGGCAAAGTCGACCTCGGCGGAATTTGAACTCAGAACGTAACAGCAGACGAAATACGACTACGTATTTCGTCCGGCGTGCTAACGTTTCTGCCAGCTCACCATCAGCCTTGAGGTTGTGGCCATATATATGTATTATTACGCCGCACACGGCCTCCTGAAACCACTTACAGCACAACAGACCACGTAGGCGAGCTCAGCAAACCAGCTTCCCGCACGAACTCCCAGCTCCAACCAACTCGTCACGTGGGCAATAGTAGTCTTTATACTTCGCCCACACCGTAAAATTACGCCAAAATCATACCGCCTACGCTTTAAACAGTCACGTGATCACAAAGAATAATTTTTTTCGTCTTTGCTTTCAAAACCGTGTGTGGGCGCACGTTTGCATGTGTGCGTGTGTGGGTGTTTCTTAACAAACCAACCGTAACGAAGACAATTGAAATTTAAATATAACGGCCAATCATATTTAGCGCTCGATTCTTAACTATTTCTGAACGTAATACTTTATACGTGTCTCAGTCGAAATTATAGCCTGCAATCGCATGTATGTTTGTACACTTGTGGAACTTAATATCATGCAAACCAATGTCTCTCATTTTTCATTTTATATGTATATGCCGAACTTTAATGCTTTGCATGGTACTGTAGTATTATTGTTGTTGTTGTTTTTGCTATTATGTTGCTAACCGCGTGATGCATATATTGTTTTGCTGGTATAAATGTTATTAATAATAATAATAATAATGATATTAGTAGAAATAGTGGTAATGATAATAGTAATGATGGTAATATTAATGACATTTTGTAACTTAATATAATGAACTCTTGACTTTGTATATCTGCATTTGAATATGAATATATGTATGTTTTCTATATTGTAATATAATATTATGTTGACCAACTGTAACATTGAATATAGAACATATGTATTTATATTGATTTATATTATTATGTATATGTATATATATATATATATGTATAGGAGTATGGGTATATGCACTCATATGTATGTGTATATTATATATTATGGGTATGTACCCACTTTTGTATGGGTGTACCTCCTCTGATATTCATATTTAATTTAGTTTGTATTTCATAGTCTCTGAAGAGGCCTTGTGATATTTTTGTAAGTGTCTCATTTACAACTGCATATTGACCTATCACACATGGCTAATATGAGCATAATGAGACACCCATATCTGCATGGCCGAAACAGCTGTAAGATGTAGTTTATATTTATATTTATATTTGTATTTATTTATATTCACTTATACATACTGTACTTATTGTATCATATTACTCTTTCATGTATATTGTTTTTTTCTATATTATTACGTTTGACCTTAATGTTCATGTGTAGTGGTTTAATAAATTATGTGATTGGGTATTATCTGGTAGTTGATCATTGATTAAGATATGTTTCTCCATTTTCTTATTTTGTATATATATATATATATTTATATATACCTACACACACTCACACACACACATGTATAAAAACAAGCACACTTATATGCATGTATGAATATATGTTTGTGTATTTGCATCTAGCTATCACTCTATCTAACAATCTGTTACCTTTGGACAACCAGTGCTGCTTTGATTACGTCTCCGTTAGTTAGCAGTTCGGAAAAAAGATAGCGATAGAATAAGTACCAGACTTTTAAAGAATTTGTAGTTGGATCGATTTGTTCGACTAAACCGTTCAAAGTGTTCCTCTCCCACCCTTGCATGGCCGCAGTCCAATGACTGAAACAAGTAAAAGAAAAAGAAGATATATATATGTATATACAAGAGCAAATCACATACACCCATAACATTGTCCGCATACCCGCTTTGAATACAAATAACTGAAAATTAATTTCATTACTATTAAATTATTTACAAGCTGTAATTTTTATTCATATGCATTATCAAATAGCACTTGACGACTTTACATCTTTTTCATCCACCACTACCACCACCACCATTACCGCCTCACTGACCATCTACACTCTCAAGCTTGGCTCTCTGCCTCCCTGTCTGATCACATAGTATTGTCTAACAGCATTTCATTTTATTGTATTGTATTTTATTTTTATATCCATTCAGTTCAATTCATTTATTTTGACCACAAAATTACAGCGAACTACAATTTATAAACAAACCAGAGAAGGAAATATTCATGGTCGAATGACCTTAAATATTTTATTCTCTATCTTGTGGTTTTTCTTATAACTGAATCAATATGCGAACAAAAGCAACAACGACTATGAAGGCGACGACAACAACTACAACAACAACAATAATAATTATCATTATTCTTTCTAAGACGACTAAGGGCTACGAATTGGCAGAATCGATAGCACACCGGGCGAAATACTTAGCGGTATTTCGTCTGCTGTTACGTTCTGAGTTCAAATTCCGCCGAGGTCGACTTTGCCTTTCATCCTTTCGGGGTCGATAAATTAAGTACTAGTTACGCACTGGGGTCGATGTAATCGACTTAATCTCTTTGTCTGTCCTTGTTTGTCCCCTCTATGTTTAGCCCCTTGTGGGCAATAAAAAAATAAGAATTGTTAGCAACACCGGGCAAAATGCTTAGAGGTGTTTCTCTTGGTTTTACGTTCTGAGTTCAAATTCTGCCGCGGTCGAATTTATCTTTCATTCTTTCGGGGTCGATGAGCGAATTACTAGCCCATCACTGTAGAACGATGAAATTGACTAACCACTTCCCCACGGAAATTTCATTTATTATGCCTGCTGTAGAAAAAGGATTAACTTTTTCTAATTTAGGCACAAGGCCAGCAGTTTTTGTGGGAAGCGTATTACTCGATACCATCGTCTCCAGTAGTTGGTTAATACTTTATTGTATTGACCCCTGAAAGAAGGCTTTTTTTATTAACTATAAAGGGTCGCCAAAAGATCTAGGACAATACAGAACGAAGCAGCAGGTTTTACATACAAAAGCTGTAAACAATGGAAATAAAAAGAAACGAAATTTTGAAACCAAGGAATGTTCTTTAAAAGTTGAATGATTTCCTACAGCCATTCATGGAAACCCCACAAAACCCAAGTACTTTCGCTGAGTTGCCTGAAAGCTTGGAACAGGCCCGGACACTCGGACGATGCACGACATACGTATCTATCTTTCAGTAAATTTACTGGAATGTAGCACTTCCCTCTATATCTTCATTTTACTTTTCAAATGAGACTTTAAAAAGTGGCTGAGGGTTTGGCCAAAGGAGAAGGTGGCTGTCTTCAGCCCTTCCAGTCTTATCCTTCATACAACCTCTTTTGCCGAGACAAATAAAACCACCAACTCTTCTCGATCAAACTCTTCCCTACATGCTCTTTCCGGTGGATAGCATATACGTGTTCATAGAATTCATCTCAAAACGGTAGCACTGCCAGAGCAAAAATTATCCATGGGCACTGGCCCGAAGATCCTCTGGAACAGATTAGCCAGGTGATTTTCGTCACACACAGAATTTCCCCCGAGAACATCGCCATTTTTCCCGCCTCTAATCCTCTGTAGAACTTCAACATGAAGTTTTCCACCCACTGCATTATTTGACTGGATGTGTAGTTTATGAAGTTTTAATCTTTTATTTGCATGAATTTGGTTCAGATAGCAGAGAATGTGCTGAACGACGAACTCAACGTATTCTTAATTGTTTGAAATTTACTTTTTAGTTGAAGAAAGAATGTAAAAATCAACTGTTAGTGCCAGTTATATAAGAAGATAATTTCAAAGCATTCTTATAACTGAATCAATATGCGAACAAAAGCAACAACGACTATGAAGGCGACGACAACAACTACAACAACAACAATAATAATTATCATTATTCTTTCTAAGACGACTAAGGGCTACGAGTTGGCAGAATCGATAGCACACCGGGCGAAATACTTAGCGGTATTTCGTCTGCTGTTACGTTCTGAGTTCAAATTCCGCCGAGGTCGACTTTGCCTTTCATCCTTTCGGGGTCGATAAATTAAGTACCAGTTACGCACTGGGGTCGATGTAATCGACTTAATCTCTTTGTCTGTCCTTGTTTGTCCCCTCTATGTTTAGCCCCTTGTGGGCAATAAAAAAATAAGAATTGTTAGCAACACCGGGCAAAATGCTTAGAGGTGTTTCTCTTGGTTTTACGTTCTGAGTTCAAATTCTGCCGCGGTCGAATTTATCTTTCATTCTTTCGGGGTCGATGAGCGAATTACTAGCCCATCACTGTAGAACGATGAAATTGACTAACCACTTCCCCACGGAAATTTCATTTATTATGCCTGCTGTAGAAAAAGGATTAACTTTTTCTAATTTAGGCACAAGGCCAGCAGTTTTTGTGGGAAGCGTATTACTCGATACCATCGTCTCCAGTAGTTGGTTAATACTTTATTGTATTGACCCCTGAAAGAAGGCTTTTTTTTATTAACTATAAAGGGTCGCCAAAAGATCTAGGACAATACAGAACGAAGCAGCAGGTTTTACATACAAAAGCTGTACGAACACATACAGTCATGCCAAAAAAGAATACGTCCACTTAACATACATAGCATAGGTGTATACCTACTTATCTGCATACATTTATACCCTCATTTAGAGACGTCATAAAATGGATCAAAGGTCCTTCTCGAGCCATGGGATAATAAGGATAATAATCCTGGCCTCCAGGATTCAGTGGTTTGTATATTCTCCCCAATCTGTTGGTCGTCGCAGGATTTACTCATTTTGGGGTAACGTCAAATCAAATATTGTGTTCCAGGAATCGAAACCACAATCATACGATCATGGTGGATATATATCACACAGTAACAATATAATTTTTCCGACGTTATGATATTATCTCTTGTTCTACAGGTGATTACCCATACCTTGCTCCTTGTTACTTCTTTAATGGTTTAATCTAAAGAAACGGGGAGGACTGAGCCCAATATTTTTTGTAAAGCCTCTATGGTCACTCCTTTACTTAGAAATGTTTACTACATTTGAAAATCGGTTATGCAAAACTTCACAAAAGGAAATCCTTTATCCGAAACCCCAAATGGAAAATCCTTTAGCTGAAACTTCTTTTGAATGCTGACACGACACCACAAATGAAGAACTCCACAAAATGCTGGAATGGCTCCACCAAGTACAGCTTTCGTGTATCGTTATGACACGAGAGCTTGTAAGCACTGACCATCATGTTTTCATTGTGTGTGTGCGTGCGCGCGTATGTGTATGTATGTGTGCGCGCGCGTACAGCATGCAGAGGACGTTATTCTTACGTGAGATTTGAATACTATCTCCATATGTGTGTGTAACATGACAGGAGCCATTGTATGTATATTACTTTTAAAACAAAATGCTGGATTTTTCCAGTTTCCATTATAATTTTGATACCTTACATAAAACCTAACACCTCTTTAGTAGTAAAAGAAAATACAAATGGCCTACGAGTACCTTTTAGTCAAAAATTGACGTCACAGGTGGAGACTGATATCTTACGTTTCTGATTATATTATATTCTCTTTACTCTTTTACCTGTTTCAGTCACTTAACTGTGGCCATGCTGGAGCACTGCCTTACCACACAGCCACTCCTACATATAAAATAAATTATTTAAAAATTTATACAAAACTGCATTCTGAAAATATGTTTAAACTATATTGATCTAAAATTTCAGCAGAAGATCGGTAACTTTGAAGGTGGGGTACGTCAATTAACTCGACCCCAGTTTCAACTGGTACATATTTTCTCGAAAACCGAAAGAATGAAAGGCAAAGTTGACCTTGGCGGTATTTGAACTTAGAACGTAAAGACAGTCGAAATGCCGCTAAGCATTTTTCCCAGCATGCTAACCATTTTCCCTGCTCCTTGCCTTATATGTATAACATATATTAAGAAAAATAGCTTAAAGGCGGCGTGTTGGCAGAATCGTTAGCATGCTAGAAGCAATGCTTACCGGTATTTCGTTTGCCGTTACGTTCCGAGTTCAAATTCCGCCGAGGTCGACTTTGTCTTTCTTCCTTTTGGAGTCGATAAATTAAGTACCAGTTGCGTAGTGGGGTTGATCTAATCGACTGGCCCCTCGCCCAAAATTTCGGGCCTTGTGTCTAGAGTAGAAAAGAATTCATCTATCTTTATGTTGTGAGTTCAAATGCCGCCGGTATCTAATTTAACTTTTATCCTTTCGGGTTCGATAAAATAAGTACCAGTTGAGCACTGGGGTTGACGTAATCGACTTAATCCCTCCCCACCAAAAATGCTGACTTGTGAGCGGATTTGGTAGACAGAAACTGAAAGAAGCCCGTCTTTGTATGTGTGTCTGTATCTGTCCTCCCCAACATCGCTTGACAAGCGATGCTGGTGTGTTTACGTCCCCGTAACTTAGCGGTTCGGCAAAAGAGACCGATAGAATAGGTACTAGGCTTCCAAAGAATAAGTCCTGGAGTCGATTTGCTCGACTAAAGGCGGTGCTCCAGCATGGGCGCAGTCAAATGACTGAAACAAGTAAAAGAGTAAAAGAGTAAATCCGCAATACTTTCGGTCCCCGGGAATTTTGGATAACGGATTCTCAATTGCCCTAAATCTCCAATACAGTCAACCAACTATATTGTCCAAGCTACATCTGAAAGCAGTATATCTCTTTTCACACGATATCAACCGAAGTATTTTAGTCCGTCAGTTGAAAACAAAACGAAAAAGCAAGAATTGCCAAATCTAATTCTGATGTATTTTATTTTGTTACAAGAGGAACTTCATATTCTGGTCAGATCTGATTCTTAAATCGGTATTCAAAATTGTCCTTCCACCCAATTAGAAACCTTGTTCCGAATAATTCTCTTCCAATTCTTTTCCACACAATTTTCCATCACACTGTCCACGTCCATCTCATTCGTTTTATTTACATGTTTTATCTTTTGTTCGGCCGTTTTCCCTCGGTTCTACCAAACTATGATTTCTATTTGTGTGTGTGTGTGTGTGTGCACGTGCATGTGTATGTATATTTTTGTCCCAAATGTATAAGTGTGTATATATGTATGCATGCAAGTATGTATGTATGAAAAAATATATATATATACATACATATGTACATACAAATATGTATGTGTGTATAATTATATATACGCACACACACATATATACACACATACATACATACAAATATATATCTATATAATATATACATCTTTTTCTCCCACTCTCTCTCTCTTTCGCTACACAAAAACACACACACGCATATATATGTAGGTGCGTGTATGTGTGTGTGTATGTGTGTGTATGTGTGTATGTATGTATGCATGTATATATGCATATACACACAAACACACATATAGACAAATACATACACATACGCATACCAACAAATACACACGCACACACACACACACACAAACACACATGCGCACACACACAGAGTAAAGCTGCAATTGTCTACGATCAAATTTCCTCTGAAACAAGTCCCCATCGGACTGATTCTAACTCCTGGCAATATTTAATAATTCCGAACACGCAGAAAACCTTTTGGATCTTAATTATCTCATTTACTCTCGCTCTCTCTCTCTCTCTCTCTCTCTCTCTCTCTCTCTCTCTCTCTCTCTCTCTGTCATCTCAGCTCAATCCTCCCTCTCCCTTTTCCCCTCTCTCCTTCCTCTCTCTCCTGCTACTCTCTCCCCCTCTCTTTCACTCATTCTTTTTTTTCGTCTTTCCCTCATCCTCCCACTCACCGTACACATTACTTTGGATTAGATTTTCTGACATAATTAAAAATTCCAAAGCAAATAAAATAAAAAGGAAATGCTTCCAAATTCCATTTTATCAACAGAAAATACTATTACTTAATCTTAGTATTGTTTATTTCTGAAACTAACTATAGATACAACTAAACAATAAGTTGCCAAAATTGGCAAACCCTAATTATCCAACATATTCTTCATCATTGCCACATGCTCATTATTAATGCTTATGGTAAGGCGGCGAGCTGGCGAAAACGTTAGCACGCCGGGTGAAATGCTTCGTGGTATTTCGTCTGCCGTTACCTTCTGAGTTCAAATTCCGCCGAGGTCGACTTTGCATTTCATCCATTCGGGGTCGATTAAATAAGTACCAGTTACGCACTGGGGTCGATGTAATCGACTTAATCCGTTTGTCTGTCATTGTTTGTCCTCTCTGTGTTTAGCCCCTTGTGGGTAGTAAAGAAATAGGCATTTCGTCTGCCGCTACGTTCTGAGTTCAAATTCCGCCGAGGTCGACTTTGCCTTTCATCCTTTCGGGGTCGATTAAATAAGTACCACTTACGCACTGGGGACGATATAATCGACTTAATCCATTTGTCTGTCCCCTCTGTGTGTCTGTCCTTGTTGGTCCTCTCTATGTTTAGCCCCTTGTGGGTAATAAAGAAACAGGTATCTCGTCTGCCGTTACGTTCTGAGTTCAAATTCCGCCGAGGTCGACTTTGCCTTTCATCCTTCCGGGAGTCGATAAATTAAGTACCAGTTATGCACTGGGGTCGATGTAATCGACTTAATACCTTTGTCTGTCCTTGTTTGTCCCCTCTATGTTTAGCCCCCCGTGGGCAATAAGGAAATAAATATGCTATATGCTAACGATTCTGCCGCTGAACATTTTGCCCGGTGGACTAACGATTCAGCCAGCTCGCCGCCTTATATGATATAGCATATTTTTTTCCTTATTGCCCACGGGGGGCTAAACATAGAGGGGACAAACAAGGACAGACAAAGGTATTAAGTCGATTACATCGACCCCAGTGCGTAACTGGTACTTAATTTATCGATTCTCGGAAGGATGAAAGGCAAAGTCGACCTCCGCGGAATTTGAACTCAGAACGTAACGGCAGACGAGATACCTGTTTCTTTATTACCCACAAGGGGCTAAACATAGAGAGGACCAACATGGACAGACAAACGGATTAAGTCGATTATATTGACCCCAGTGCTTAACTGGTACTTAATTTATCGACCCCGAAAGGCTGAAAGGCAAAGTCGACCCCAGCGGAATTTGAACTCAGAACGTAACGGCAGACGAAATACGGCTACGCTTTTCGCCCGGCGTGCTAACGATTCTGCCAGCTCGCCACCCTAACATGATATAGCATATTGCTAAATAACATTGTAATGTGTGGGCTTAAACCAATGTTTTCAACACGCTTCAAATTGACATTAGTTTGCGCATAAAGGCTACAACCTCGTTCAATATTTACACACACACACACACACACACACACACACATATATATATAAACATACATACATACATACATACATACATCCATACATACATACATAGAGAGAGAGAGACGGACAGATAGACAGACAAACAAAGGGAAGACACAGGGAGAGAGACAGAGATCCATTGAATATAGTGTCGTCGATTTGTTCGACGAAGCCCTTCAAGGAAGTGCCCTAGCATGCCCGCATTTCAATGAGTAAAACAAGTAGAAGAGACCATGAATCAATGAATGAATCTACCAATTAGCTAGTTTGTATCAGTATCATTTCGTCTTCTTTTGCAACTTTGTCCAAGACTTGCTATCGTTATTTAAATCTTAAATACGAAAATAAAATATTTAAAGATCACAAAAATATAATAGTTCAAGGGAAAGAACTCTGTTATTACAACAAACATTTTTCAAGGGAAATAACTTTGTTATTAGCCTTTCCACATAATTTATACCATCAGGCCAATTTCTAGTCTTGTTCGAAATACTGTAGATTGTTTATTTCAAAACACTAAAGGTTATTTAGTTGCTTAATTCATTATACATAAATATATGGAGATCGAGTACTTTTGTCGTATTACCTACTACGTATAACTTTAACCCCTTTCGTAACATTTTGACATTTATAAAACGAGCTTTTCTAGAATTTTTGTAGCATGCTGTTTCTTTTCATAAGGCAGTAAAAAAGAAGGAGAGGTGACTGTTAAAGAGCACATAACCTATGTAGTCTCTCCGAGACTGATGACTCTAACAGAGGTTAATATTACGCTAGAACATTTCCAAGGAAAATATTGGGTTGTCCGGAAAGTTCGTGCCGATTTTTAAAGGAAAGAAAAAGGTCAATAAATACTTGCCATTACATTTTTAATTAACCAAATATGAACCATTTTGTTGCACAATGCATCTACATCTTTCCTTTAATTTGAAAATACCCTCTTCCCCAGAATTGAAGTGGTTTCATGGCAAAGAATTCATCAAGGTATATTTTTACGTCATCCAAGGAATTGAAATTTTTACCATTAAGACTATTCTGCAGAGACCTGCATAAGTGGAAATCCGAAGGAGCAATATTTGGTGAATATAGAGGTGAGGTAACACATCCCAGCCGAGCTGCAGCAATTTTTCTCTAGTTCCCAAAGCATCAAGTGCCGAAAATGAACTTTCTTATCTTCTATTTTAAAGAGTTACAGAATTAACACAAGTAAGAGGAACATAAATCTTCTTCCACGAAAAGATAGCTTAAACTGTCCTATTTTATGGACTCAACCATGTTCTAAAATAAGTCGAAAGGTAAGCTACTATAAATCGGCACGAACTTTCCGGACAACCCAATATAAACAGGAGAGCAGATGGCGTTGCTACACCAGATAATGTATTTGGACGAACACGAAAACAAGACCATGTTGTGTTATCATGGTGTTAACGGCGAAAAGAAATATAGGGATGGTTTACAGAAGCTAGGTCTAGGCAGTATATTGTCTGTATGTTAGGCCATCAACACACAAAGAGAATTCTTTAGATGTCCGTATGTGTCACTGGGCATCTATAGTTCAGACTCACTTCCACTGCATTCTATATTTAATATTGAGTAATTAAAATTCTAATTCCTAATTATTAACGGTTGTTACCTCCTCGACTCGCTTCGGGTTCCTGAAACACGTATTCTTTGTTTCTCCAACCAACACCTTCCGGAACAAGTTGCAGGTTTATTGTAGATTGTAACGACATTGGATGAGGACTGCAATATATTTTTCGAACCGACTTTACCTAAAACCTGATCCCGTCTCTAGTTAAGCCGCGCAACGGATGATGTTGTATGGTTATTCTTTCGAACCCTTTTCGTGTTGCAATTTTTGGCGATCCTTTTCCCACAAAACACCAAACTAGTATCTGCATTTAACCGCTAATGCATGAATGGATGGATTAAAATTTTGGGTGTGCGTGTGTGCGCGCGTTTGCACGAGTGCGCGTTCCTTTACAGCCAGCTTCTGGGCGTAACTCATTTGGAATAAGCTATTCAACTAAGTCGATTGCAGTTGGTTTCTCAGTTTGAATCACCACACAGACATGCTTCTCGCTGTTTGAATTGATTATCTGCTGATTCTGATGCTCGAATGTGTCGTCAGTTCGATCTTGATTTATCATTTTTGTCTTTGCCAGTTGCTGGTAGCTATGTTTTGTCCTTTACTTATACTCGTAAATGATCAGCAGACTCTAATGATATGAGTGTCTCTCCTGTCTGTAGGCTGCAATAGTTCTTTATCATCCTTTAGGGCTCGAGAATGTCTGATAGAAATCCTGCACAATGGTACAGCAACTGACAAAATGTAAATAGAGTTATCATCTAACTTCGAAAAATGTCGGAGTATTTCATAAGTCTGGCAGTGCCTAAAAGGGATCTTTATTTTCCTCATTACATTTTTTATCTGTATTTTCATAGCTTTTCCTAAAATCTCGGTTTTTCAATTCGATTGTAGGAAGCGTGGACTGGATGTGATATGGTGAAAGTCCCACGTCTTGGGAACATTTTTGAATTTTTCATTGTAAAGCGTCATCTCAAATCGGAATACCTTGTATTTCTCGTTCGTCAAAGACTGCTTTCAGCTCGTTTGCAACTGTAATGCTGGTTTGATCTCTTTATTGCATAACTTCAGCAAATTTGGAATGGTAGTCAACTATGAAAAATGTAGTCATCACCGTTAGTTGAGAATAAATCGACATTGACCGAGGACGTTCTGGTATCTCATTAGGCAGTTATGAGTCTTTAGCGTTGTTTGTTCTGAACTTGGCACATATTGCACATTTTTCAATTGCTTACTCAATCTGCGAATTCATGTCAGGCAAAAACAGTACATCTCTGGCTTTCTACTTCCCTATTAAAATATCTTGGTGTGCCTGATGAATCTTATTTTGTATTTCACTTCTCAGCAATTCAAAAGTGATTATTCTTGTAGCTTGATCAAGTGGGTGATGATATTTGTTCAGGCTGCGTGTTGTTTCCGCAAATAAAAACCAAGTAGCAATATTTAGTGTTCAATGGAGCACATTTATTTACATAATGACATTACAGCTGTAATGCTGAATATTAGAAGTGTGCTTATGTATGAATGTTTGGCTAGAGATGAAAATGTATACTGGCATGAAGTGGGGTCATTTTATCTTCGTATTGAGACGAGAAGAAAAAGTAAAGTGTAAGGTGGATGTGACCAAAGGCCAGAAAAATCA
Organism: Octopus sinensis; assembly: GCF_006345805.1. NCBI lineage: Eukaryota > Metazoa > Mollusca > Cephalopoda > Octopoda > Octopodidae > Octopus > Octopus sinensis. The sequence continues at coordinate 51,822,882 of NC_043002.1, read as the reverse complement.
TTGGTATCATGAGAAAGAATCTTAAGTGATGGAGTGAGGGCGCGTGGCTTAGTGGTTAGGGCATTCGGCTCATGATCGTAAGGTTGTGAGTTCGATTCCCGGCAACGCGTTGTGTCCTTGAGCAAGACACTTTATTTCACGTTGCTCCAGTCCACTCAGCTGGCAAAAATGAGTTGTACTTGTATTTCAAAGGGTCAGCCTTGTCACTCTCTGTGTCACGCTGATTATCTCCGAGAACTACGTTAAGGGTACACGTGCCTGTGGAATGCTCAGCCATTTGCACGTTAATTTCACGAGCAAGCTGTTCCGCTGATCGTATCAGCTGGGACCCTCGTCGTCGTAACTGGCGGAGTCTTTTTTTTTTTAAGTGATGGATACGGGACTGCAGTGGCCCATTCGAGTGGATTCGAATAGCATGCAATGTCACTTGTGTGCAGTGCTTGCAGTTTGGGCTTCGAGCAGTGTCGGCTTTTGTGTGTATAGGCTTCGTGCGTATTGAGTTTAGGTCAGCGTTAAGAGAGCGTGTGCATGATTCAATAACAGAATGTGTGTACCTGCGCAAGAGAAATGATGCTGCTGCGGACTTTTATTGAAAGGTGCAGAGGTAAGAGTGTGAGTGATAATAATGATTACAAGACATCGCACCAATGTAATTTGCGAGTAAAAATGCGTCGAAAGAATTGTATTCCATTTTCTATCATTTATCTGTTTATATAAACTCTATGGGTGCTATGGAATTCTTGATGTATATCCAATAGCAAGAGGATTTCCACTGTATGATGACATCAGGTAGCCAATAACTACGGACGAGCTTTGCATTGCATCCTACAGAGTTTTTACTCGAATCTTTTTATACACACACAGACGCAGACATACACAGATCACACAAACACACACACACACATACAAGACGGGCTTCTTTCACTTTCCATCTACCAAACCTACTCACAAGGCTTTGGTCTGCTCGAGGCTATAGTAGGAGACACTTTTCCAAGGTGCTGCGCAGGCAATTGAACTCGGAACTATGTGGTTAGGGTGCAGAGAAAGAGAGAGAGATGACCTATTGAAATGCCTCCTCTTGCCTTTGTTTCCTTATAACTTACTTTAAAGTGCACGTTTTAAGTAAAATTTTCGAAAGATACACTTTAAGTGGTGTAGATTTAGATACCAGAGGTGGGGGTAAAGAAAAAAGATCTATTTTAGAATATCCTCCCCTATCCACCCGACTTTGTTAACATATATTTTCGATTGTGTAGACTACGATAAAAAGAAATATATATATTTTCAAACTTACAAAAATAATCGTACTTTACACCCTCGAAAACGTAACCCCGGAAAATTACATTCAAAGAAACAAGAAACAAAATAGGCATTTCCAATAAAGTTACAGGAATACAGAAATTTGCTCCACTGATTTCATTTCTTTAGAAAACTCCTTTAGCAATTTTTATTGGGATAACCCCAATCTACACCCTTGAAGAATGTCACTATCTCCAGGGAAAAAAAATTCGATTAAAAATGTGCATTTTTAACAAAGTTAGGGGAAGTCCCTTCCCAAAGATAGATAGATATGTTTCTTTATTAGCCACACAGGGCTGCACACAGACAGGACAAAATTACATGGTAGAGCTTTTCTTTTGGGGATAAAAGAAGGGGGTTTGGTTCTCGATCGAAAGGGATCGTAAATGGAAAGAAAGAGGACAAAAAAGGGGGGGATAAAATAAAATTTAAAAAGGGGGGGTTGATCAATAAGGATCGTTATCACAGAAATGTCAATATGAAGTGTAAAGGGGAGGACAGGTGAGGTTTACCCGTGGAAAGAAAAGCTTACGGAAAAGACCACGGTAACCTCGGTCAATGAAGTCACATGTTATATTTCTTTTTTTATTTTTATTTTGCAAATAAGCAACTCTCTGTATTAATTTTTACGATTCATAGAATCATAGTCAAGGTGGCTTCGTCATTCATACGTGCCATCCTTGCTACATTCACCCATCTTTTTTTAAAACATTCACTAGACAAAACTTGCCTCTCTACTCTCACTTTCCTCTTCAAGTGATACTTGAAGAAGTTGATGAGAGATTGACCAGAGAGGAAAGTGTTTGTCTCTAATCCTTTCAGGCGCGTCCACCAGATACATTCTTTCGCCATAGCCACAAGTATGATAAAAATAGCTCTTCCTTCCCGTTTGAAGGAAGGAGGCGTGACGATATTAACGATAGACTCGGCTGATAAACCGACACGTCCCACACGTGACAGCAGTCGTTCGACATAAGCCCACAGGTCGAAGATTGTTGGACACTGCACGATTGCGTGCAGAGCGGTTTCGTCGCTCTGCCCGAATCTCGGGCAGGTCGGCCCCGTGTTTCTCGAGCCATGCCTATAGAGCTTATCCCGAACGGGTAGCGCTGCCAGGCCAGGGATCTCTGGAAGTTGTCCATAGGTCCCGGCCCGAAAGTCGTTTCAAACAGGCGGGTCAGGTATTCCTCGTCGACGCCCAGGTTTGCCCCAAGATCGTCGTCGTACCTACCCTCCACTAATCCCCTATAGAATGCTTTGGTCGTGTTGAAGTCACTCAAGGTCGACCCGGGACGGCAGAGTTGTTTGAGAGCAACGCGACACTCGCGGTGCCATTCGCCCTTCCTCGGCCTCTTTTTGATCCACAACTGCAGTTCGGTCATGGAGACGAGCTGCGGGAACGCGTGCCTCACAAACGGCGACCACACCTGTTCACCGTCGTCTACACAGAGCCGGAGATGTCGCAGTCTCAGCGCGTGTCTGCGCATCATCAGCCATGGCAAACCCAGCCCTCCTTTTAACGGGTGTTGACAGCAAATGGATCGCCTGACCATCGGGACGCATCCTTTCCACAAGAAGCGGAAGAGAATGCGTTCTAGTTTGGTGATGGTAGGGTCGGGACAAGGTACGACGGTCAGGCGGTTGTAGATGATGGACGCGATGTACGTGTTCGCCACCTCCGCCCGACCTTTTAGGGACAGTTTCCTCTCGGCCCATTGCTGGGCGAGAGTGACCACCCTACTCGTTATCTCGTTCCAGTTCTTCTCCATTTGGAGGTCCGGACCGAACCAGACCCCGAGCAACTCAACCGGGCCGTCCACGACGGAGGTACTGGTGGACGGTATGAGCTTGCTTCTCCAGGTGCCGAGCCGCAAGCCCACTGACTTTTCCCGGTTGATTTTTGCTCCTGTCACCGCTTCGTGGTCTTTCAGTGTCTCGCCGACCAGCTCGATGTGCTCGTGGCTTGACACTATGACGGTGACGTCGTCCGCGTATGCAGACACGCTCGTCCCGCATCCCAATTCTCGCGGGATGCCCCTCAGAGTCGCCAGCTTCCGCAGTAGTGGCTCAAGAGTCAATACGTATAGAAGCGCCGAGAGGGGGCATCCCTAACGGACCGAACGTGCAATGTCGAAAGGTCTCGATAGATGTCCATTTACGCGAATTACCGAACGGATGCCTCTGTACAAGGCAGCTATCCAGCCGCGGAAGACGGGACCGAAACCAGCTGCTCTCAGGACTGCCTCCAAGTATCGAAGGCTTTCGATTGATCCAAGTTGATCAGGGCCCCGCCCATGCCAGGTTCCTTAACTGCTCTGTCTATGATGTAGCGCATCAGATGGAGGTTGTCATGGATGCTCCGGCCCGGCACGGCGCACGTTTGTGCGTTGTCGACCAGTTTCTCGATGACAAGCGCCAACCTCTTGGCTAACACCTTTGTCAAAATTTTCAGGTCTGCATTGAGCAGAGTGATTGGTCTAAAGTTATCTATAATGTCCCCCTTGTTTGGATCTTTCTTCAGCAGCGTTACAGCTCCTCGACTCACAAAACCGGGTATGCTCCCGTTTTGCTGCCAGTTGCAGTATACCGCTGCCAAGACGTCTCCAAACAAGTCTGGCATACAATTGTAAAACTCGTAGGGCAGACCATCCAAACCCGGCGATTTTTCCCTCGAGCATTCTGCCATCGCGTCCCGCACATCCGCCACCGTGATGGCACCTTCGCAGCACTCTGCCTCTCTTGCCGAGAGTCGTGGTAGGCTGTGCAGGTAGGCACTGAAGTCCACCCTGCGTTCACGCTCACCACTCGTCCCGTACAGTCGGGCAAAGTGCTGCTGAAATGTCTCGCACATCTTGCTGGGCTCGAGCAATTCGCACCCTTGTTCATCTACCAGAGACCGAATGGTGGCTTTGTTGCCCTGCTGCGCCTCCGCCACCCGGGCCTCCCTCGCGGCTCCAACACCTTCCATCCTTAGAGCACGCATCCTAGCCCTGACAGCACACCCTTCGTGTTTGGCGTTGAAGTGTTGGTCAAGGGCCAACCTCGCCGCTAAAACGTCGGATGTGATGCCGCTTCTTATTGCCTCTTCTAACTTTTTAACTAACTCACCCTCTACTCTATTTCTATCTACGGCTAGTGCCTTGCTATATCTAATTGCTTCCGCTTTTACTGCTCTCTTGAGGGCGAACCACCATTTGTCGTTGACAATGGCTCTCGTTAAAGCCCTTTTTACTAACGTGTTGATTCTGTCTCTGAAAACTTGTCTGGACGGGAATGATGCGTTCAGTTTCCAGTAACCAGGGCCCTGTCTATGTGCCTTATCTAAGTCTAGCGTACACGTCACGAATTTGTGATCCGTGTAGCTGACTGTGTGGAATTGTGGACATCCTAGGCTATCCCTGTCTAATGTCCTACACAGTATCCTATCTAGATACGATCTCGACGACCCACTGCGGTTGCTCCATGTCCACGTTGGTGCATTTGGGTGGTCGAGTCGGTACCTGTCAGACAGTTGGAATCGTCTGAGCAGGTCTCTGAGGCATTTGCATCCCCTTCTGTTTTTGTCTCTCCCCACATAGTCTAGATGCGTGTCCAATCCCCCACTAAAAGTAAAGGACGAGACGTTCCCAGGAATACTTCTAGACGTTGAAAGAAATCCGGCCGACCTGTTAAAGGCGGTGCGTAGACTGATACGAGTTGAAAAGCACTCGCATTGCTGCCGTCGACATCCAGAACGACCAGTCTACGCTCCGGGTCTACGAATATCGTCTTGACTTCGAGATCCAGGCTCTTGTGAAAAAGTACTGCGGTGCCACTACCGCCCATCCTCGGCAGACAGGGAGCAAAATAAATGTTAAACTGTCCGCCAAACATGGACTTTAGGGCCCGTGGCTCGTGGAGTCTGGTCTCACTTATGGCTATGATTCCCAAATCGTGTGACTTGATGTCATTTAGGAGGTATCCATGTTTCCAATAACACCCCAAGCCACGCGCATTCACACAACCAATCTTGACCATGATTCTATTGGGGTGTGTGCTTTAAAACACAAAAAGGTCAGTACAGAGAGTTACTTACTTGTGTCGAAAGTTTTGACTTCCTCGTTCTTTGATGTGTCTTGGAGGAGGTTTTTATAGAGTTTTTGCGAAAGGTATTTTTGGAACCCCCCAACCGCATTTGGAAAGAGGGCTTTGAGTGTGTGGTGTTGTGTTTGTATGATGTGTAGTATTTCGATGTGTTTGGGTGGTGTAGTGCGTGGATGGTTGTTAGTTTTGAAGTCATCTTCACAGATGTTTGTGTGGGCTGTGATGTACTCCATTAGTTTGGAGTCTTTTGTGTCTATCGCTGATAGCATTGTGTGTGTTTTTGTGGTGTTGGTGCTTGTTTGGTTGTGTATGGAGCTTTCAGGGTTCATGTATCTCCCTGCTTTGGTTGCGTTTTCTTGTTTGTTTTTCTTTATCTTTTTCTTTTACCCCCGCTGGCTATTTGCCATTCTGTCGAACTTTCATCGTTAGATGAAAAAGTCTGACGAATCAGCAGGGGGCAAGGGTAAAGCATCTGGATCTGTATGTGCGGTTGTAGATATTGTCGGGGGGGGGGTTGCTGGGGGGTTTGGTGTGGTGATTGTCTCTCCTACATCCTTAGTGCTTGTCTTCTTCGTTGTTAGAATTGGTTTAGTTGTTGTTGGTGATGATTCTGTTCTTGGCGCAGGTGGTGGTGTTGTTTGGTTGGGTTGGTCCGTTCTTTGTTGTTTTTCATGCATTTCTGCATACAGCTTCTTGGTTAGCCGTCCATATTGTGGTGTGGGCAATAATGCTGGCTTTTGTGGTTTTTCTTGTGGCTGTTGTCGTTGTTTCGCGGCAGATTTGCACTCCTTTTTAAGGTGTGCCTCACTCCCACATGTATAGCAGCGTGGCCTTCTGCCCTCGACTACTACATACAACTTGCGGTCATCCGCAAGATGTACGTGGGTGGGAATTTTGTTATTGTCGTCTTGGCTTATGTGGAAGTGAATCTCCATTCTCTTTCCCACCCAGTCCTTGTGTTTCGAAACAGTGATATCCAGGATGTTTATGTCCTCCATTTTGGATGTTATGGCGGTTGTTACTTGCGGGACATTATTGATAATGACCTTTGTCACCTTCTGACCAAGGTAACTGGGTGTCATTGTTAGCTCATCTGAATGAAGAGTTAGCGTTGAGAATTGCTTTGCCAACTCTTCATTCTGAAAAACCACCTGTACGTGGGCGAACTTGTTCGACCAAGTCACATACTCCATGTGTCCCCAGATGGGGCGTAGGCACTTTTCTATTTTGTCCGTGCTTGCTTTTTCTGGACTTTTAGTTGTGTTATTTGTTATTTTATATACAATTGTTCTCTTTTTTTCCTCATTCAGTATGTGTTGTGGTATGTGTAATTGTATTTTGCCGTTTTCTTCGGTGATTAGGGCTCTGCAGTCTTTTATTTGCTGTACAGTAAACGATACTCTTGTTATTTTTTCTTTTATCGCCTCGGCGAAGTTTGTTGTTGTTTTGATATTGTTGTTACTGCTGGTGGTGTTGGTGTTGATGGCAGGGGTGTGGGTTGTGGGTATATTAGGTTTGTCGTTGCTGATTATGCAACTGGCAAGGGGTGGAAAATTGTCTGCGTAATTTGGTCCTGCATTAGCGCAAATTTCGGCAGCTCGTTTGATTGTCGGTGTTATTTTTTTCTCACCTTCACTTGCTGGTGATGGAGTGAACAGTGGCTGAAGGGAATTGTTGTTGTTGTTGTTGTTATTGTCGTTCATGGTGACGGCGGTGGTATTAGTAGTAAGGGAGGCATTGACGGCACGGTCTTTGGTGGCGGTGATGGTGATGTTGGTATTGTTATTGTTGTTGGTAGTGGTGTCGTTAGCAGAGATAGCAGTTGTAGTAGCAGATGCTGCCATGGTGGTGGTGTCGGTGTTGATGGTGGAATCACTGGTGGCGGTGCTTGGCCTTGCGACTTTTGTTTTGTATTTGTTGCTGTTGTCGATGGTGGTGGTGGTGGTGTAAGTAGTGTTTACACAGTCAAGTTCGGCGCTTGGTGACAGGAAATCTTCGTTTTTTGTTTTGGCGTCACGCTTCAGTTGCGCCTCAGCCTCGTGGTGACCAGTAGCCATTTTTGAAAATAAAAATGGCTAAAATACAACACGAGGCCTACGGGAATTTTTTAAAATTTTGCCCACAAAGGGCGAAATTTTGTGTAGATATTAGTCAAGGTTTGCAGTGGATGTTGTTTCACAACTTTTAAACACAAAATATTTAACAATAAACACTTTTGAACGTACAAAATGACCAACTTACTTGGAGCCCATTTGACTTGCGTCTGTCTGTCAGATAGATAGATAGATAGATAGATAGGTGGGTGGATGGATGGACGGATAAATTTCTTTATTAGCCACACAAGGCCGAACACAATGTAGAGCTTGGCTTTTCGAAAGAAAAAAAGAATAGGGGAAAAAAGGAAGAGGAAAAAAATTCCTATCAAAAGGGATCCTGCAAAAAAGAAAAAGACAGACAGACAGTTAGATAGATAGATAGATAGATAGATAGATAGATAGATAGATAGATAGATGGATGGATACTGCATTTTACCTTTCTTAAAGTAAGATATTATTTGAGGGGTATTTTGCTGCTATTTCTAGCAGGTGAGTCATCTACAATGAGCGGCTTCTATGTTGGCTCTAAGTAAAAGTAAACAAATGAATAAATCTGTTTTGAGACGTACCAAGAAATCGTCATTTATCTCCCCTGTTAATGTAACTCTTTCGTATGCCCTTTCACAAACTTGTGTCCTCTCGGTGATCGGTTTTTCTCAAAATGTTCTATAAATTTAACAGTTTACGGGGCAAAATTGCCCCATCGAGTCAGGAAGCAGCATATTCTCCTCAGGTACTATTTAGTCTTTATAATATTTCAGCATCATTATTTATATATTTCTAAGCTTTGTGTCCTTGACTAACACCGCCGCAGACCTCTATTCGTTTGACTAAGCAGACTACTTGTTATTGATAGATTCATGTGTGTGTATGTACACACACACGCATATTTATATATATATATTTATTTATTTATATAGTATGTGTATGTAATAATGTGTATGGTTTGTTTTATTTTCAGGATTAAAGTTGCCATTCTTTCGTTATTTGTTTCATATTACTTTCGGAAATATTAGCTAAAAAAACTTGATTGTCATTTGGGATTTTACATTAAACTATCGAAAAAATATATTTTACAGAAAAGCGTCTATTTATATTAATATAGTGATACAAATAAATTCTTTCACATTCTTTTGTTTGGTGCCCTATTTACCCCTAAGTGAGCAGATCTATGATCAAAAACGTTTCAGTTGTGATTTGGTGGGTGAGGGAGAAATGTCGGTGGTGATTTTTTACTATAGCTTACCACTTGCATATCCTGAGAGTGCATTTGTAGTCAATTCCCTTACATTTTTATAGTTTTTGTTCTTCATTTTTTTGTGTGTGTGCGTTGAGATTGTTGTTTAAGATAGGAAGGCATTGCCTATGCTAAGCTACACTATCTTGTGTGTCCTTTTATAATATTGGATTATGATTTGAGGGAGATTCAGCTGATGTTTCCAGCAAATTGAGCGTCCGTATAAAGGTTCCCTCGTTTTTTTATACTCGCTAAAAAAATAAGAAAGAAGCATCAACATAATTCTCTCCAATTTTGGTACAGAATCAGCAATTTTAGCGGAGGGGAGTAACTGATTCCATTGCACCACCCCCCCCCCCAGTGTTCAAATGCTCCAGAAAAGATTAATAGCAAAATCAACCTCGACAGCATTTGAACTAAGAATGCAAAGAGCTGAGGAAATGCTTCTAAGCATTTCATCTTATGTGCTAACCATTCTGCCAGCTTGTTGCCCGAGACATCAGCATAATATCTTCCTAATAACTTTCCTTGGAGCAGTGAATGGATGGCAGATACAGTAGGAGCACTGGGCAAAATGTTGAAGGGATACCTTGCACTGATTTTGAGCTCTGCCTTATGTCTTTCTGTGATCAACCAAATAAATATAATTAATAGTTGAATTAACCTCCCACTTCAAATGTATGCCTTAATGCCATCTCCTGCTTATTTGGAAAAAGTACCTCAATGAAGATAGCATCTATGAAGTAATTCTTGCTGCTATTGACCATCAAGTTTCCCTGGAATTCAGGGCACAGGCATGGCTGTTTTGTTCTGGATTCAATCCCTTTGCCTAGCACTTTCAGCAATTGTCATCTACCATAGTTATGAATTAACATAACCTTCTGAAAGAAATTTTCTATTGCAAAAACTTTGTATACAATCGTTAGAAGGACTGTTCCTATTCTTGAATGGCAAAGTAATCCTTTGCCTGATTTAACATCTCTACATGGGGTACTTTTTAGCAGAATCCATTCTGTTGTAAGTATTTAGGCCAGGTCACTGGTTTGAGAATAACTTTCTTCCTTCTTGTCATTAGTTACAGGAACCCTGTAAAGAATCCTAGTTATGACCTTTCCTTCACTGTTTAAACTATTCAGAAAGAACAGGAACTCCTGACTCAACAATACTGAGAATGTGGAGAAGAATGATTATTAGTTTAGAATATATTTCAAAATATAACCTGGATGATGGGCAGTCTGACCGAAATATTGTTATTCATAGACATTCACTTGGGTATGGTATTTGTAATTATTTTGTAATTATTGTTTTCCCCAATTATTGTTGTTCATTAAATTAGTGTTATGAATTCATAACACTAATGTGTTATGAATTTATTGGTGAAGATGATAAAGATTACTAGAGTACCTATGGGTGTGTGTGTGTATACTAAATCAGATTGTCAGATACTTTGAGCATTTGTCATTTACTTTAGTCTGTAAATAAGCGTCTACCTGTTTTATGTTCAAACTGCCCAGATCTGGCCCTAACTTATCACTGGATCTTGTGGGGAAAATAGCATAAAGCACAGTATATACCATTCCATAGTTGGTGAGGCCTTACCTGAACATTGCATTGATACTCCAAATTCACTCCCTGTCATCATCTATAAATGTAATAGAGCAAAATTCTTTTCTAGGAATGAGCTTAGTAGAAGCAAGTCTCATGATTGGTATTTATCTGCTTTAGTTTCTTCTTGAAGTGTTGCAGTCCTGACAAGATTTATTTGTTTGGTTATTCTATGTTTTCTTGTTGCAGGGGTTAAATCGATTGAAAAAATTTGATTCTACACTGACTTTTGAGAGCAAATCTGTTATTACAACACGTGTTGTACCTGAGCCAGTGACAGAAGCTGCATATTCAGGTCCAGCACTTGGACTAGTTCCCAAAACATCTACTTATAAAGGCGTCATGGAATTACAGAGACTCTTTCTGGTAAATAATTGTTTGTTTTTTTTTTGTGTGTGTTTTGGTTTTTATTTCCCATATACATCATCTCCGACTTAACAACCATCCACACTTATGACCACAAAAAGAAGGAAATAAAAAAAACAAATAGATAAATAGATAAAGCACAATCCGATCGTGGCTGTTGCCAGCCTCGTCTGACCCCCGTGCCGGTGGCACATAAAAAGCACCATCCAATCATGGCCGTTGCCAGTCTTGCCTGACCCCCGTGCCGGTGGCACGTAAAAAGCACCATCCAATCATGGCCGTTGCCAGCCTCGCCTGGCCCCTGTGCTGGTGGCACGTAAAAAGCACCATCCGACTGTGGCCGTTTGCCAGCCCCGTCTTGCACCTGTGCCAGTGGTACATAAAAAGCACCCACTACACTCACGGAGTGGTTGGCGTTAGGAAGGGCATCCAGCCATAGAAACATTGCCAGATCAGACTGGGCCTGGTGCAGCCTTCTGGCTTCCCAGACCCCAGTTGAACCGTCCAACCCATGCTAGCATGGAAAGCGGACGCTAAATGATGATGATGATGATGATGATGATGAATGTTGGGCAGTTGTGCATACAATAACTGTCAGCATTTAGCAACACAGGCTTCCCTCAGACCCAGGCATCCACTGCCTGCCACTGTCTCTCACTCAATCACTTTCAAGCATCAGTTGCATTATCCAACATATGACCAGATTGACTTACAACCAGTCAGTCGGAATGGAACTCAGTCATAAGTCGAGTAGAAGGTGTTTTTAGTGTTTGTGATGATGTCAAGATTTTTTTGCTATAGTAGCTTTCAGTGATGGTTTTGTCTTAGAAGTTGTTTAGATCATAGATCATCATCATCATCATTTAATGTCTGCTTTCCATGCTGGCATGGGTTGTACAGCTTAACTGAAAACTGGGAAGCTGGAGAGCTGCAGCAGATTCCTGTCTGATTTGGCATGGTTTCTGCAGCTGGATGCCCTTCCTAATGCCAGAACAAGAAAAAAAAAAATTTGTGTTGAAGTTGATAAATCAGATCTCGTTAGATTAATACAGAAATACATGACTATAGTTTATGGTACCTCTGCACCTCCAAACAACATGAAGAATTGATTTTGAATTAATGTTTGATTACAAATGTTGATGGTGCTGACAATGACAATGATTGTGGTTATCATTCTAATTAAAGTACTGGTGAAAATGGCAAGCTCATACTCAATCTGAGGAAGGAAAAAAAAAAGAAATCAGTGTATCCAGACTTTGTGGTCAACCTGTATAGTATTTTTTTTTAAATGACCTTTTTATTGTTGTTTTTCAACTCCAGTTCAGCCCTGAAATGGAAATTACAAAGAAATTTACAAAATTAAATTTTAATCAAATATTTGAAATTTAATATTTCTTCGTTATTTCTTTATGTGAGATTTTACATCTACATTCCATTGCTTCCAGGGGTAGAATAATCATTTTGTAGGAACAGTTATTTTAACTTGTTAAACCACTAATCAGAGAAGCGCAGGGTGAAACGTGCATGACAATTAGAGTAGAGCATGCAGAGTTATGTACCTTGATCACAGACTTGACAAAACAACTGTGGTTGTAACACATGGTGCTTTTTGCAGTTGTTGTAGCGTTGTATTATTTATACATAAATTCTTAGCTGTTACTTTATATTTCATCTACGTTTTGAGGAGTTAATAATTATATCAAACAATAAATTAAGGCAGGCCATCTTGCATAACTCTATATAGTTCAGTTGCTGATTATGAGACGTCAGGAAGATAATATTGATATAAGTAACAGTATAGTAGATAGACACATGTATCCATGTTTAGGTCTTAAATTTTAGGAGGATAAAAATGTACATGGAATGTAATAGAAATAGTTCCACATTTGCTCAATATGCAAGAGTTGTGTTATTTGTTTGTTTTTTTAAATCTCAAATTGTTTACAACTGATTTTAATGCTGTTTGTATTGAAAATCTCAGCAGTTATATTTATATATGTCTGAATGCGTGCATGATATACAACATTCATATAATACACACACACAAACGCACATATGTATGCATGTATGTATGGACGCAGGCATGGCTGTATCCTAAGAAGCTAGCTTCCCAACCACATGGTTCCAAATTCAGTTCCACTGTGTGCCACTTGGACGTGTGTCTTCTGCTATAGCCTCAGGCTGATCAAAGCCTTGTGAGTGAATTTGGTTGATGGAAACTGAAAGAAGCCCGTCGTATATATACATATCTATCTATCTCTCTCTATATATATATATGTGTGTGTGTGTGTGTCTTTGTGTCTGTGTTTTTATCCTTCACCACTGCTTGACAATCGGTGTTTTTGTATTTACATTCCCGTAACTTAGCAATTCAGCTAAAGAAATTGATAGAATAAGTTGTTGGCTTAAAAAAAGTACTAGGGCCCGATTCATTTAGCAAAGTATTTTTCAAGGTGGTTCCCTAGCATGGCCACAGTGTAATGACTGAAACAAGAAAAAGATAAAAGATATACATATATATATATATATATATTATATATATATATATATATATACACACACACATACTATACATTTATTTGATCTGTCCAGTTAGAATTAATTCCACCACAAGTTCTAGACCTTGTTGCAGTGTGGTGACTTGAATGCCTCAGTAGCCCTGAAAACTATGCTAGCAGAGTACAAGTCCCTAGTAGGTCCCTCCATGCTGGACAAGTCAAAGGATAGACTATCCCCAGAGATTGGTTTGTGTATGGCCAACTCTCCTACCTAGAAAAGGTAAAATTACAGAAGCATCAATTACAGTTCAAAACCAACCAAACTTGAGAGAGGAAGGCTTTCCCTCAGTGAAGCAGTATTTGAAAGTAAAATTCTTTATTTTGTTCTTTATAATTCAAGTATATTTGTGTCTTATATTTTATTGGAAATGGCTCTCTGGGAAAGTCTTTGCATATTTTTAATATCTTATTCTTTTATTTGTTTCAGTCATTTGACTGCGGGCATGCTGGAGCACTGCGTTGGAAGATATTAGTCAAACAAATCAATCCCAGGACTTATTTTTTAAGCCTAGTACTTATTATATTGGTCTCTTTCACTAAACTGCTAAGTTATGGGGGCATAAATACACCAATACCGGTTGTCAAGCAGTGATGGTGGAGACAAATACAAATACACACAAACACACACTCATATACAATGGGCTTCTTTCAGTTTCTGTTTACCAAATCCACTAACAAGGCTTTGGTTGGCCCAAGATTATAGAAGAAGACACTTGCCTAAGATGCCATACAGTGGGACTGTACTTGGAAGAATGTAGTTGGAACGCAAGCTTTTTATCACAGCCACATGATGGGCTTCTTTCAGTTTTTGTCAATGAAATCCATTCTCAAGGCTTTGCAGTTGTTGGTTATTGTAGGAGACTGCTGTGCAGTGAAACTGAACCTGAGACCACTTGATTGGGAACATTATCCCATGACACTTTATAAGGGTTTCTAAAACGGATGGAAGGAAGAAAGTTATCCTCAAACAGGAAATGTACCCTGAATGTTTATAATACAGCGAACTCCTCCAATAAAGGTACCTGGGGTTTAGGTGGTACTGTTAAACTGGACAACATTTAATCCATCCATATCCAGCCAAAATATTCTACAAGTCTTATGTTAAAACTGACCAGATCCAACCTCTCACACCTACCCTACAATATCATTCTATAAATTATACAAATACACCATTGAAATCTTGAAACTACAAGGTCATGCATGATTAATTCACAGTAATGGGAATAAATAAGCAATACATTTGACAAAGTAATCTGAATGCTAGAGTGTTAAATTCTTGGTTGTTTAGAAATGATTGGAAAATGTTTTTATTGAAATTATTTGAAAACTGGATAGTAGTCATTCCATAGAATAAAGCTTTTAATAGCATTCTTCAAACTCTAATCAATTTATATTATTTCTTTTTCAGAAAGAAGATGGCTTGTTAGTGTGGCAAAAACGAGGTATCCGGGACCGATCTATGTATATATTCTCAATTGGCTTGTGTGTTGCTGGATTAGCTCTTTGCGGGAAAACATTATTCACAATGTCATTTCCTCGTAAAATTGGTAAGTATGATGCTAACATGTCTAAGTTATTGTTGGTTAGCCTCAAGTCAACCCTATTTGAGCAGACATGTTTGTTTTTCTCAGGGGGCATCCAGAACTACGTTATTCAGTGTGTCCTTTATTGTTTTTGAAGAGAGTAAAAGGAGATAAGTTGCTTGGCCTGTTTCTAGTGGGTCAAGCAACTTGTATAAAAAGCATACATGTAAGAGTTTATTGCTCTGTTACCACCTTTCTCATATGTCATCATCATCAAAATTTAATGTCCATTTTCCATGCTGGCATGAATTGGACGGTTTGACAGAAACAGGCAGAGAAGCTTGGCAGAATTTGAACTCAGAACTTAGAGGTGGATGAAATGCCACTAAGTCTTTTTCCTGGTGTGCTAAAGAGCCTTCCAGCTCACTGAATCACGTCTTTTGTTACATAGGATTTGCATTTGTAATTATATTTACATGAGAGAAGCATATACTTTGAGTTATTCCCCTTGCGTTCAACATCGGCATGTTCAATTCTTTATACAATTCTTCATCCCATACATTTATTGATATACTTTCACTTCCATGTTTTATACACACAGTTTATGAAACATCACTCTTCACACTTTGAAGGCGTTTGGCCTAGTGGTTTGTGTGTTGCACTCACAGTCTTAAGTTCATGTTTTCAATTCCTGGATAGGGCAGTGCATTCATTTCATGTTGTCCAGTTCACTCAAGGCATGTAGCTTAGTGGTTAGAGTGTTGGACTCATGATCATAAGGTTGTGGTTTCAATTACTGGACTGACCAATGCGTTGTGTTCTTGAGCAAAACACTTCATTTCACGTTGCTTCAGTCCGCTTAGATGGCATAAATAAGTAATCCTGTGACTGACCATTGTCCCGTCCAGGTGGAGAATATATATGTCATGAAACTGGGAAACTGGCCCTTATCAGTCGGTATGACTTAAGAAGGTAACTTAACTTAGTGTGGCCATGGAAACTGAGTGGAGTTCTGGTCTTATGAATTCTGGAACTCATGGCAAGAAAAAATAAGTATACTTGCATTGTTAAGCTAATATTTTCCTATCCACAAGGCTAGCTCTCAACTTCTTCAGCATTAAACAAATAAGATGTAAATCTTCCTCATTAGAACTACAGTCAACTTTTCTTGTGAGAAGAATTGAACTTAGTACAGCAAAACAAAAAACTTCAGTGCTGATGCTACTTACAGTACTTAACTATACTACCCATGGTAACTAGCTAGTAATGATGGTGAGGGTGCTCCATTTCGTTGTTTTAACTGATGGTAAACAACTACCAAATTTCTTGTAAATCACATAGTACCATCTTAAATAAGGAAAGAACACAGTGTACAATCTGGTTCTATGCACTCCTTAAAAGATGGGATGGCCCCGTCTAGAATGCCTTTGATCATAGTTCTCCCTGCATTGACCTTAAGCTAAACAACAGTAACTTAAAATGCAAATTGATTTCAGCCATTGAGTGTGTTTGTGGAGGCACATGGCCTAGTGGTTAGAGCAGCGGACTCGCGGTCGAGGGATCGTGGGTTCGAATCTCAGACCGAACGATGTGTGTGTTTATGAGCGAAACACCTAAGCTCCACGCGGCTCCAGCAGAAGGTAATGGTGAAACTTCTGCTGACTCTTTTGCCACAACTTTCTTTCACTCTTTCCTCCTGCATCTTGCAGCTCACCTGCGACGGACCGGCATCCCGTCCAGGTGGGGAACCTATACGCCAAGAAACCGGGAAACCGGCCCTTATGAGCCAGGCATGGCTCGAGAAGGAACAAACAACATTGAGTGTTAGTGTCTAACTTTGCCATAGATAAAATGCAACACTAAGGACAGGGCAAGTTTTCATGATTAGGTATATGGTTCTTTGTCTATTCAGTTATTGACACACTGTCAGTTGAGAGTAATGAGTTTATTGGATTTATCATGAAGAAATGCTGATCACACTAGTTTGTCTTCATCTTAATTTATGATATTCATTAAAACACATTCAGTGATATCTGGACACCAGTACATACCTTCTTTTATATGTGGTTATTGGGAAACTTCAATGTATGACGATTACTGCACGAATAATTACATTTCTTTCACATTATAGGTAATAGATTATTGACATGTATTCTCTGTTAATTCTATATACATTTCACTACATTGCAAAAAGGCATACTTTATTTTATTTGCAAATGAATCCTAGTTCTCTGTGGAGACTGCTTTGGGTTAAAATCCCATTTGCTACTAAATTTTCCATGAAATACACTTCTTTGTTTCATGAGTTTGAAAACAATGAAGAATATAGTAAAATAACTTTGTCACTATCAAGCTGGTGTTTGAAACTCTTTACTCTTTTACTTGTTTCAGTCATTTGACTGTGGCCATGCTGGAGCACCACCGTTAGTCGAGCAAATCGACCCCAGGACTTATTCTTTGTAAGCCTAGTACTTATTCTATCGGTCTCTTTTGCTGAACCGCTAAGTTATGGAGACATAAACACACCACATCGGTTGTCAAGCGATGTTGGGGGAACAAACACAGATACACAAACACATACATATATACGACAGGCTTCTTTCAGTTTCCATCTACCAAATCCACTCACAAGTCTTTGGTTGGCCCAAGTTTAGTGGGACTAAACCCGGCAGCATGTGGTTCATAAGCAAGCTACTTTCCACACAGCTGCTCCTATGCCCATGACATTTTTATATGCATCAGCCGAGAATCGAACTGGGGCCACCCATGTGGGAGGTGAGTATTCTACCACTGAACATAAATTAAAATGTAACTTTAATGAGAAAATTTTAATTTAGTCCATTTTAAAACCAAAACCAGGGCTAGTCTCAAGTTGGTTTGTAAGCACAAATGATCATTATTTCACTGTTATGATTTTGATTCTGCTCAGCACTTTTGAAACCAAGGATAGGATAGTGGTTACATATGCTCTCATTAAAGCAAATGCATACCAAATCTGATTTCAGTATTGGATTCCAATTTTATGCTTATCACAATACTGTACCTTTTAATACTGGATAATGCTTGTTCACAAAAACTAGGATCTTAAAAAGACTGCCTATGTTTGAATATCCATTTCTGTATATCCTTGTATTTATGTTCATGGACAGTTTACTCATGTCCACATGCACACGCAAAATTGTATTTTGTTTATGAGTTACAACTGTTTTATGTTCAATTCAAATATATATTATAATATTTTTCTTCTTTTACAGATTAATATATGAGGAAATTAGTTCAACAATTTAGCGTGAAAGGAGTTCATAATTCTATTATAAACATTCTAGATTAATAAATAAAATATAAACATTTTCTTGTTTTTTGGAGTTTTTCATTTATTTTTCTTTACACAATTATTTAAAAAAAACCTGGTACAATGTATTTAGCATTTGAACCAACAAAATCCGGCCCAAATATTCTACATGTTTTACATTCAGATTCGTTATATCTAACCTCTCACATATAACCTACACTAATATTTAAAAAAATAAATAATCAAATCATTGAAATCTCAGAACTATAAGATCGTATATGATTAATTCAAAACAATTTGAATAAAAAAACTGTTACATTTGACGGAGTAATTTGAATGCTAAAGGGTTAAACAGACCATATCCATCCCAAATATACTACCTGTTATATGTTCAAATTGGTGAGATCCAGCTTTTCACACCTACCCTGCAATGTCATTCAAAAAAATCAACAATCACATTTTCGAAATTTTAGAGCTATGAGATATTACAGGATTAATTTTATAGAAAATAAATATATAAGTATAACATTTGACAAAGTAATCTGAATGCTAATAGGTTAATCATTAATTTTTCTAGCCTGCTTTTCACTCATTAAAAAAATTAGATTTTATCTGTCAGGTAAATTATTATTAAATTATACTACTCTGACTAGAAATGTGAACTCTTTAGACCATAATGTAGATCTCTTTTCATGTACCATGACTTACAGGCATAGCATTCATGGCTTCCTTGCCAGAGTCTGAAGATTTATGATTTTTCTTGAGAAAGACACAGTTATGATTTCCTGTTGTCTTTACCGAGATTAAGTTAATGTTTAAACCAGCCATGTCTGGGTCAAATATTCTGGTTGTTTTATGTTCAAACTGACAAGATTTAGCCTTTTACTCCTCCCTTTCAATGTCCTAAAAATAAGCAATCACATCATGGAAATCTCAAAGCTAGAAGATATTGAGTGATTAATTCAAAATAATGTGAATAAAAGGAGATTACATTTGACGGGGTAATCTGAATGCTAAAAGGGTTGAGTTTACTCTGCTAGTCTCCTTGGGGTATTGGGTCTATTTAACCTTGGGGCAGAGGGACTGATTCTCATAACATCTGGGCATAATGTACTAATTTCTCACCTTGAGCCATAGTGGACATGGGAGTAGTGGTGACTAACTCTAGACGGGAGGTTCTGCCATCAGAAGCAGTTAAACATTTTGCCCAAGACAAAGAAAATCACTTGCATCAAGTTTTCAATTCACAAGTTTTTTTATGTGAAAGTTTTCCCAAATAATACTGACTTCAAAGAAAGATATAAATTTTCCCATGTAAAATTTCAACTACCACATTTCTTTTTCGATTTTATGTATTTTTACTTGTAATTCTACATACAGCTCCTGCAATAGACGGCTACTTACTAAATCTTCCTAGTGAAATACTGAATTTTAAATCCATCTAATAGGAATATTAAGTCATAAAAAGTTCTATTTAGTTTTTTTTTTATGTGTCCTTTGTTTCTCTATATCCCAATGTTGCTATCTCCACACCTTATAATGTGATTTAAACAGGTGACTTTTTATAATTTTCCTGTTATATTTCTATTGACAAGAACATCGAGTATAAGTTTTGTCAATGCATGTTTTCATTTTTTTCATCTGTAACATGCTTCTCATTATTGCATTTTCCTTTTTCCCTGGCCTTTTTGATTATCTTCACAAGTACAAATACTGAAATATTCATATAGTTTATGTGTGTGTATGTATATATATATATATATACACACACACACACACACACACATACATACATACACACACACACACACACAAGTGTGAAGCCCTGGATGGCTGTCTGGTAAGAAGCTAGCTTCCCAACAACATGGTTCCAGGCTCAGTCCCACTGTGCGGCACTTTGGGCAAGTGTCTTTTACTATTATAACCTTGGGCCAACCAAAGCCATGTGAGTTGATTTGGTAGATGGAAACTGAAAGAAGCCCATCATATATTTATGTGTGTGTGTTTGTCCCCCCACCATCGACAACTCATGTTGGTGTGTTTACACCCCTGTAACTTAGCATATATAATGTATGTATGAAAAATGACATTGCAGAATTCTGCCGAATACTCCACTAACAACTCTATTGATGAGGATGAATCACTAGCCAAAAGCAACTTTTGCCCAAATAAAGGGTTAAATAAAGCACTGGACTCCTTCTGTGAATACATTATGAACTTCACCTTTGAAAATAAATCAAACTTTACAAAATATGAATGGAAGAATCTACTGGACTTACAAGAATATATGGATATAACTATCAACGAAGCTGATAAAGAGAGCACTGTTGTTATCATGGACACAAATTACTATGAAGACCTATCACTCACAATGCTAGAGGACAACAGCTATTATGAAAAAGTAACCCACTACAAAAAGTCAAATATAATAGGAAACCTTACAACGCATTTAAAGAAGTATAACAAAGGCTTAACCAGCAAAGAAATTTACTGTTTATGCCACTTCAAATGCAAAACGAGCAATTTCTAGGGTTTATCTAAATTCCATATATGCAAAAGGATAAATGTTGCCTGCAAATCCTCAACAAATAAATACAGCTAACACCTCCAGAGGATCTAAAATTGAGACCAATTGTAGCAGACCTGGCATGTGAAACACACAGACTCGGCAACTTCTTGGACATCCCACTAAAACTTTTCCTAAAACACATACAGAGCTACATACGAGACAACCTAGAGATGCTAAATCGTCTGCCAAAAACGCTCTTTTCAATGTTATTCCGAAGGAAACACACAACTTTCAAACGGTACCTGGACAAATTCCTCCAGGAAATACCGGATAAATCTGGATATGTCTCAACCAAAATTACTCTCTACTTGGGTGGTTCATGGTGTCCCGGAATAATTAACTAAAAAACTTTTCCAGATGGTGCTATTGAGTTAGTTATGGTCATGGCCGAAACCAATATAAGTTATCTATAAATAAAGCATATTACTCTACCTCCGGTATTTGAGCACTATTTTTTTAATCTTGTGTCACATTCATGTGCTTACTCTGGTGTATATATATATATAGATAGATAGATAAATAAAGCTTACTTAGAAGAGGATGCGTGGCGTTTCGTCATATAATAAAATAATAAATAAATCATATGTATATATACATACATATATGTACGTACCTACATCTATATGTATATATACATGCATATATAGGTACAGGACACCAAAAAAAAACCTCAAACACAATGAGAAACGAAAACATAAAAACAGAACCGTGGAAACGGACATTTTTTAAACAAGGAAAAAAACAGGGTACAAGACATACAACACAAGGAAAATTCACCTTCTTCAGCCGCCTCCGTTTCGTCTACTCCGCGTTTCGAAAGTAAAGGCGAGACACGACTTCAATGAAACGGTCCTTCCCGCAAATAATTTGAGATTTTTTGCGGAGGGGTAAAAGTGGTAACAAAAACAGGACAGTAAAAACAATACAAGATAGTAAAAATAAAAATAAAAACTGTAAACGACAGGACAAGTAAAACAACAGGGAATGTTTTTAATCTGACCAGACCTGTTTCAGAAAGACTGACAAGATTGCAATCATCAGTATACAAAAGTTCCCTAATGAGTGAAGTAAAAACCTTCGTTTCGAATTTTAATCTGGTCAGATTAAAAACATTCCGTTGTTCGATGTTTTATGTAAATACCCTCATCAGAGTTTTGAAAAGCATGTGACAACGCAACAGCAAAGTATATTGCAAAGAGGGTGGGATGCATCAAGGTCTCTTTTCTTTTTTCTGTGTATATTTTTGTGCATGTATACTTGTGATAAAAAATCTTTTGCTTTTTAAGCAACCAGTAAAACATACATTTTTCACGTTGAAAACGGCTATTTGAAGATCGAAACTCATATCAGTGAAACTCACTGTAAGCATTATTATTAAGATTAAAATAAAACTTATGCCTTCAAAAAGGCCATATCTACTCATTCTTTCGAATATATATTATACTGTACCAGTTAAAAAAGGGGAAGACAGAAATCAGATATTTTACTGCTTGCCTTTCAGCCGTGTTAAGTTGTCAACAGTTAGTAAATTTTTTACTACTTCCTTTCAGTCATAGTAAGAGAAGTGACCAAGAAAGAGAAAGCAGATATGTTATTACCTGCCTTTCAGCTGTGATAAGCCAGCAGACACACCGTCAATTTTTTTCTCTTGAAGTACTAATATTTTTACTGTCCTGTGCAGCAGAGATCAAAAACTTACCTATTCAGAGGATTTCCTGAGGTTTTCCTCATTGTCGGACAAGAAATGCATATTTAGTCAATTTACAAGGTTGTTTTATTGCGTTCTGATATATTTTGTATGATTATTCAGTGCCAAAGAGTACATATTTCTGATATAGCGGATATATAATTGTTAAAGAGGACAATAAACTTTAAGGCAAGGTAAACATCTCAAGTCATATACATTATTATTATTGGAAAAAATTCCAAAGTTTTAAAGCTGTTTCTGAGGTATCCCAGAAACAGCTGTAAGACTTTGAATTTTTCCAATAATAATAAAGTAATGACTTGAGATGTTTGCCTTGCCTTAACGTTTGTTGTCTTCTTTAACAATCATATATATTATATATAAGTATATATATATATATATATATATATATATATATTATATATATATATATATATATATATTCTAACAAAAACTGTCTGATGAACGGCAACGAGAAACTCAGAGTAACAGATTTTGTTGAATTTTCTGCTGCTTAAAATAAAGTATATATATATATATATATGATTGTTAAAGATATATATATATATAGGCGCAGGATTGGCTGTGTGGTAAGTAGCTTGCTAACCAACCACATGGTTCCGGGTTCAGTCCCACTGCGTGGCATCTTGGGCAAGTGTCTTCTGCTATAGCCCCGGGCTGACCAATGCCTTGTGAGTGGATTTGGTAGACGGAAACTGAAAGAAGCCTGTCGTATATATGTATATATATATATGTGTGTGTTTGTGTGTCTGTGTTTGTCCCCCTAGCATCGCTTGACAACTGATGCTGGTGTGTTTACGTCCCCGTCATTTAGCGGTTCGGCAAAAAAGAGACCGATAGAATAAGTACTGGGCTTACAAAGAATAAGTCCCGGGGTCGAGTTGCTCGATTAAAGGCGGTGCTCCAGCATGGCCGCAGTCAAATGACTGAAACAAGTAAAAGATAAAAGAAAGATAAAAGATATATATATATATATATATATATATATATATATATATATAAAGCATACAAAATCACGTGAAGGAAGAAGAAGAGAGTAAATAAAAAAATAAGATTAATAGGAATTGAAAACAGTGGGGAGATTTAAGTCTATCAGGAATAAGGAAATGGAATATTTTAAGTGGTTAGTACTGTTGTGTTCTTGTCAAAAGATAACTTGTGGTGTTTATCGATTTGAGGTCACCTATTCTGTTCCCACAGGTGGTATGGTGTATATACGTACACATATATGCATATATACACATACACACACACACATATGCATACATATATATATATACATACACACATACATGTACATGCATACATACACACGTACAAACGTATGCATACATATATACACACATATGTACACATAAAGATATACACACATACATACACATACATATGTATATGTATTCAAACATACATACATATATACACATATGCATTGCATACATATACACATACACATATGCGCACGTACACACATATATATATATATACACATATATATATACAGATACATACCTACATATATATACACTCATGCGCCAACACACACATATACATATACATACACACATACATATATACAAATACGTACATATATACGCATACATGCATATATGTATCTACATCTCCTACACACATACCTACTCACACGCACATATACATGCACTTATACAAACACATATATATGTACATAGGTATACATACATATACATCCATACACACACACATATATATACATATATATATACACATATACACATACACACACATATATATATACAGGCATACACACACATATATAAATTATACATAAATGTACACGCATATATATATATACGTATGGAATATCTCAAGACACACACATACATACACCCATTCATATGTGCAAGTATGTGCATGTATGCATACACACCAATACATACACATATAAACACACACGCTCACATATTTATACATACAAACACACATACATACACACACATGCACACACATATATACACACGTACACATATATACATATGCACACATGTACACACATACATACACACATAAGGTGTACACCCGAGTGCATAAAAATGTGTATACTCATATGTAATTTTCATTTTGCTATTACTTTTCGTTCAGTTTCAGTTGGTATTTTCGAATAAAGTGTTCTTCCTTGGTCTTATAAAAGTTCCATTTTCTGTCCATAGTTTGAATAAAGGGAATATTTTTAATTTTCTTTTCCAACATTTTTTGAAGTGTTCACTGCAAGTTGTGTTTCTAACAGAAGAGCCATGGATTTGTTGTTTATGTACCCTTACTCTCTCATATGCCCGTTTCACCAATGTAGTATTCTTTGCATTCTGGTTTCTGGGTTTGCAATTTATATTTGCATTTATTTTAAAGATGTTTTTGTCTTTGAAAGTAAGCTGTTCTCCTTCTTCAATGTAATCACACATTCCACAGCGAGGGTCACCACATTTTTGTACTCTCACTGTTGTTACTCTAGTTTTAAAACTTGCTTGGGTTAAGATCTTTCTTAGATTGGGTGCTTGACGTCTGCTGTAAAATTTCTTTTAATCTGTTATAAATTTGCTCATTCTTGATGGTTTTTGAAGAATTAGGAGGTATCTTTTTGCAGTATTGATGATGTCGTGATTTCTTGGGTTGTCGGTGATGATAAAATGAATGTTTATGAGTTCAATTTTATATCTGTGTGTTTGTTTTACTCCGAGGTCTGTAGCTGGGATGTCTTTTTGCTTTGGTGATTGCTGTGTCAATTAAACTAGAGGGATATTTTTGTTCTTTAAGAAAACGTACTTGTAACAAAAAATATTTTGCTATTCAAGCAACCGGTAAAACATACAATTTTCAGTTTGAAAACGGCTATTGGAAGATCGAAACTCATATCATAGTAACTCTCTGCAAACATGATTAAGATTAAAATGAAAATTATCCCCTCAAAAAAGCCATCTCTACTCATTCTTTCAAATATATATAAATATAAATATATGCATATACATATATATCATGTGTACATACATATATACATATATATATAATGTATGTATTTATATATATATATATAATGTATGTATATATATATATGTATGTATATATAATGTATGTGTATATATAATGATTGTATATACATATATATATATGTATATATATATTTATAATGTATGTATATATATATATATATATATATATATATACATACATTATTTACAAACATAGGCGCAACTGTGGCTGTGTGGTAAGTAGCTTGCTTACCAACAACAGGGTCCTGCGTTCAGCCCCACTGTGTGGAACCTTGCGCAAGTGTCTTCTACTATAGCCTCGAGCCGACCAAATCCTTGTGAGTGGATTTGGTAGACGGGAACTGAAAGAAGCCCGTCGTATATGTCTGTGTGTGTGTGTAGGTTTTTGTTTCTATGTCCCCACCCCAAATCGCTTGACAACCGATGGTTAGCGGTTCAGCGTAAGAGACCGATAGAACAAGTACTACGCTTACAAAGAATAAGTCCTGGGTTCGATTTGTTCGACTAACGGAGGTGCTCCAGCATGGCCGCAGTCAAATGATTGAAACGAATAAAAGAACAAAAGAATGGAAGAATACATTGTGTGTGTATATATATATATATATATATATATATGTAATGCATGTATATACATACATAATGTATGTTTATATAATGTATGTAAATATATCTCTTATTATAAAAGGCAGATTTTATCTGCCTCCCTTTGTCTCTTATAGAAATCTACAATATAGGATTTCTTCAATTACAATTTACCTAGCATTTTTAAGAGTAGAATAAATCGGGTCGTGCCAGGTCCAGTTTTTAATCTATACACACATGTATGTATAATGTGCGTGTATATATTTCCATAGAGGTAACCATTCAATCCATACAAAGTTTTTTAGGACGAAAATATTTATATATAAAAGAAAGGTTGTGTGTCTGTCTACTCCGATTTAGATTCCTAACTACTCCCACATTTTGCGATGCAGTTTAACCAAAACCGGGTATCTTATAGTCGTGATTCATATCGAGCCCTTCTGGGTATTAGCGCGCGTCTACGATGAGTCTACGATTTTACAAATAATTTACCATCATTTTTTCCATTTTAATGCATATTTTTTTAAATAAAGGGAAGTAACTCTCAAACTTCACACCAATATGCGTGCTCATATGCGACGTAATATCACATCAGCAGCATTTCCTCACACCCTCCTTGCACTTGGCGAAGGCAAAATACCAGGGGATGAAAATGGTAATATTGCCATCGATTCCATTTGTACCATTGTTAAGACACCTTCTGATCTCAGAGATGCAGTGTTCCCAGATCTACAAGCTAATTATCAGAATATGGATTGGATTGGCAAAAAGGCTATACTGGCCCCGAGGAATAAAACTGTTCACCATATTAATGATGAAATGCTAAAACTCATTCCTGGGGAAGTCTATGTATATCAGTCTATCGATACAACTCTTGACCCAGAGGACGTCATCAACTATCCAATAGAGGTACTCAATTCCTTTGAGCACCCCGGACTACCACCACACTTTCTCAAACTTAAAGTTGGTGCTCCTATAATGCTCATCAGAAATTTGGTTCTCCCAAAACAATGCAATGGCACACGTTTGATCGTTAAGTCCTTATTCCCACCGTAAACTTATATCAATATTTGCCTGAATAATCATCATAATTCAGTGCAATCATTAACAGTACTTTCAAGCAATTCAGCCCCGAGCAACGCCGGGCAATTCTGCTAGTATATAATAATGCATGTATATATATATATATATATATATATATATACACACACATAAATATGTATGTATGTATGTATGTATGTACTTGAGTGCTCCATTAATGTAAGATCAACAAAAATGTATTCCATCCATTGAGAGATAAATATCATTTAATGTAAACTTTATAAAGGTAAGACCTATTCGTAGTTTCTTGCTGTGAGAACATGCTTCTAGACAGGTTTTTATAATGCACTTTGTGTCTTCAAGCAGTCTTCAGGCTTGCTTAGAGACACAAGGTGCATTATGAAAACCTGCCTAGAGACATCTCCACTAAAGTAACTATTAATAGGTCCTATCTTTATACTGTCTGTATATATATATATATATGGCCTTCGTATCTCGACCAACATGTGTCCCCGCTACCGAAACGGTAATTATTTCTACGCCAGCTGCTATGTTGTTGTTGTTTTGTCTCATTTGGTCTAAAGTCGTATGACAACCACCGTTATATATATTTTGTTTATTCATTACTGTTTTCAATTTCGTTTTCGTCTCTTGTATTCACATCCGTCTTGTGCGTTCACATTCCTGTCTTCTACCAAGAAATCTAATGCTTACAGCTTAGTTTTTTTTCTTGGGGCTGGCCGAGTTGGAGCAAATATCAGAATTGAACAGCCGAAATTTGCTATGATGATTCGGTGTCTGACTGAAGATTGAAGGCTTCGAATGATTTGTCTGTGTTCCGTGTTCGTCCCTTCCTGTATTTCACGTTCATTATATATAAAAACATTCATTCTTATATATATATATATATACACACAAACATATATATATGCATATTTTTAGCACTAGAGTTATCCACATAGTGGTTAACTCTCTAATAATTTATGCATATATATATATATATATATATATATATATATATATATATATGAATGAATGTTTTTATATATAATGAACGTGAAATACAGGAAGGGACGAACACGGAACACAGACAAATCATTCGAAGCCTTCAATCTTCAGTCAGACACCGAATCATCATAGCAAATTTCGGCTGTTCAATTCTGATATTTGCTCCAACTCGGCCAGCCCCAAGAAAAAAAACTAAGCTGTAAGCATTAGATTTCTTGGTAGAAGACAGGAATGTGAACGCACAAGACGGATGTGAATACAAGAGACGAAAACGAAATTGAAAACAGTAATGAATAAACAAAATATATATAACGGTGGTTGTCATACGACTTTAGACCAAATGAGACAAAAACAACAACAACAACATAGCTGGCGTAGAAATAATTACCGTTTCGGTAGCGGGGACACATGTTGGTCTATTTCTTTATTACCCACTAGGGGCCACGAAGAGGGAACATTACAAAACATGGGGGACATAAAACAATGCGATTAAAATTATGATTAAATGAATGTTAAAATGAAAAAATGATAACATGAAAGCGATGCTAACGGCCCCCTCCGCCAGCATCACTTACCTTTCCGTTTCCTATGACGATTCCAAAGTTTTTCACCTCACCTTTCATTTCTCTCTCATATCTCTCTATCATATCATCCTTCATAAATGCTGATAAACAATTTATACGTAGTTCATTGCACTTGCTCATCAAAGAGCCCATGAGTTCAAAATCGAATACCGCATAGCTTCCATCCTCATACTCCTGCCATACATCGTCTTCAAAAAGCCTTCTTGCGTTCTCAGTATCCCCCTTCCCCACAACACATAAAAAGTAGGACTGGGGCTTTTGTATGTTCTGTGTGTCTGTTTTCGTTTTTCTTGTAGGCGGGGAGTGGGTGGGATTGCTGTTTGCGGGGGCAGGATGGGTCTCCAAGGGTGTGGGTGGTATTGGGGTGGGTTGGGGCTTCGCACAGTTTTTCCTTTTCTTTCCTTTTCTCTTCTTTCTGCCCTCCTCACACTCTTTTTGCATCTCCTCCTCCTCTGTCATTTCCCTTTCCGTCTGCTTCTCTTTAATTTCTTCTTCTTTTGGGGCCTCCTCTTTTGGAGTTTCCTCAACGATTTCCTTTTCTCTTGGTGGGGGAGGGCAGAAGGCTCTTATGTGGCCCCTCAGGCCACACTTGTAACAACGTGGAGCTCTGCCCTCCACCCACACTCTCATAATCACGTCTCCCAATTTAATGCTCTCCGCCAGGTCCACCAGTACCTCGCTCTCCGCCTGCACGTTCAGCTCCACTATTACGCCTCTCCAGCCCTCGGTCTTGACCGAGGCATGGAGAATATCTACTTTCTCCTCGTGGCCGCTGATCACAGCCGCCACAATCCACTCAGCCTCCACGTTTGGTGGCACTCCCTCCACCCTTACTCGTGTGATCCTTCTATTCAAGTACATAGGTAAAAGTGTTACCCTTTCTGACTTCACCGCCTTCACCGCCATCCTCCTCGCTGCAGTCTCACTTTTAAAATGCACCACTACAGTACCGTACTTCGATCCTCGAGTCAGGAAAATGATTTCCTCCTCCGATCTTCTCAGGGCCTCCTCTATCCATTCCATGTTTACGATCTCTATTTTCTTTCTTTCGTTCACGAACACCCTGTAAATTATGGTCCTCTTATTGTACCATTCCTTTCTCTTTGGTGGTGGTTCCAGTTCCACCTCGCCGCTGTCCTTCCTCATATACCTCTGGAAACCTGGCAATTTTTCTAGGTTTATTTCTTTTTCCTGTTCCGTCTTCTTTTTTGCAACTCCTGCGTACGTTTTCCTGTTTTTTTTCTCCACATTATTTACATCACCGATTTGCTCGTCTTCAGAGTTCGATGTCTCCGACAAGCTCTCAAATATCAATTCTTCCTCCGACTCCTCCACTAGGGAGTGGTCATCCATCTCCTCCCGCCTGACAGGCCAAAACGGCCGTCAAAACAAAAAAAGTGTAACGCGCAGAACCAGTGGAACGCGAAACCGCTTTGACGCCGTTCAAAATTTCCACAACAACAACAACAATTCTTTTTGATCTTTTTTACCGAATTTTACGAGCGTAAAAAAACACGACCGAACTCAAACTGACGAACAGACAACTGATCCGCGGGGACACATGTTGGTCGAGATACGAAGGCCAACAGAATGGTTTAAGAAGCAGCAGGTCGCAGGAGAGAGAGAAAGAGAGACAGAGAGAGAGGGAATCAAAGAGGGTGGAAATATATATATATATATATATATATATATATATATACATATAATAATATAAATAATATATAAATATATGCATATATACATATATGTACATACCTACATATATATGCATATATGCATGCATAAATGGATACAGGACATCATAAAAAGAAAAACGTTGAACACAAGAGAAACGAAAGCATAAAAACAAAAACATAGAAACGAACTTTTTTTGAACAACGAAAAATAAAAACAAACAAATAGAGAGACGAGACATAAAGAACATAAAGAATATTCCCCTTCTGTAGTTGTTCCTGTTTCAACTACTCCATGTTTCGAAGGCAAGGACAAGACGCGATATATACATATTCACACACACACACACACACACACACACTGGTTTCCAGTCTTCTATTTCAGTTAACTTTTCTCTTAATCTCTATGCTCTCTAACGCCGTTGACTATTCACTAATTCAACAAGCTGTTCCGGAAAAAAAATCGAGGATAAAAACCATTCAAATATAGTCCGAACAGCTAGTGTACACACACCCGCACGCACGCGCGCGCACACACACACACACACACGCACACACACACACACACACACCACACACACACACACACACACACAAATGTAAGTGCCCTCAATAGAGTATATTTTACAGCACTTAGTGAAAGCAGTGAATATTCTGTACTGGTTTTGTTGCCATTTTGTTAAGATGGTGCGTGATTATTGATGAGTATTAGCGGAGATCATTTTTATCTTTCATCCTTTAGAGGTCGATAAAACAAAATCCTAGTCAAGTACTGGAATCGATGTAAGCAACTAATCAACTTCTCTTAAAATTGATGGCCTTGAGCCAAAAATTTAAAACAATTACTTGCAAATAGAATAAAGGTGGTAAGCTTGCTACCGCGCCGCACGAAATTGACTTTTGCCTTCCATTCCATCGGGTTGAATAAAATAAGCCACAGCTGAACACTGGTATGGATGTAATCAACTTACGTCAGCTAAGATCACTGCTTCAAGATTTGAAGCGATTATTTGTAAATAGAATCTCACATGTTTTTAGTCGTGCTCAATTTTGTGGTCTGTAGATGACGTTTTTTGTGAGGTTTTCATTGTTCTTTTCTTCAGTTCTGGTATGTACATGGACACAATCATGAATCGCCAAATTAAATTTAATGTTTCAAACTTAAACCCCCTTTTATTTGTTTCTCACATGAACTATTTCTTTTCTTTGTTATTATGTAAAAAAATAATTCAAAAGGATTTGCTTTTATGCGGTTCTGGATGCGATAATTTCTTCATGGGAATAATTGACCTTACTTGTTTATTGTTTGTGAATTTTCCCACGGCGGCGAGTAAAATGTGAACGGATCTCCACTGCCGGAACAAATTAAATATTAACTCATTGTATTGCCACTTTAGTGGCAATGCACTCCACAGCTACGGGTACACTTAATGTAATTCTCATGCAAGATGAGTAGGACGCAGTGAATGTTCAATGTTCTAGAATGTTCAATGTTCTAGATCAATGTTCTTTTTCATCTCATGCATATTTCTGGCATATAGTTTCAAGTCGTCCACAAAGAAGCAGTTTGTAATTTTTGTATTTCTATCCCTTTGTAAATAAACCAATGAGATACCCTTCAAACTTCCTCAACGTAAATGACAAGGGGTTTACTGAAGGTATGAACAGCATCACAGAGAGATTGTCCCACTGGAACATACCTCTGACATTTCATCAATGTTAATACATCAGTCTTTGTGTTTAACTTCAAGATGGTGGCCCACGATGAAGTCAGGTCAGCTATGGCTTTGACTATGCTCTCTGGAACTTTAGCAAGTCGAAGAGCTTCTAGCATCCATAAGTGGGGACAGAGCCAAAGGCTTTCTTGTAGTCCAGCCACATTGAACCCCGTTTCCTCCTATGCTGCCGCTCTACCGACATTACAATTTTGCTTATTAACAATTGCTCGGCACATCTACAAACCCCTTTCTTCCAAACAACTTGTCCTACTGCGATGATATTATTACTTTCACAATGGTCTTGGAGGAAGAGGTTTAAACAAGCTGTGTACACTTTATACATTAAGTTCTGGCATACAATTAGACGGTAGTTTTTTTGCTATGTGGGTGGTTCTGCTTTGGGGTGTCAGTTTTGTCACTACCAGAGTTAACCAGTGCGATATGTTACTAATCCTTATGTATGTATGTATGTATGTATGTATGTATGTATGTATGTATGTTATGTATGTATGTATGTATATATATATAGAGAGAGAGGGGAGGCGGAAGGGAAAGCTAGAGCGGAATAGTGATGTAGATGGACACGCTTGGGCTTGATATATAAAATATAAATACATATACATACATATGCAAACGCATAATTGATCGAATTACGCCTTTAGTAAGAAGTAATGTTAAGCTTCCACTTTGGAATTGTACTGATGACGTCATCACTTGGTTTCATTCCCTTAATAAGGACTTCGGAATGTACGAAGCATCTCTCTTTCTCTCTCTCTCTCTCTGTCTCTCTCTCTCTTTCTCTCTCTCTCTCTCTCTCTCTCTCTCTCTATATATATATATATATATATATATATATATATATATAAAACTGAAATGCGTTTCGACCGCTTGGATCGCTTTCAAGGCCACTACATCCCGTCGGATTCACTCCAAAATTTACAGGGACATGTAAAATGAGGTGACGATACCCGTGGGCTACCTTAGAAATCCATATCTTAAGAGGTGTCGTTGCTAGGGGCCAAAAACCCACTTTGACAAGTCCACTCCCATTCTTTTACGTATATGTCTTCCTCACTCACTCACACTATTTCCTCCATTCCCCTCTAACTCTCCTTCAGTTTCCCTTTATAAGTTCGTCAAACGGCGTTCTTTTATGTATCTGTCTGTATTCATAGAGAGAATTATCATCGCCACCAACAACACACAATCATGAGAACAAATATTATGAATTGGATATTTCTTGCGTTCATTTATATATGTGTGTGTGTGTTCTATGTATAAATATGTATATATAATGTATATATACAAAGTGTATATATCTGTATTTATGTATATTAAACGTTTTAATACATTTTGATAGTTATATATATTTTTAAACAAATTATTAATATAATTTAATATTTTTTATTTTAAATTTAAATAATTTAAATTTTTCAATTTTATATTTTATATATTTTCTATATTATATTTTTATTTTTATGTTTTTGTTTTTGGTTTTTACTGTTTCATTTGCCTATTAGTGGTTTTATCTCTAATTTAATTTATACATATATATATATATAATTTGTATATATAATGCGTGCACACACACACACACACACACACACACATATATATAAATATATATATATATATATATATAATGTGTGCATTATGTGGTCGGTCGGTTCAGCTGAAAATATGCACACCTATGTTAAAAGTACTGGCAAGTTTGCATGACAACTATTTTTTTCCTCAAATGAAAGGCGTGACCTCTAGGACAAAATTCCTCATCTTATAAAATGTGACACCAGTAGACCCGAATGAAATCGGGTTA
>NC_043002.1:51754104-51784104 GCF_006345805.1 Octopus sinensis | reverse complement strand
GGACAAACAAATGAAAATGCTTTGGAGCGGCTAAGGGTTAATCATTGCAACGTACATGTCTCTCATACATCATTCTCTCTCTCTCCCCCTCTCTCTCTCAAGTCACGAACATGGACATATTACAGAGAAGTTTTCTACTTTTATTTTTTTTTTTTCCGGTTCGTCACTTCTATTTCTCTAAAGTCGTTCACCTCTGATTGATATTTGTAACATTTAAAAAAAAAAAAGAGCTTGCTGAATGAGAATATTCGTCAATTTATTTCTTATACTTAAAGCTGTGCTTAGTTTTTCTCATCAACTTCTAGTCAACAACCTACCATCAAAAAATGTCATTGTTGTTGACTCACCTTCAGTTTGTAATACTTTAGCGTTGTACATTTATTAGCTTCACTCAATCTCAATAGTAATGAAAAAAAAAGTTCATAGGAATGCGAAAAATATATACACAATAAAAGTGAAAGCTTAATATAAAAGGTAGAAACATGAAAAGCACTTTGTTGTATGCATATTTGTGTGTGTGTGTGTGTGTGTGTGTGTGAATACATATATGTATGTAGGTATGTATGCAATTATTCAGTTTTATTTCAAAATTTCTTGCCAATAGAGAAAGAGCCGGTTTCTAACCTACATTCAAGGCTCCTTCATTGGAATTTCAACAACACCAATAGGGTATTTTTGAATATATGTATATGTGCAGAATTGAACGTTTTCTTTTTATAGTAATGGTTTGTTGCCAACTTAATGTGGCAGTCCCAGCGTGGCTGTGTGGTAAGAAGCTTGCTATTTAGTCCCAGGAAACACCGTTTCCAGTTGGTTATGTGACACAAGTGTACTGTGTCCTTATGTTTTCAAACAGGAGAGATAAGCACCTCCACCCAGCATTCATAGACTAGTTTCAGAGTCATTGATCTTCATCAGTCTGGAGTAGCTTGGCTTGCTGGCTGTCTGTCGATGCTTATTCACCTTTTAAAACAGATTTCAAGTGAAATAAATTCACTGATCTACAAAATTAGAAATATTATATTACTAAACCTCTCAGACAAAGTTATACAGTAGCAGCACGATAAAGTGATGGTTTGCTGCCAACTTAATGTGCTGCTACTGTATAAATCTCTCTAAGAGATTTAAAAATATATTTCTAAATCCCTGAGAGTTTTAGAAATATATTATTTCTAATTTTCTTTTTATATATGTTTTCTCATGCATATACTTGCATATCTAGACATACTCATAAATACTTAAATGATAAACTTCTGGAAAGTTTTACAAACTTTTACAGTTCCAGTGATGGTTTGGATCTGTAGTATTCGAATCAGCTTTCTCCTCTTTGGCTTTGAGAAGCCTAATTTCTCAAGATTGGTATTTAGGCAAGGTGTTACGTATCTTAGTGCCTCAATAATTACAAGTATAGACTTGAACTTATCCGGATAGAGTAACTGCAGATATCTTAATAGTTTAGCTTAGGTGTCCTCTTTTCCACTGATCTTCGGCGTTATGTTAATATCCACTGGGCAGCTGATTTCCACAACTGTACACAGTTTTTCTTCTTTATCCCAAATGTCATTCTTGGAAGTGTAGTCTATTGTTAGCTATAATAGCAACGACATGGATTTTCCCATCTTCTTGCTCTGTTAAAGTATTTGAGAAAAATTATATTAATATGTCCAAATAGTTAAAATTCAATTTATTTGTGTAGCTGATGATAGCTCTGCATTTAAATTGATGTAATGATTGCATTGTTCAATTTAATGAAGCCGCTTGAAACGGTAGTACTGCATCACTTCTTGATATCCTGTTGCTTATTTTGATGATATATATATATATATATATATATATATATATATATATATATATATATATAGATAGATAGATAGATAGATAGATAGATAGATAGATAGATAGATAGAGAGAGAGAGACAGACAGACAGACAGACAGACAGATTATGTGCGTATGCCTGTCTGTCTATGTATGTATATATTTATATACATATGTTCGTGTATATATTATATGCGTGTGTGTGCATGTACGTGTGTGTATGTATGCATGTATTTACGTATGTATGTATATGCATATATGCATATATGTATACATGTATCTGTACAAATATAAGCCTACGTGGTAAATTTACAAACATAATTTTACTTACTTTTCCGTGAATTGATAACAATGTTGAGAAGCATTAACCGATTTTCGATCCTTTAAAGTGTTTATAGAATTCAACCAATCCCAGTTTAATGACTAGCCATTATGTTTATATACACACTAAATTTTATAGTTATTGAGAACTAATTCTATTAATGTTTAGCGTTTAAATATCAGTGGCCTGTGAACGGGTGCTCAGTTATCGCCATATCAGGATATGATATAATATACAGGTTGCTTGTGTTGAGTTTGTCAATTTACATAAAAGAAAAGGAAACGCAATATCCCATAAAAAATATCCACTAGAGTATAGCTAGGAGATAACAATTTATTCAAAGTAACCGGCCTCTGCCTCTATCACTGTCTGAAAATGGCTCCAAAATCAGGCGCATGCATTCTTCACTGTGTCTCTGGGAAGATCTTCAAACATACTCTTAATCCGGACCATCAGTTCGGCCCCGGTGTTGTAGGTAGAGCGGTTGGTGTCTTTCTCAACCGTGCTCTACACGTTGTGATCCATGGGATTACAATCGGGGAAATTAGGTCAGAATTTGGGGATGGTGAAGTCGTAGAAATTTTCTGACAATCACTTCTGATTCTTTCTGGAGGTATGGCTTCGAGCCGAATCCTGTGCTACACGTATAGCCTTCCAGCTGCAATCCTTTTCAGCCTGTGATTGATTGCTGTATCCAACAGCTTTACATATCTGTATGCCCTGTTCAAAGATGAAATCCGGCTGGTGGACTCGATCAGAATGCTCGCTGTGTCCCTTCCTGCTAACCACAGCTTGGTAGTCTCCGTTGCAGCTGCTCCATGCCTCGCCATGCAGCTTTTACAGCGACCACAGAGCATTGAGTAGCAGTCATGAATGTCGGCATTTGACAGCCGGTGAGAGACATAATGATACAGGTGACTCTTATCCAATATTCACATGGCTTCCAGCCCTCCATTTGAGCTAACTGTTTCTCAACTACAACTTTAATCTCTATGCTCTCTAACGTCGTTGAGTGTTCACCAATATATCAAGCTTTTCCTAAAAAAGGAGGTATATATAAAGTGAAGGCATTTGGCTTTTCACCTAACTCCAGTCCATTCAGCTGTCAAAAATGAGTAGTACCAGTATTTCTAAAAGCCAGCCTGTGTCACGCTGAATCTCCCTGAGAACCACGTTAAGGATACGTGAGGTGCTCAGCAGGCAATACTATTGATCAAATCAACTGTAAACCGGGTCGACGAAACGACGGAGTGCCTGTTTACACACACGCACACACACACACACACACACACACACACACACACACACACACACACACACACACACACGCACACAACACACACACACACACGCACACACGTATGTATGTATGTATGTATGTATGTATGTATGTATGGTGCAGGTCACTTTCGAGTGCTACTGGTAACATGTGAACCCAGTACTACCTGTGCATGGTAGGGTCGTCGGCGACTAAACCGGCAACCCCACCAAGCTCGCTTGGTGAGGAGGGATTTATGGTCACCCTGCGGGATGAAAAACAAAACCCGTCAAAGGGCGGGGAACTCTTGGGAGTCAACGGCCATCCAATAAATGTCTTAAAGCTGTATCATGCGCGGGGACAGAGAAATAATCGGATTGAATATCCTATCGCGCAGTTAAACCATTGGGAGTGAAGGATTCCTAGCCTTTGTCAGGGCATCCTTCTAGGAGAAGGCAACTCAGGTAACTGGGATAACTCCGACATAAAACCTGCGGCTCAGTGGTTACCGATGATGTTGATTTGTTCTTCTTCTCGGATTATGGCTGCTGTTGCTTAGTGAGTGGGATTGACTCAGTGCACAGCCTTTCCTCACTTAAAAAATATCTTCTTGCACAGGCATTGCACGATAACAACATTGATTAAGCTTCGTGCAATGGCCATACTCGATAACGAGAGGGCAGCCACCATGTATGTATGTATGTATGTGTATGTGTATGTATGTATGTATGTATGTATGTATGTATGTATGTATATGTACATATATATATGTAAGCTTACGTAGTAGACATACCAACACGAGCACCAACATGTCGATCTTGGAACAAATGAAGATTAAGCTGCCTTTTGATTCTTTCAGGTGTATATATTACTTAACCAATCCCAGATTAATGAATAGCATTTCTGTTTATATACATATCAGATTTAATATTTATTGAGAATTGAAGCTATTAATTTACCTACCATTACTGTTTGTCAGTTTAAATAATATCAGTGGCCTGTCAACGGTTAGCCCACCCTACTCAGTATCAGGATATGATGCAATATATGTAAACCTATGTTGTATATATACAAATATGTTAATTTTACCTATTTCCTTGTGGATAGGAAAAGATGATGGACAGCCGAAATCGATTTTTGAAACCTTAATGGAATTTCATCAAGGGTGTTTATATCACTCGACCAATTACCCAGAGAAATGAATACCCGTTCTGTTATATATATACATCAAATTTAGTTGCTACAGGGAAATGAAATTGTTAATTTACATAACGTTTATGCCTGGAGCACCCAGTCTTGCATAGTAACAAAATATATCACACACACACACACACACACAAAACACACACAGAGTTATGGGCGTGTGACTATCTTCAGTTAAGCAGAGCGGAGAGCTTAATTTCGTAAAAATTTTACATAGGTAAGAAATACAAAATGCCAATTTTGAATAAAAGACTTTTTTTAATGATTGGCCGATACACAACACCAATACTTCATATACATACATACATACATACATACATACATACATACATACATACACACACACACACATACATACATACATACATACATACATACATACATACATACAATATACATACGTACGTATATACACACACACAGCACACACACATACTTATATATACGACGAGCTTCTCTCAGTTTCCCTCGACCAAATCCACTCACAAAGCTATGGACGGCTCGAGGTTATAGTAGAAGATACGTATACATATGTATACGCATATATATAATGTGTGTGTGTGCCTGTAGTGTGTATATATGCATGCATACATACATACATGCATACATGCATACATGCATGCATACATACATGCATACACGCACACACACGCACATACATACACACACACATACACACACACATACATACACACATACATACACACAACACATACACACACACATACATACACACATACATACACACACGCATACACACACATGCACACACGCATACACACACATACACACATACACACACATACACACATACACACATAGATACATACACACACACACATACACACACACATACACACATACACATACATACATACATACATACATACATACATACATACATACATACATACATATACGTTGGACCGCTGAACACTACACAATTTTTCTCTGAGTTTTTCGTTCTCTCTCTATTTTCCCCTGTTATTCCTTTTGTCGAAGAGCGTTGGTTCGAAACATAAAAATATTTCCATTTTTACCGAGCGTTAAACTAATATACCTGCTTGTTGTTCCTACACCTGACTTCGTCTTTTATTTCTTTATGAACTTTATATATATATATAGGTATATAACTTGAATTGTATTATATTTTTTTCCAAATTTGAACTATATATATATATGTGTGTGTGTGTGTGTGTATTTATATTATATATATATATATATATATATTATATAGAATATATATATATATATATAATAATAAATATTAGGGAATAATCCAAATTTACAGGGAAAAATCAGATTTAGGATTAAATCGATTTTATAGTAAAATATTATAAAATATTATTCGAGACAAAACCACTATTTTGCAAAACAACAAGGAAAGACTTAATCAATACATAAAATTTAATAAAAGTCAAAAAACCGCCACTACAATCGTTTCTTGTCTTGATCGACAATCTTCAGGTGGACTTCAATAATTCAGTGTCAAATTACTCATAATTGACACTGAATTATTGGAAGTCCACCTGAAGATTGTTCGATCAAGACAGAAACGATTGTAGTGGCGGTTTTGTTGACTATTTATTAAATTTTATGTATTGATTAAGTCTTCCTTGTTTGTTTTGATAAATAGTGGTTTTGTCTCGAATAATATTTTATTATGATATATATATATATATATATATATATATATATATATATATATATTATTATATATATACTTTGATACTTTGATAGGTTTCGGCCATTATTGGCCCAGGCCATGTCTAACTTAATAGCACCACCTGGTATATATATATATATATATGTACACATACATACATATATATAAATAACTGCTCACACGAGGATGAAACGTACATCTAACAATTCAATTTCATAACCACCAACAATGAAATCCCACCCCTATATGGCCTTCGAAAAGATCGTAAGAGCTACACAGATCATGTACTTGGGCCACCGAACCGAACCGTTTGCGGTGCTAACAATGCTAACAACCACAAGATATTTTTCCTATAAGCGTATACCAATGACTTCTTCCATAATTTTACACTTAGCTTTCATCTTCACTTTTCTTAAATTGGATACGTCTGCTATTAAGTTGCAGAACTTTGGCAGTATAGTTATAAATCATCTCTGCTTTACTTTTTACATACAATTTCCCCGTAAATTCTTACAGCTTCAGTTTTTGGTGATGATTGAAATGTCAAACATTTTCTAACTGTCAAAGCAATTCTTAACGTCAACTTCTTAATGCCTCTTCTATTTTTTCCTAGCTTCCATACTTACCGAGAAAATCGATTAAAACTTCTTCCTCTCTTTGTTCCCCAATTAAAACAACCAGTTGCTCACACAGCCGCCATATACCATTCCACTAGCAACAAGGGGACTACAGGATGAGTCAACTAAAACTTTCCCTATGCTGTCTCTTTTCTTTCACCTCTTTGTGGGGTTAATTATCTTCATCTTTAGTTACAGTTTCTCATTCAAACTACATATTACGCACAATTGTTGGTTTAATACAGTAGGGTGTTTTGAGGGAGATTTCGCTGCTATTTCTACCAGGTCTACCTACTATGTACACGTCTGAACTTCATTTTCGTTCAAAGATTTGAATTTCAAAAATTCCGCATAATCTTCTCCATAAATTAACTATCGTAAAAATTTTCTACCATGACCTCACATTTTCTATGTATATGTGTGTACCTTAAAAGACGTGATTAGACAGAGGTCCAATAGAATAGTTCTCACAAACAGACTACGTACAAATTCTTTCCTCACAACTCCTGAAGCTATTTTCTGCGAAGATATTGTCACTTGTCCTGGCATTGCTATTACAGACAAATTAACAATTCCACTCCAGAGATAAACACAAACTACCTCGTGCTGACTGTAAAAATCCCACCAAATTAGCCGGAAACACACACACACACACACACACGTCCATTTCATATATCTACTTCAAAGCTGCATGCTTTTTTTGAAAAATTTCATTATTTTTTTCTTATTTTCCGTTATACATTTCCACCTATAATCTATATATATAAAACTGAGAATGTGTGTCGGTCAGTCCGTCTGTGTGAATCCCTAAAACTTGAGAACTACACAACCAATTTCATTCAAATTTTACACATGCCTTACTTAGGGTCCATGTAGTGTCATGGGCAAAAAAACTTCTAACTTCTTGCCTAGGGCGAGCCCACAGCAATATCATATTTTCTCCACTATTTCAGTATTACGTGTTAAAAGTGAAACAAAAACATTTCTTTATTGTAATGTCAGATACTTTCCCTTTAATACTGAAACTATTAAAGTCAAACTATTATATAAGAGGGATGAACCATTAACAGTGGACATCCATTTTGCTAGAAGAAGAGCCGCTATGGTCTTATATGCTACACTACTGGTCTTCAATTCATATTAATCAAATTAATATTCAATTTCTCACCCTTATTATTTTAAATTTAAATTTAAACCCAGGACCATGTGTTTTGGAACGAAGTGTGTTACCACATGGCCACACCTGCACCTATGTCTGTGTGTGTGTGTGTATGTGTGTATAGCTGTATATGTATACATTTATTTCTATACATATAGATGTATATGTATACATGTATATGTGCAGATGTATATATATATATAGATGTACATGTAATATGTACACATATATATTCACATATATACATGCATACACATATACACCCATACACACATACACACACACACATATAGGTGCAGGTGTGGCTGTGTGGTAACAAACTTCGTTCCAAAACACATGGTCCTCAGTTCAGTCCCACTGTGTGGTGCCTTGGCTTGTGTCTTCTGCTATAGCGTCAGACCAACCAAAGCCTCGTCAGTGGATTTTGCAGACAGAAACTGAAAGAAATCAATCGTATATATGTATATATATGTTAGTCTGTGTGTGTGTCTTTGTGTTTCTCCCTCATCAATGCCTCACAACTGGTGTTCGTTTATTTACATCCCCATAACTTACTGGTTTTACCAGAAGAAACTGATAGAATAAGTATCAGGCTTATCAAAATAAAAAAAAACCCACTAGGCAGTATCTCATATTTTTGTTTTCCCACACAATTTATCTTTGTGTGTACACACACACACACACACACCACACACACACACACATAGATAGATAGATAGATAGATAGATAGATAGATAGATAGATAGATAGATAGATAGATAGATAGATAGATAGATAGATAGATAGATAGATAGATAGATAGATAGATAGATAGATTTCGTAGACAGAAACTTAAAGAAATCAATCGTATATATATGTATATATTTAAGTGTATGTGTGTGACTTTGTTTCTGTGTTTCACCCTCATCACTGCTTCACAACTGCTGTTCCTTTATTTACATCCCTATAACTTACTGGTTGCACAAGAAGAAACTAATAGAATAAGTACCAGGCTTATCAACATAAAAATAACACATCGCTGTGCCTTATATTTTTGTTTGCCCACTCAGTTGTATCTATCAATTTATCTTTGTGTGTGTGTGATATATATATATATATATATATATATATATATATATATATATATATATATATATATATATATTATATATATATATATATATATCATATATATATATATACATGTATGTATATGTGTACATTCATCTTTATTATATCAAAGACAATGTCTTTATGTGTTCGTGTATTACTTATACATTCGAAAACTGCTGCAACGATCATAATGAAATTTGGAACACAAAATCGAAACCCAAGAAGAAGGGTAATGCTGTGTATTTCATACAATTTCATGGACTAAAATTTCTGAATGGATCCTTATAATATTTGAAACTTAGATTCAATGCATAAGGGCTGGTATAATGCAATATGTTTGGTTTGAATTTCAGATGGCTTAAAGGAGGCAGAAACCCCATGAAAATTCATAAATTTTCGATGTTGATGAAATTTCAACCATGGGTAATTGACACACATCAAGAATTATTCTCAAAGTTTACACTTCACATGAGGATTCTAAGACACCCTAATGGGGGCCTTAACTCCCAAATTTTAGTAATTTCTTTTATGATCCAAAACTAAGTCAAAAGTACTGAATGGATCTTTATGAAATTTGTAAATTATATTCTATGCATAAGGGCCATAATCCCCATGAAAATTCATATATTTTTGCTGTTGAGGAAATTGTAACCATAGATATTAGATACAAATGAAGTAATG
Source organism: Octopus sinensis (assembly GCF_006345805.1). NCBI lineage: Eukaryota > Metazoa > Mollusca > Cephalopoda > Octopoda > Octopodidae > Octopus > Octopus sinensis. The sequence goes on along the minus strand of NC_043002.1, from coordinate 51,774,289 downwards.
TTTATATAATTTCATCTTCTTACAAGTTAGAAAGACCCCTTCATGGGGACTTAACACCCACAATTTTGTCATTTTATCTAAGCAAAGACGAATAGTTGTACTCTTGGAAGCTGTGGGGTTATCCGAGCATAGAAGATGAGCATTATTTCTAATTCAATGGTACAACAGTGTAAGAGTTTGCTTTGACATACACTTAGATTGTGATTTCTGCAATGTGCTGCATAAATTGTCAAGTAAATGAGAGGCATCTTTGCCTCCACTGATTCAGTTGCAAAGTGTTGAGTAAAGTTATTTGATTGCAGATCTCCTTTCAGTTTTTTATTATCACTGGGTCACACACAGTCCCCAGATGGTAACAATGATTTTAAGGCCTTCTCAGATGAGTGACTGGTTATTCAAAGACATTTATAGATTGTACATTTATTCTGTCCAGTTACGTATCAGTATAGTGATCATTTGCGAACTCCACCTTTCATTTCTCCTTAGCCGTCACGTCACACAGTTGTTAATGTTTATTTCAGTTGGGTCACGCCCTTCCAATTGCTATAGATTGGTAATGCATCTTACGACTGTGCCTATCACCTGGATGGTGAGGAATCCTACATTGGGAGTGGTAACGACTAGGGTAGGGACTGCTTATTGTGGTCATTCGTCTTTTGGTTTCCTGCAGCTATGCTCTCTTTTACAAACCCAGTGAACATATATTTCCTATTTCAAAGAAATTCAAACAATAGATATAAGACCCAAGTTAAAAAGATTCTCAACAATTCAACTCCTCTGGTTGACATGAAGATGCCCACCTCCAACGGGGGCCTTAACTCTAACATTTTAGAGCTCCATGACCTTCATTTTGCAGGAGCAAAATCCTTTTGACAGGTTCAATAAGACTGGAATTTTGGAATATACGCATAAAAATCAGCAGTATGGGATAGATGTGGCACGATGACAATTTTGTTTTGGTGTGTAAAGAGGGAAATAACCCTCATCTGCAATTATGATGAAATTCGAAACATAGGTATTCCAGTTCATTACGGAAAATATAACAGAAAAGTCTAATTCTTCAATAGTATGTAACTCGGGCAACGCCGGGTAACTCAGCTAGTACCTTATATTACCTAATATATACCGGAAAGATCAAAGGTTATATAATGTACTTCATTAGCTTACAACTGAGTCTACTCAGATCTTTCGATAGGTATCAACATTGACTTTCTTACTAGTAACGGCTTGTATATTCTGAAAATGTAATTTTCTCAAATAAAGTGCAATTCATATTCAAGGATCTGATGAAGTTACAGGATGTTATTCAAGTACTCAATCAAAAGGCCATCATATCTTATAGCGGAAACAGCTGTAAGCTACTGCAGTTCGTTACACAACCTTTGTTTTTCCGGTGTCATCTCTTTGCTCCTATACATATGTTTGTGTGCATAAAACCTCTAGAGATAAAACCTCTAGCTCCGGCTTGTGGCTGGTAAATATCAAATAGAATATTCCGGATGTGTATACAGAGAAAACCAACCCTATGAGTATTCAGCACCTAGGGGCTGGTCCAAATCACGCGTTACTTTGAATAGTACGTTGTTGGTATATTCTAGGGTGTCCGACAAGTCGTAAATCCCCTTGGTGTAATATGATCAAATGAATTATAACAGATGACGCATTCTTGTGATATTCTTTTGGTTGTAAAATTACGTTTCCTCTGATGATTAAGGATTTATGTAATAGAGTAATGTTCTCCCTTTCCACTATTAAAAATATGAGTAAGAAACAGTTGTAATTAGCTGACAATTATCCATCGTATGTTATTATATATATATATATATATATATATATATATATATACTCTTTACTCTTTTACTTGTTTCAGTCATTTGACTGCGGCCATGCTGGAGCACCGCCTTTAGTCGAGCAAATTGACCCCGGGACCTATTCTTTGTAAGCCCAGTACTATCGGTCTCTTTCGCCGAACCGCTAAGTTACGGGGACGTAAACACACCACCATCGGTTGTCAAGCAATGCTAGGGGGGACAAACACAGACACACATACATATATACACACACACATATATATATATACATATATACGACAGGCTTCTTTCAGTTTCCGTCTACCAAATCCACTCACAAGGATTGGTCGGCCCGGGGCAATAGCAGAAGACACTTGCCCAAGATGCCACGCAGTGGGAGTGAACCCGGAACCACGTGGTTGGTAATCAAGCTACTTACCACACAGCCACTCCTGCGCCTATGTATATATATATATATAATATATATATAATATATATATATATATATATATATATATAGATATATATATATATATGGCAAACTTCCAAGAAAACCGAAGGAAGGTAAAATATGCCCTATTCATAAAGGAGGTAGCAGAGCGGAGGCCAAGAACTACAGACTTATCTCTCTGACCTCAACCATCAGCAAGGTCATGGAACGAATAGTCAGAAGGAAACTAATCACCTTCCTTGAAGAAAATGACTTGCTGCCTGACACCCAACATGGTTTCCAACCAGGAAGAAGCTGCTTAACTCAGCTCCTACAACACTATGACTGGGTGCTGAAACGACTGCTCAACCACTCAAATGTGGAAGTCATATATCTCGACTTTGCAAAGGCCTTTGATAAAGTCGATCATGGAATGATATGTCACAAACTGCGTGAGAATTGGGAGAATGGTTTCATGACTTTCTGAAGGATAGAAGTCAGGTGGTAGTAGCCACTTCCATTAACACGCAAATAGTGAGCGGTGTTCCGCAAGGCACTGTTTTGGGACCACTACTGTTCATAATGGCCCTCTCAGACATGCCCTCAGCCACGCAGAGAGCCACGATCACAAGTTATGCAGATGATACAAAAGTTTCACAGGCAATACAGAACCCTGAAGACATTAAGCACCTGCAATGTGAGCTGGACAAAATATACAAGTGGGCTGAAAAGAATAGCATGCAGTTCAATGCTGAAAAGTTTCAAGCTTTATGCTATCAGCATGCAAAACTAAATGCAATACCCAATAAATACACTGGACCTGGAGGGATTGCAATCCCAGAGGCACAATCAGTGCGAAACCTGGGTATTTACATGAGTGATGATGCAACCTTTCATGTGCATGTTGCTAAATTGGCAAAGAAATGTAGGCGGCTGACCGGATGGATTCTTAGAACCTTTAGAACAAGAGACCAGGAAACCATGATGGTCCTCTGGAGGACACTTGTCCTAAGCCACTTTGACTATTGCTCTCAGCTATGGTCACCATCCAGTGTCAAGTTAATCACAGAACTTGAGGCGATCCAAGGAAGCTACACAAAGAAGATAGCCTCTGTGCAGCGTATAAGCTATCGGGAAAGAATCAAGAGATTGAGACTCTATTCCTTAGAGCGTAGGCGAGAAAGATATGCCATAATATACATCTGGAAGATCCTAGAAGGACTTGTCCCAAACTTTGGCATCGAGAGTTATACAAATGCCAGAACTGGGCGCCACTGCATAGTGCCAAGGAGTCCAAATTTGCCATCAAGATGTAGGACAAGATACTGTGATAGCCTGGGCTTCCGAGGCCCACAACTCTTCAATATCCCCCCGAAGAACCTAAGAGATCTGCATGGGGTGGATGCAGATGTCTTTAAAATAAAACTGGATCTTTTCTTGTCAGGTGTCCCAGATGAACCAACTTCACGGGAGGAGGAGCAGATGAGGGCAGCTGCATCGAACTCTCTCATGCACCAAATGGCAATTGCTAAAAAGCATTCGTGAAGTAAAATCATGTAGCAACACCAAATGGCGGTGCCCCAGCATGGCCACAGCTTGTGAGCTGAAACTAGATAAAAATAAAAACATTAAAATATATATATATATATATATACATATATACATGCATATATACATGCATATTTTACCTATTTCAGTCATTAGACTGCTGCCATGCAGGGGCACCGCCTTCAAGTTTTAGTCGAATAAATCGACTCCAGTACTTATTTTTGTAAGCCTGGTACTTATCTTATCGGTTCCTTTCACCAAACTGCTAAGTTACGGGGTGATAAATACACCAACACGGTTTTCAAGCGGTGATGGGGGGGGTACAAATATAGATGCGCACACAGATTGTATACATTAAGTATATATGACGGGCTTCGTTCAATTTCTCGCCACTAAATCCACTCACAAGGATCTGATCGGCCCGAGGCACTCTTACCCAAGGTGCCACGCAGTGGGACTGAACCCGAAACCTCGTTGTTGGGAAGCAAGCTTCTTACCACTCTATAAACACGCACACACACACACACACACATACACACATATGTTCAGTCCCACTGTGGCACCTTGGGCAAGAGTGCCTCTTTACGTTCTGAGTTCAATTTATATATATACATATACATATACATACATACATAGATATATATATATATATATATATATATATATATATATATATATGTGTGTGTGTGTGTGGTGTGTGTGTGTGTGTGTGTGTGTGTGTGTATGTATGTTTATATTATGTATATATATATATATATGTATGTATATGTATATATACGTACATACATACATATATATATATATATTATATATATATATATATATATATAGATAGATAGATATAGATAGATAGATAGATAGATAGATAGATAGATAGATAGATAGATAGATAGATAGATAGATAGATAGATATACGACGGTCAGTTTCCGACTACCGATTCCACTCCCAAGGATTTGGCTGGCTTGAGGCTATAGTAGAAGGCACTTGCTCTAGATGGCACGCAATGTGTTATGCAATAATTTCAACGATTTTAACATTCACATAGTGGAGGCGGATGACTTGGTGGTTAGGGTGTTGAACTAAAAATCGTAAGATTGTGGTTTCCACCCCTGGGCCGGGTGACGTGTTGTGTTCTTCAATTCATGTTGCTCAAGTCCACTCAGCTAGTAAAAAGATTAGTCATGCGACGGACCGGCGTCCGTTCAGAGAGAGAATATATACGCAGCGGAAATCTAGAAACCGTCCTTATAAGTGTCTCTGACTGAAGAAGGATTTTTATACTCCTTTTTTTTATTCTAACATTTACATAATTAGGATGTCTGTCCAAACCTCTTTGTATAGTGTATTCACTTTGATCAAGCAAAAATCTTTATGCCTGAAGGTTCCCCAACTCTACTAAGCGCAACAGCCAAATGACCATGTGTGAACACGTTTGTAGTGTTGAAAAGGAAGTAACTTATCAAAATTTAACAAAGAGAAATGAATATCTGTTCGTAAATTTTCTTAAGGGAAATTTAAAGAACGATGGTTCATAATTTTTTCCTCTTTTGTTATAAAGTTATTTTTTTAAAAAACAAATGATTTTTTTCTATTCTCGAAAGTGCTAGCTGAATGTCTTTAATGTTGAGAAATATGTACGTGTGCCTGAGTTTATACATACATACATACATACATACATACATACATACATACATACATACATACATACATACATACATACATCATTTAAGTATATATGAGCATGTCTAGATATGCAAGTATATGCATGAGTAGACATACATAAAACAAAACATATAAATCTTCATGTATAGATACATACAAAAATACCCAGTTGTTGATGTTGAAGTTCCAATGAAGTTGCCTTGGATCTAGGTTAGAAATCAGCTCTTTCTCTATTGGCAAGAAATCTTGAAATAAAACTAAATAATGACATCATACATACATACATACATACATATGCATATACGTATATACATTCAGAAGGTGAGAGCGAGCAAGAAAGATGAGGAGTGCGAATCTAGCCAGATTTTACGTTACAGACAGTCAGATTTAAGAATAACTACTTTAGCAATTTGCTTTATTGCCAAAAATGACTTCAGTCGTGATTCCAAGAATTTGATTTGAAGTTGCTTCTTTTTTTTTCTTTTGTTTGGACGTGTGTGCAAAAGGTAAGATCCATGGCATCTTTGGCCAAGGAATGTCCTTGCAAGAAATCGTAGAAAGTTAACACGAAAATATCTTATATGGTCCTCCGTATGATCTCGTGCTATGACCTGCTGGGCTGAAAACAACGAAGATTCACTAACAATTTTTAAATATTTTCGCTGTTAAAGCTACTAGCTGCTTGTGTGCAGTATTTAGTTAATCCAACACCGATGTTTTATACATTGTGTTCACTCGATAGTTTATAATTTTTTGCGCACCTTGTGTTCCGGCCTGTCTTTTTCTCGTTATCCAAAGTTAGAGTAACACGAAGCCTGACATTTGCCCATACCATAGGTAAATCAATTTTAAAATTTAAACCATTCGCTTCTTACCAAATTTCTTTAGTTTTCAGTCTGTCAAAATAATTAATATTATCCTGCTGAAAGGCGGTGAGCTGGCAGAATCGTTTGTACACCGGACAAAATGCTTAGCGGCATTTCGTCCGTCTTTACGTTCTGAGTTCAAATTCCACCGAGATTGACTTTGCTTTTCATCCGTTTGGGGTCGATAGAAGGAGAAATTTGGTAAGGAGTCTACTTTGAGAGATTTCAAAAGTGAATAGTTTAAGCCTTAAAATTGGTTTACCTATGCCATTGGCTCTCAAGGAGCGCAGAAATGTGCTTGTCCTCAGTAGACCATGCTGGGACCGAGTACTGGGGTCGATGTAGTCGACTTGCCCCTTGCCCCGAAATTCTTGGCTTGATAAGCTTCCTTGCAATTTCCGTGTTCCAAATACACTTAAAAAGGGATTGGTCAAACCAAGTAGAAATTGCTCAAGGTGCCATGCAATGTGACTGAACTCGAACCTTGTTGTTTGGCAGTAAACTTCTTACCACAGCCAAATATTTTTCAAAAAAAGAAAAAGCTGTCAGTAACTGCGGCGACTTTTCGAGTACGGATGTAAAAAGCGATTGTCTAACCAATATGAATTATCCGATCATATTTTTATTTGTAATCAGTCTAATTGTTTTGCACGTTTCATGTGTTGGCAATAAAACGCTTGCATATGTTTTTTCGTGATTTGGTGTCCACCAGTAGAATATGCGTCGGATGCTGCATCATGCATAGAACTAATATATGCTACAATAAATTGATTTCATCGAGAATGCGTTCCGCATTTCATTTCAGAATTGATACAAATATTATTACATCAACGACTAAATAAGTATGATTAATCTAATCGTATTTTTATTTTGTAATCAATCTAATTGCTTGTAGCATTTTTCACGTTTCATGTGTTGGCAATAAAACGTTTGCATGTTTTTCCGTGATGAGATTTAGTCAGCACAATACGGATTTGGTGTCTACCAGTAGAATATGCATCGGATGCTCTGTTATGCATAATGCTGATATACGTAACCATAAATAGATTTCAGGCAGAACATGTTCCGCATTTCATCGCAGATTTGGTGCAAATATTACACATCAAAAACTAAATATTAATTATAACCCTCTGAGATTTTCTGTAATTAACGAAAACGTGACTGAAGTGTAACGAGGGAGTTAACCGGGTGAAATAAGAGTGTTAATTCTAGTTATTCTAGTTCTAAATAGAAATAATGGGAGCAATTATAAGCAGGTCGTTAATGACAAAATTTTGGCAGATTATTAAACGACAGTTATTTTTGCTAGCATTGTTAATTGGATAATTATTTTGCTTTCCTCTGTTCTATCTTTCCATCTTGCTTTGTCTGAATATTTTTACTGTTTTTGGCCAAATATGGGGAGGCGGCTTACTCCTTGGATTTCAGGAGGCGCTTATTCTGAATCCCTTGCGTTCAGTTACACACATGCGCGCGCAATCACACACACACACACACACACACACACACACACACACACACACACACACACACACACACACACACACACACACACACACACACACACACACGCACACACATTTGTACCGAGTGAACAAGACTTGAACATCCCCAATTTATCTCTCTTATTAGCGGATGTGTCGCCATTGGAGTGTGAAGCTAAAACATCTAGACATTTGCTCCAGGACTTCCTGAATAAATAATGTGTGTGTGTGTGTGTGTGTGTTGTGTGTGTGCCGTGGCTGTGAAATAAATAATTTCATTTCCAACCACTTGATTCCGGGTTCTGTCACGCAGCGTGGTACGTTAGCTAAGTGTTTTCTACTATAGCTCTGGGCCTAACAAAGCTTTATTAGTGGATTTGGTAGATGAAAACTGAAAGAAACCCGTCATGTGTGTCTGTGTGTGTGGTGTGTGCCGTGGCTGTGAAATAAATAATTTCATTTCCAACCACTTGATTCCGGGTTCTGTCACGCAGCGTGGTACGTTAGCTAAGTGTTTTCTACTATAGCTCTGGGCCTAACAAAGCCTTATTAGTGGATTTGGTAGATGAAAACTGAAAGAAACCCGTCATGTGTGTCTGTGTGTGTGTGTGTTTCTTTGTGTGCCTGCGTGCGTGCGTGTGCCCGTGTGAATATATCTTTCTGTTTGTGTTTGTCCCCTACCACCGCTTGAAACCGATGTCGGCTTGTTTATGTCTCTGTAACTTAGCAGTTCGATAAGTACCAGGGTTTTAAAATACGTACTGGGCTAGATTGGTTCACCTAAAATGCTTCAAAGTGATATCCCAGCATGCCCACATTCCAATAACTGAAACAGCTAAAAGATATGAGTGTGTACATTCATACATACATACATACATATATACATACATACATACATACATACATACATACATACATACATACATACATACATACATACATACATAAACGTGCGCGTACATATGAAATCGTAACTCCACCGTCGTGGAGGCCTTCCGGGTGATCGTTTCCACTCGCGCGGGTTCACCGATTATTGGTAAGCCGGGCGACGTGTCCAGCCCATCTAAACTTGCTGCGTGTATACTCTGCGATGACATCTCTCAAGCCGGACTTCTTTCTGATGATCTCGCTACTGATGTGCTCTTTCAACGAGATACCAAGCATTGATCTTTCCATGGCTCTTTGAGCCGTTACCAGTCCCTGCTCTTCTCTCTTCGTTTTAGCCCGTGTTTCACAGCCAGGTAAAACATTGCAGGTAAAACTGTACTGTTGATGAGGCTGGCGCGGGTGGTCCTGTCCAACCGTCCCTTGAGCACATCCCTTATGCCATTAAACGCCTTCCATCCGGCCCTTACTCTCCGTGAGATCTCCTTTTCGATATCTCGACACATATTCACTTCCTGTCCCAGGTAGACATATTCCTTTACCTCCTCTATTTCATCACTGCCGATCACCATTCGATCTGTTGGTACGTTGTCTGACCGCTTGAACTTCGTTTTCATGCGGTTCATCTTGAGACCTACTTCAGAGCTTTTGATGTCGAGCTCCGTCAGCATGGTCTGAAGCTGATCCGTGGTTTCAGCGATGAGTACGATGTCGTCTGCGAAATGGAGGTGGGTGAGGAGCTCACCATTGATGTAGACACTGCCTTGCCAGTCGATGCCTCTGATGATCTGTTCGAGACACGCGGTAAAATGTTTTGGGGAGATTGTATCTCTTTTCTTCACTCCCATCTCGATCGGCACTCGTACGGGTGATGACAGCAGAGCTATGTCGGTGGTGCATCCGGAATTTGCCTCCCTGAGCAGTTGCACATATTGCGCCTCGACTCCTTGCCTCTGCAGCGAGTTCAGCACTGCGTTGGTTTCGACGCTATCGAAAGCCTTCTCATAGCCTACAAACGCAACGCAAAGAGGCAGCTTGTACTCATTCGCTCGCTCAAGCAGTTGAGTTAGAGTAAATATATGGTCCATCGTGCTGTAGTTCTTCCGGAAGCCGGCTTGTTCCCTCGGTTGTTGTTCGTCGAGATGACGTGATAACCTGTTCAGAATTATCTTCGTGAACAGCTTGTACACGTGAGACAGTAGGCATATGGGTAGGTAGTTCTTTAGATCTTCTCTATCGCCCTTCTTATATAGCAGGATGGTATTTGACTCTTTCCACTGCGAAGGAATTCTTCCCTCGTCTAGATAGTGCGTAAATCGCTCAGCGAGGATTTTCCAGAGCTGCTCTCTGTCTGACTTGAGCACCTCCGATGTTATACCGTCTTTTCCTTGCGCCTTTCCGTTTTTCATCAAGCCGATGGCTCTTTCAACCTCACTGACAAGGATAGGTGGCACATTTTCTTCCTGTTGGAGTGGTGGTAACGGCTGGACATTTCTGGTGGACTTAAAGAGCTTGGTGTAGAAGTCTTTGCAAACTTTTTCCATCTCGCTCTTATCGTTGACCGGTATTCCATCTATATTTTTCAGGGCCGTCACTTCCGATCTATATAGTACCATGTCCCTCTTGCATTTCTTGAGGCTCTTCTTTTCCTCTGCGGCCTTCAAAAGCTTCTCCATCCGGTATGCCTCAAAGTCTTTCTTTAGTTGCTGACGAATCACTCTGTTGAGAAGGGAATATTCAAGGTGATCTTCAATAGTCCGCTTCATATTTTTCCTCTTCTCGAATAACTTCGTAGTTTCTTCCGAGATTCTTCTCTTCTTTTCTCGTAGAAAAGTGTAAAAGAGAGTAAAGAGTATATATATATATATACTCTTTACTCTCTTTTACACTTTTACTTGTTTCAGTCATTTGACTGTGGCCATGCTGGAGCACCGCTTTTAGTCGAGAAAATCGACCCCAGGACTTACTCTTTGTAAGCCTAATACTTATTCTATCGGTCTCTTTTGCCGAACCGCTAAGTTACCGGGACGTAAACACACCAGCATCGGTTGTCAAGCGATGTTGGGGGGACAGAGACACAAACACACACATACACACACACACACAACACACACATATATATATATATATATATATATATATACACATACATATATACGACGGGCTTCTTTCAGTCTCCGTCTACCAAATCCACTCACAAGGCTTTGGTCGGTCCGAGGCTATAGTAGAAGACACTTGCCCAAGGTGCCACGCAGTAGGACTGAACCCGGGACCATGTGGTTTGTAATCAAGCTACTTACCACACAGCCACTCACACACACACACACACACACACACACACACACACACACACATATATATATATATTAATATATATAAACATACATACATTTATGTATGTGTATATATATATATATATATATATATATATATATATATATATATATATATATATATATATCGATACATATATATGTATGTATACATATATATGTATGTATACATATGCATTTATATATATATATATATGTGTGTGTTTGTATGCGTATGTGTGAGTGTAAATATATGCATGTATGAGTATACACCGCGCACATCACACACACATACACGCACTTATGTATCATTGACGTCATAAGAGGTGTTCCAGAAACGAATTGTGTGTGTGTGTGTGTGTGTGTGTGTGTTTATTTTTCTGAAGTTTTAATGCAACTGATACGATCTAAATCTAACATGGAGTTGTGAGCTTGCTTGCTAATATGACAGTAGAAACAAGCCGCCGTCTTTTTTTTATATTTCTTTTTTTTTTTTTTTTTATTAAATACTACTGTTTTGCTGAGGGTCATGAAGCATCTGCGCCAATGTTGGAAACTTATTAAAGGTACTGTACAAGAAAGTTGCTATGATACGTAGATTTGCACAACTTTGAAACCAATATCATCGTTGTCGTTCGTCATTGCTATCAACATCTGTCTGCCTTCTAGGTTAAAAAAAAATTACAAAACATTTACTAATTTTTATATGTGCTGGAGTTGGTTGGATGAACAGGAAATCACCCAGCCAGGTCAGAAATTCAATATTGCCACAACTTTCAGATTTGATATCTTATCTAGTTTCTAACAGTGGATCAAAAGTTGACTAATTCTATTTAATTGTGTTAGCTAATTTTATTTTATAAAACTGACGGTATTTCTTTTATCAGAATCTAAAACAACTTGAATTTTCAAAAGTATATCTCACGTAATCTTCTTGAGTGAATCGGTCTTAATTTTAGGCTTTAACTTTCAGTCTAGAATAGGCTGAATTATAACAGAACTGGGCATGAAAGCCAACACAAAGACGAAGGAGTCAATAAGAAAGTCTCTACTTAGTCACTTGGCCTACTAAGTATGATACCCAAATCTCCCTCAGATTTCACCATATGGAGGGCGCTGCTCTGGGTAGAGTGAGTATGAGAGATCAGCAGTTTTCCATGTAGAAGTCTCTCCTCTGGGTAGAGTGAGTATGAGAGATCAGCAGTTTTCCATGTAGAAGTCTCTCCTCTGGGTAGAGTGAGTATGAGAAATCAGCAGTTTTCCATGTAGAAGTTCTCTCCTCTTTACGCCCCTGATGTTGTCCAAGGGCAGGGCAAGCGCATATACAACTTGTCACCAGTGTTGTCACGGAATTTTCCAAAACAATGTTGGAAACAATGCTGGACAGCCTTAGAAACGTCACCTGCAGATTTTTTTCTTCAGATTTCATCCCGGTCATTCCCATGGATGGATATTGCCGCAAGGTAGCGGAAATTTGAAGTTAGTTTGCCTTCTCTTAAACGAACTCCCTTCTCAGGCGGAGGAGCTCTATCAACCCGATGTACTGATTTTAAGACACCAGAAGCTATTTCCGCCCGCTTCGTCAGTACAAGCATTTCCGCTGGACTTAAAAGCTAAATCGCACGAGAAAGCCGGGAGTTAGATTTGGTTTCAGAGGCTGTTTGAGATGATTGCCATGAAAAACATTTCTTAGTACTGGTAGCTTATGCCATTTACCACTTCTCAGTTTGACTATCTTAGTACTAAATGCGAAATGATCATAGATAGAATGCTTTTAATCATAGTCTGGGAGTTAAACAATGACAGTATTATCTGTAAATCGACCAGTTGACATACTTGGTGCCATAAACTCTGCTTTTGCTCAATGCTATAAGTGGTTATGGTGACAGGAACAGATAAAGACATTTTCGCAGCCTTCCCACTCTTAGCCCAGCATAACATCCAGGATGTGGCTGCTTGAGGAAAACGAGAAACAGAAGTAAAGGTTAGAGTTTTCTTCGGTTGTTCAATAAAGATAACCAATTCAATAGACGATAGAAAATTTTAATATCAGTTACGCTTATAAACACCGTCTACATCCTATAAACCGTGGATAATTTGCTACCGCTCCGCACAGAAAGAATAAATTTTAAATTTATTTCTATGTTACTGACTATCGCAGTCTGCAAGGTGCTTTATTTTGAAAAATTACATCTTCTGTTTGGGCTTCTTCCGACACATGCCTAAGTCACGGCATTTTTCAAGCACCGACAAATTAAGACCACAAATTGTTATAATAATAGAAATAAAGTGAATAGGCGCAGGAGTGGCTGTGTGGTAAGTAGCTTGCTTACCAACCACATGGTTCCGGGTTCAGTCCCACTGCGTGGCACCTTGGGCAAGTGTCTTCTACTATAGCCTCGAGCCGACCAAAGCCTTGTGAATGGATTTGGTAGACGGAAACTGAAAGAAGCCTGTCGTATATATGTATATATATATATATATGTGTGTGTGTGTGTGTGTGCGTGTATGTTTGTGTGTCTGTGTTTGTCCCCCTAGCATTGCTTGACAACCGATGCTGGTGTGTTTATGTCCCCGTCACTTAGCGGTTCGGCAAAAGAGACCGATAGAATAAATACTGAGCTTACAAAGAATAAGTCCCGGGGTCGAGTTGCTCGATTAAATTCGGTGCTCCAGCATGGCCGCAGTCAAATGACTGAAACAAGTAAAAGAGTAAAAAGAGAGAGAGTAAAGAGTAATATACAATATAATAATTACATATGCATTATATATGTACTAATTAAATCATATATAATGCACTTTATTATGGTTTGTTACGCGCATGATCTCCCGGTCTGAAACAGCTACCTTATGCCATCTGACGATGTATTAATGGCCAGATGTTTATCTATTTAGAAACAGTTTTTTATTGAAACCAATGATGAATATTCCTAAGTATCCCTAATTATGTTGCAATCTTTAAACTGGAGTCACATCTTCAGATTTAAAAAAAAAAAACTGGAACAGCGTGTCTCATAGTAAATACAAAAACTCATATTTAGGAAGAACACAGTTAGCAACCTCAGTAATACAAATTAACTCAAATATGTCTTTCTAAACCTTTTCCTTTTCTTCGTTTTCGTTCTATACCGTTTTGCCAATTGCTCTGTAACTCGGAAGGCTCCGATTGCATGTAAGGTTTATTTGCTTATGTTTTTTTTTTCTTTTTGTTTCTTTTTTTCTTTGAGGAGAGATTGCTAACCTCATATTCAACCGTATTCTATTTCTGAAGAAAGAGACACTGTAATTGGTCCCCCACTACCATATCCACAAAGCAACATAACCGATTTAGACTGATAGATAGATAGATAGATAGATAGATAGATAGATAGATAGATAGATAGATAGATGGATAGATAGATAGATAGATAGATAGATAGATAGATAGATAGATAGATAGATAGATAGATAGATAGATAGATAGATAGATAGATAGATAGATAGAATCAAGTTCAACACCTCTATTGACTCCAGAGGACGAAAGGTAGATTTGGCCATAGCTGGACTTCAACTCATAATGCAGAAACCCGGAACCAATACTGCAACACAGTCTATCGTTTACTCTAAGAAATCTACCAAACTTCGCCGTCTTTACAGCAGCAATATTTTCAAGATAAAATGTAAAAATTGACATTTTGAATATAAGAAACATATTTTCAGTACTATTTTACACGTTTTAAGAGTAAAATGGTTCACAGTTGAGCGTACCATGTTACCCCGGATATGTGAAGAATGAATCAGTGATAAACGAAGCTATATGTACCGAGTTCACCGCGTTTGCAGTTGGCAATAGAAAGAAAATCCAACTGTTAGACTTCAGGTAAGTGAAAACTAAAGAACACTACATCAAATTATTTAAGAGCGGTAATATAATGTGCTGTAGACTCAACCAACCTATACCAGAATGGAGAAATGGCATTAGAATAATGATGCTGCTGGAAAAAATTTTACAAACCTGTATTTGACATTCTAATTACATTTTAACCTTTACTAAACTGAATTTTTCATCATGTCACAATAATCACCTTTAGATTTGACAGGTCATCACAATACTTTAAAATTTGTATCACTAATATATTTGGATTAATTTTTTATATGATTTTGAGATAGTGGATGCAATATCTATAAATAACCTTTTGATCAAAGTTCATTCTTTTAGCTGATAATATTTGAGACACAGATACATCATTGTTATCTAACGATTTTATCTCATGTAACCTATATAACATCAAATTGTATACATTACATCAATTTTCTTTTTCGCTTACATCTTGAAATCAAATGTGTACATAGTAGTCTTGGTGACAGCTAGTAATAAACAATTGTAAATTGATCTTAAATCTTAGATCCTGGTCACAAAAAAGCTCATCTTTCTTTTTTATGATGTTTAGGCCCATTTCAGCTCAATCGAGTATGCCTACTTCCGAAGGTATTTTAGTCATCACCATCCCATCTTTTAAGTACCTTTATCTCAGATTACGTTATCCAATATATTATTTTCTTCTTAAGATGCTATGAAAGTCATATACAAAGAAGTCAGGTACACTACAGTGAAATACTAAAGTTTTGTGGTCCACAGCGAACTTAAAACCAAGAACGCTTATATTTTGTCACAAAAGTATACATTCTAAATCAATTATAAGTAAATCAACATATATATTATTATACAATGTATAATAAATTTGTTGATTTAAAATATTTTAAAATATTTATCCCCTTCTAAGTTGCATTATACAACATAATGTAACGTACAAGCATATCTCAACTTCAGTTGGTAACTCGTTCCAAGACATGCGACCTAACCCGAAAAACGACGTAACACGAAAAACATATTTAAAAAATTCATTATCTTATATATGTTTTAATAAATGGTTTGTACTTATTTTCATATGCATTTTATTTTCGTTATTGGTTTTAAGGTGTTTTGTTTTTAATATAGATATTAAAAAGTAAATATGCTTCTAAATATGTCTGCCGAGACCTAAATTGTCGGAAGCTTAGATTTGTTTTTCATTAGTTTATTTTTAAATAACGATGTTAAGTCGAAAGTACCTAACTCGTAATGACGTGGTTATGCCTGTATATTTATATTCCATGAAGTTTTCACCATTAATTTTGTAGATCACCCTTGGTCTATATATCACCGCCGAACCCATGTTCTGTCAAATTATCCGCAACTCTGCATCTATCGAACTAACCAGCCATTTTTTTTACCTCGACCACCCACTACACATCCATGTTCTACGCAACGCTTCTCATCTCTCGGACCCTGTGATACTTCAAAGTCAACTGATTCTTGCTCTATGCGACTTAGCTTTCTCATGCTGTACTCATGGTCACTGAAGAGAAAGAATGAATCAAGATGTTGGAAAAAAACTATTGCTAATAGCTATCTCCATTATCTTTGAGAAATTAGAAGTGAGTATGATATGACGATTGTGGTTGGGTCAGTGGTGGTTACCCTTCTAGGAAATGGAGCTAACAAACTTGTGTAGTAGAAATATTGGTTTAGAATTTTGGCAATTAGGCCAGCAATTTCGGTGGCGGGGTAAGTACTGTTACTTATTTTATCGACCTGGCATTTATTTTATCGACTACGAAAGTATGTACAGCAAAGTCGACTTCGGCAGAAATTGAACTCAGAACGTAAAGACGAACGAAATGCCGCTAAGTATTTTGTGCAGTATGCAAACGATTTTGCCGGCTCGCCACTTTGTGTGGTAAAGATACTGATTTCAAACTTAGGTACAATGCCAGCAATTTCGAGGAAGCGGCTAAGTTGATTACATTGACCCCAGTATTCAACTGGTACTTATTTTATCGACCCCGAAAGGATGAAAGGCAAAGTTGATCTTGGCAGGATTTGAACTCAGAACATAAAGACGGTCGAAATGCCGCTAAGTATTTTGTCCAGCGCGGTAACGGTTCTGCCAGCTCGCCATCTTGTGTAGTTGAAACATTGCCAGTTATATGCTGACCGTTCCTGATATTACATTGCTTTCACCCTTGGTTCATCAGAAACAGTCAGACGGATGGCTGAAACCATATTAGGCAATTAGAAAAAAAATCCTTTTTGCACAGTCGGCGAGAAGGCGGTTTTAGTGCAATAAGATGAGAAGTGGATAAGTAGAAATATGTGTTGAAGCCACTAAGTCGGTAATGCCTAGAGGTAGACTAGTGAGGTATATTGATAGTGATAGAGATGCCAGTGATAAGGACAAGAGCTTTGGAGATGGTAAAATAAATTCTGAGACTAGGCGGAAGATGATGTACGAAATAAGTTGTTGAATTCATCCCTGAGGTGTTGATGTTTCTCGGTTCTTCCTGCGCACACAGACATACTAAAAGAAAATCTTATTTTTAATCATGGCATATCCTTGCTTGTATATATTATTGAATGCCTTTTGTTCTACTTGTTGGCCTTTTTCTCATTAACCTATTAATAATTAATAATTAAATAATCTCTATCTTGGCATTTTTCTTGTGTAATTGTGCGCTTAAGCGTAAACAATACTATCAGATTAACTGATGTGCTTACTTCTTTAACCGCGGGATACATATCGTGTATCATTTTGAAGATGTGTCGCAGTTTTCCTCTCCAAGAAAATCAATCTGGGTCACCACCAGTTTTTTTCGTGCTCGAATTGATATATATGATAATGTTGGGAATGGAATTGGTGGTGATGTGACAGAGGGGAAGAGAGAAAGTAACAATTCCTTAACAGAAGACATGGCCCATCGTTATTATTTTTTTAATCTTTTACTTGTTTCAGTCATTTGACTGCGACCATGTTGGGGCACTGCGTTGAAGGGTTTAGCCAAATAAATTGATCCCACTACATTCTTTTAAGCCTAGTATTTATTCAATCGATCTCTTTTCACGAACTGCTAACTTGCTGGGTAGTAAACAAGCCAACACTGGTTGTCAAGTAGTAGTAAGAAATACACACACACGTAAATATACGACGGGATTATTTCAGTTTCCGTTTACCAAATTAACTCACAAGGCTTTGATTAATCTGAGGCTATAGTAGAAGACACTAGTCGAAGATGCAACAGAGGGATTGAAACTGGAGCCGAATAGTTGAGAAACAAACTTCTTACCACACATCCACGCCCAGTGGAAATACTTAGAATATTTCGAATCTCGCTGCTTCAACATATTTCATACAAAACACTCGAAATCGCAGTCAAATTTAATTATAAAAGTGCGTGTGTTTTAACTGTTTAAAAGTTAAATTTCATTGAAACAGTAAAGAATTTGCTTCCCAAATGAAATAAAATAATAATAAAAAATAGAACTGGACTTACCCCATAAAACTGTGTAAGAATTTTAATATCAACAATGACGTCCTTGAAGTTCCGTCACGACACCTGGGTATAACAATCTTTGACAACCGAGGCCACTTATTCATTGTTCACAAAAAGCTTTCGTAAAATACCAACACAGAAACATAAAAAAAAAACATCAAAATTGATTTTCCTTTTATTTTTATTAACTTGAAAGACACAATATTCCTGGTGTCCTTGGGATAAAATTCCAGACGAAACAAACTTTGAAATTATCTGTCAATGTCTAAATAGTTACATAACAGTAATTTCTTTAGAATACCCTGGCACACAAAAAATACCTTTCAAAATTTACTTGTCTTATGTCACAAGTTAGCATCTAATCTTCGTGTACATCAGTAGTAGGCCGAATCTCAAGGCTACTACATGAAGTTGTTACTTAGTGACTTTCAGCTATTTGTTACCTTCACCGATATTTCGGTTTTTCTAATTTGTTTACATTTTTCTAGTTTGTTTTCATACTATTTGGCAGTTCATTATCTCAAAACGTATAAATCTTAAGGTAGATACCTATCATGTATGTCTTTGTTGTTCAACTTTTTTGTTTTTCAGAAAAAGGACGCGATGTTAACCCTCGTAAAACATAACTGACTTAACGTCACGAAAAGTTGATTCTTAATATAAATTGCGGAGTTCTCTCTCTTGCCATTCTTAAAAAGAATTACCATTAACGTTAATAACTACTCTATTTATTTAGGGTGTACTTTCAATTGATTACAAATTCCTTGTAATTTTTTGACACACTAATTTAAAAGTCAATTTACATTTAACTAAATCAACGTAATTTCCTTACAAAATATTTAATATTTGAATACTTTATACTATTCCACACTCCATACCAACCCTTTTAATGAAAATATCCTAAATGAAAGGATTTTTTTTAGAATATTCTTTTCTACTCTAAGCACAAGGCCCGAAATTTTTTCGGGGGAGGGGGCCAGTCGATTAGATCGACCCCAGTACGCAACTGGTACTTAATCTAGTGACCCCGAAAGGATGAAAGGCAAAGTCGACCACGGCATAGTTTGAACTTTGAACGTAAAGACAGACGAAATATCACTAAGCATTTTGCCCAGAGGATTTTTTAGAATATTGACCTTGAACTTGCGCATGTTTATTCCAGTAGATTTGAAATCCTTTCTGTCACTCCCACTTTGCGGAAAATCAATTTTAATTTTTAAACCAAATAAACTTAATCTTTTCTTTTATTTCTTTTACTTGTTTCAGCCATTATACTGCGGTCGTGCTGGGGCACCATTTTAAGGAATTTTAGTTGAATTAATCAACTCCTGTAATTATTTCCTTTTTAAACCTGGTACTAATTCTATCGGTCTTTTTTGCTGAATCTCTAAGTTATAGGGACGTAAACACATCAAGTGGTGATGAGAGACAAACGCAGATACAAACACGCGCGTGCACACACACACACACACACACACACACACACACACACACACACACACACACACACACACACACACACACACACACACATACACACTCTTATGACGGACTTCTTTCAGTTTCCGTTCATCAAATCTGCTCACAAGGGGACCGTTGGTAAAGTGGGAGTCAATCGTCGAATGTGCCACGCAGTGAGACTGAACCCGGAACCAGGTGTTCGCGAAGCAAACTTCTTACTACAGAGCCATGCCTAGGTCTATAATTTTAAATTCTTTTACTTGTTTCAATCAATTGACTGCGGCCATGTTAGAGCACTACCTTAAGGGGGTTTTTAGACGAAGAAATTGACCCCAGGACTTTGTAAGCCTAATGCTTATTCTATCGGTTCTTTCGCCGAACCGATAAGTTACGGGA
>NC_043002.1:51716604-51751604 GCF_006345805.1 Octopus sinensis | reverse complement strand
TTAATGCATTTTGGGCAAAGGTCCCCTGACTAGTTATGCTTAATGAAAAATAACTTATTTACCGAAGTCGAGATCTCAGAAGGAGTGATGTATTGAGAGCCACGACGCCCCCTTGCGAGAAGTAGCATGGAATGAGCGATTATAAATAGTAGCAGTCGGAATGGAGTTTGTGTTTAGTTCAGTTAAGCTCACAGTGAAGTGGGAAGCTGTCGGCTGGTTAGTTGGTTTGGAATATTGATTGTTAGTTCATGAAGAGATTGTTGGATCGTTACGTTGTTATTACGGGTGCATCATTATCTTGCTTACTGTTACAAAACTGGTATAGTGTATCTAAACCATAGTCACAATATCGTGGCGGTACAACATTTGGAGACGAATGATACAACATATGTGTGTGTGTGTGTGTGTGTGTGTGTGTGTACAGTAATCCCTCGACTATCGCGGGTGTTATGTTCCAAACCCCCTCCCCGCGATAGGTGAAAATAAGTGAAGTAGAAACAGTACTGTACTGTATAATTTTTTAAAAATTGTTTTTATAATTCGTATATATTTATTTTATTATAAATGCAAAACAACACCAAAGAGGAATCGACGTAAGCTTAAATAATAAACCACGACAGGTGAACGGCAATATAGCGAGGTATGTATGTATGTATGTATTTATGTATGTATGCATGCATGTATGTATGTGTGTGTGTGAGTGTGTATGTAGGTGCAGATTTGTATGTTGTATGTACATTTTTCATGCATATAGTTACATATGTAGACATGTTCATATATATTTAAATAATAAACTTCTGGAAAGTTTTAAAGATTTTTACAGTTCCAGTAATGGATTGGATCTGTCGTCTTCGAATTGGCTTTCTCCTTTCTGGTATTTAGGCAGTGTGTTACATATCCCAGGGCCCCAATAATTACAGGTATAAACTTGAACTTGTAATATCGATAGAGTAACTGCAAATTTATCAAAAAGTTCAGCATAGGGGTTATGTATGTATAAAGCAGAATTTGCATTCAAAGAATTTAGCAGGATTCACTTCAAATGAGAAAGCAATCTTTGGTTACACTGTAATTATATTAAGACGTAATTTCACAGTGCGACGCAACTAAAAATCCAGGACACACTCTCTTTACTCTTTACTCTTTTACTTGTTTCAGTCATTTGACTGCGGCCATGCTGGAGCACCGCCTTTAGTCGAGCAAATCGACCCCGGGACTTATTCTTTGTAAGCCTAGTACTTATTCTATCGGTCTCTTTTGCCGAACCGCTAAGTGACGGGGACGTAAACACACCAGCATCGGTTGTGAAGCAATGCTAGGGGGACAAACACAGACACACAAACCCACAAACACACACACTTATATATATATATATACATATATACGACAGACTTCTTTCAGTTTCCGTCTACCAAATCCACTCACAAGGCATTGGTCGGCCCGGGGCTATAGCAGAAGACACTTGCCCAAGATGCCACGCAGTGGGACTGAACCCGGAACCATGTGGTTGGTTAGCAAGCTACTTACCACACAGCCACTCCTGAATGTTTCTATTTTGGAGTATACAATTAGTGAAAAATAGGAAAAAATATGTGGGAGACAAAAACTATGGAAAGGTTAAACATTTTTATTCCCTTTAACATTTATTTACTGTAAGACGACGAGCTTACAGAATCGTTAGCACGCCGGGCGAAATGTTTCGCGGCATTTTGTCCATATTCATGTTCTGAGTTCAAATTCCACCGAGATCAACTTTGCCTTTCATCCTTTCGGAGTCAATAAAATAAGTATCAGCTGAATACTGGAATTGATGTCATCGACTTACCCCTTCCTCCGAAACTGCTGGGCTTTTGCTAAAATTTGAAAACAATATGTATTTATTACTTTTCAATTGAAAGCGAGAGCCGCTTGATCGACCTGCGAGAAGTGGCAACCAAATCTGCTTCTGATAACTCTATCTTTTTAAACGAAAAAAACCCAAAACAAAAAGACTTTGAATAATATAGCGCTGGATGCTTACTACTTGAAAAGAAAGAAAAATAAAAGACAGGATGATGAAGAATGGAAAATCTTTTATAACAGATCCTTGTAGTCAAATTTGGCCTGACCTAAAGAATAACAATAATAGCTACAGCAATATCAGTAAGAACTCTAATAGTTGTAAGGAGATTACTGTGGTTCTGATACTTCGAGTGCATTTCTGGTGGACTTCCATAAGGGCACTTACGATGTCATGTAGTGACGTTAAACCAAGTAACAGATTAAGCCTACCATTTTAATGTGTTCTTCTCTTTTAGAGGATGGAGAATTTGTTATTATTTCTAGTAGATGGAGTGACCATGTACAAGCTTACTCATTGTATTGTATACAGAAGTGGAAGTAAGAAGCAGAGATATTTGCTCCTGTGTTACATTCATTTACAGGTCATCGTCGACTTACGACCATAATTGTAGCTTGCTTACCAACCACATGGTTCCCGGTTCAGTCCCACTGCGTGGCACCTTGGGCAAGTGTCTTCTACTATAGTCTTGAGCCGACCAAAGACTTGTAAGTGGATTAGGTAGACGGAAACTGAAAGAAGCCCGTCGTATATATGTATGTATATATATATATATATATATATATATATATATATATATATATTATATATATAATATATATATATGTGTGTGTGTGTGTGTTGTGTGTGTGTGTGTGTGTGTGTGTGTGTGTGTGCGTGTTTGTTGCCCCAACATCGCTTCACAACCGATGCTGGTGTGTTTGCGTCCCCGTAACTTAGCGGTTCGGCAAAAGAGACCGATAGAATAAGTACTAGGCTTACAAAGAATAAGTCTTGGGGTCGATTTGCTCGACTAAAGGCAGTACTCCAGCATGGCCGCGGTCAAATGACTGAAACAAGTAAAAGAGTAAAGAGTAAAAGAGATACAACTAAATAAAATTGTTTCAATTGTTTCAATTGTATATTATTTTTAGAAAATGATTTTTTTTTTAAATGTTTCGTTTAAATTATTTTCGTACCATGTTATTAAAGATTTATGTGTTTTTTTTTTAGATTCTCATAATAAATAAAATAAATTATCTCAAATTTACCTAATATAATGGATTTTAAATTTAAAGATGTTATTCTCGGCTGCAATATTTTAAGTACAGTAGAATTTTATGTACTTTTTAGTTTCCTTTAGAAGTGATGAATTAAGCAAAATTTACTATAGAAATATTGTTCTGTACTTTTCCAGGTGTAATAACTTAAGAATATTAAAATGTATGCGCCTGCATTTTTAATTGTAATTCACTTTTTTCCCAGGCAATACAATAAAACCAATTAATATTCCTTTGTTAAAAAATATTTGAATCATTTTTCATTGTTGCTGATTGAACGAAAATAATTTTATATTGTTTTTTTTTTCAATTTTCAGATGTTCTTAAATTCTAAATATACGAAAAAGTTATCTGGACACGATTTCGTTGCATTGGCTAATATAAAAATAATTTTTTTTGTCTATTTGCATTATTTGTTTTATTTGTTTCTTTAAATGATTTTTTTGCTATTTTTTTTCGTTTGTTGTATTCTTTATTTTTGACTCTAAATTTTCTTGTCCTTTTACAATATTTGATTTATATTTTCAACTTCTTGTCCTTTTACAATATTTGATTTATATTTTCAATTTCCAATATTTTTTCTTTTCCTTTCATATTTGTTTGATTTTGCTTCCTTTGTTTATCATTCAATTCAGTACCGACCATATTATTTATTTTTCTTCGTGATTATTATTATTTGGCCTTGTATTCAATGCGCCCCACCCCCAATAAAGTGAAGCATCAAAATTAAAGCATGCAAGCGATATTTGTTATAAATAAATGAATGCTTGTTTTGTGTTAATTAGATGAAACCAGCCTGTATATTTATTTCCTTTAAAGTTAATATTTTTTTAGAATAATGAGAAATGTAATTATAATTGTACAAAATATTAGATCCTATATCTTTGTATATAAATTTTTATATTGTAACGAAGTGCATAATACGAACACATCAAAAAGGAAAGTGTAAAAATTCATTATAAAAAATAATTTTCTATATAATAGTGAATATTAATGTAATAGTAGTTTTATTATAAAACCAAGGAATAAATTACCTATATCTATATAATTAAGAAGAGGTATGAGAATATATCAACTATATAGTAAGAAGAGAACCTGGGCATATGAATAGTAAAGCTATGGCTAATATAAAATTTTTAAAATGTAAAAATAGCCAATGCATCCACCGTAAGGCAGTTAGCTTGTTGGTCAAAATTCATGCAAAATTGTTCTTGTCAACTTGCCTGAAAATTAAAAAAATCTAAATCCTGCTTCTCTGAGAATCCAATCATAGTATCCGAAAGCAAAAACTTTGTCAATTTACCCTAAGAAATAATAATCTAAATTCTACTACTCTTAATATTGAATTAAAGTTTAAAAGCAAACAAAAAAACTTATCAAAACTGCAGTTCTTACAACATTGGCCGTCGTAATGCTTTGCTTTCGTTTGTTGAATAAAAATTTCTCGTCGTATAACGATTTTGCTAACATTTTGTGATAGGTAACTATCATGCAGAAAATGCCAGCTTCGAAATCCTGGTTTCTGGTTAGGTGAAAATTATCAAACCTCAGTAACATTCTTTTGCAGTAAGTATGTATGTATGAACGTATTTATGCATATATATATATATATATATATATATATATATATATATATATTTAAAAAAGGAGATGTGAAACACGAGTTGTGATATATAAAAAAAGGAAATGAAGAAAATGCTGACAAAATAATTTAAGTAAGGGAGAGTGTATTTAATTAGGTGAAAGTTCTTTTTTTAAACAAAAAAAAGAGAAAAATTGGGTTAGAATACAATGTTCATTTTTTGTGAATGATTTCAGTGTATAAGAAAAAAAGTAAAAGTCTTTTACAGTGTTCTGTTTCAGAATAAGATATTTAGTAAAAGCGTGTAATATACAGTTTTTTGTGGAAAAGTTCAATGTCAAATTTCAGTGTGGAATAAAAAAAGTAAGAGTTTACCGGTTGCGCATTTGTTATGCTTATCAAAAGATATTTTAAATGAGATAGAGTTCCTTTCTGATTGATTTTTTTCTCTTATCTGACTTTATGTTGGGTTTGCTGTCTCTTATATGTGAAAAAAGAGGCTCCAGAGTTGTTTAAGATTTGCTTGGTTTCGCGCCTAAAATTTCTTGTGGACAATTGTCAATACAATTTTGATTGGTCATTATAAAGGGGTCACGTGAATGTTTGAATGGAAGTTGGTGTTGGGGTAAGAAAATAGGCTCCAGAGATGTTAAAATTTGGCTGGTATCGCGCCTAAAATTTCTTATTGGTCATAATAAAGAGGTCACGTGAATGTGGTCATAATAGAGAGGTCACGTGAATGTTTAGAATGAATGATAATGTAGGCGGTGTATGGAGTTTTCGAAAATAGCGTTGTTGAAAATTCTTATTGTTCAGGCTTGTCAGTAGACGTCATGTGGAGATTTTGAATAGCTTTTCAGCGCGTAGTTATGGAGTGTATTTTCTGCTTGACTGAATTTGAGCTGGAAAAGTAAGTTCGTTTAGGACAGGAAGAGCTATATGTATGTGTGCGCGCGCGCGCGTGTGTGTGTGCGTGCGTGTGTGTGTGTGTGGGTGTATATATATATGTGTGCGTGTGTGGGTACAATTTTCAATATTTATAGTTCTGCTGGCCTTGTGCCTGTATCGGGAAGCAACGTGTTTGTGTGAAGTCAATATTTACAGTCATTTCCAAAAAATAGTGTTGGATGTTTTGCACCCGTATCAAATTATGTGTATGTGTGGAACCATATGTTTGCGTGTGTCATGGTGTTAATATCTGGGTAAAAGTGTGTGTAGGGTGTGCAGGTGTAAGTGTGTTTGTTGTGGGTTCGTGTTAGGGGGATGTGTTTAGAAGTGGTCTGTATTTATTAATAAGGTGGGATTCCATAGTTATTCGCTGGGTATGAGTGGCATTGTCTTTAAAGTTGTAAAAAGTGCCACCTGGTTCCTAAACTATGAATCGACTTTCAAAACGGATTACTCTTCCAATAACCCGTTCATAAAAATGGGAAAACCAGGAACCCAACCACAGAACTACTCCCCAACCCTCCAACCTCGAACAAAAGGAAAACAGCATATTGAAGATGTACCTTCTTACCCCCCCGTCCATAAGGAGGAACAAGAACCCTGGAAACCCTCATCACCAGAATTACATTAACGAATTTCCCCCTTCAAGGAGACACTATACACAACAACTCAACAATTACTCGAATACCTTATTAACAAATAAAAGAGGATTCCACTACCAGGATAGACACAACAACGTCCACACTACGAGGGGACAACAAGGTAATTTTCACTTTCTCAACTCTCACAATACACAACAAGCCCATACCACTCGATACAAGCACCCACGTAGGCCATTCATATCACCACAATCCAACATGACACAAAGAAACACACACCAACACCCGCAATACAGGAACACTCCATTCTATCCACAACCACGAACCCGAACCATATTTCACAACAAAGAATATGACAAACACACAGGACCTCTTAACACCAACCATTTTTTAGACACAGCACACAGATACAGGCAAACAAAATAACACAGGACAGGGAAGAGAAACAGAAACTAATTAAAGTCATCAATTTAACCAATACAGAGCCCAACCCCAACATTCTCAACTTACTCTCCAAAGGTCTTAAATTCACCCCCCTCCACTTCCAAATGAAGGAAGACATTACAGAATTTTGCAGAAAATTACGACTTAGTGAGGAACTATTCGACCAGCACAATGAGGATGAGTCACTAGCTAGAAATAAAAGCAACTACACCCCACCAAAAGGTAGAAATAAAATCCTAGACGAATTCTGTGAGCACATTACAAACTTCCCCTACCAACACTTACACAAACCAAAACCCAAACAAAACCTCAACAAGAAAGAGTGGGAAGAATTAAACAAATTAAAAAATGAAAGATCTATCACCATTAAAGAGGCCGACAAAGGAAGTGCAGTAGTCTTAATGGAGACTGAATACTATATCAACTTAGCACTCTCCACCTTGGAAAATGGAACATATTACGAAAAGGCTGAACACTACAATCAACAGAAAATTATGAGAAACTTAAAAACCCAGATCAACCCCCACAAAGAAGAACTCACTAACAAAGAATTCAACTTCATCTCACTTCATCTCAAATTTCACTAGTAAAACCAGCCTCTTCTACGGTATTCCTAAAATTCATAAAAGCGAATTAATAAGTAAGGCATGCAAGGAAGCCACAAACTCTGTAATCAATGTCCCCTCACGAAATGACCTCAAATTGAGACCTATAATAGCAGGTCCCGCTTGCGAAACCCACCGCCTTAGCAACTTCATTGATACCCTTCTCAAGTCCTTCCTCAAACACATTAAAAGCTACATAAGGGACGATCTAGATATGCTCAACCACCTCCCCAATACACTTCTTGCTGAACAAACCCTGCTAGTAACATTCGATGTAGTTAATCTTTACTCCAACATCCCCCACAACCTAGGAATAGAAGCTATCCAATTCTGGCTGGATAATTACTCCAACGAACTCCCACACCGCATCAAAAAGGAATTTATTTTAGAAGGACTCAAATTCATCTTAGAGAATAATTTCTTCACCTTCAACAACAAATTCTACAGACAGAAATCAGGGACGGCAATGGGAACGAAAACAGCTCCCACTTACGCCAACCTAGTCATGGGATACCTGGAAATCACCCTCTATAATAACGTTCTTAACCAATTTGGCACCACTCTCCACACACACATAGAGAAGAACTGGAAGAGATATCTTGATGACTGCTTCATCCTTTGGCCCGAAACCATCGAGAAGCTTAAAGAATTTCACACCCTTATAAATGGGCTCAACACAAACATTATTTTCACAGTGGAATACAGCCCTCAACAAATTCCCTTCCTCGACATCCTCATTAAAATTCACAATAAAAAAATAGAAACAGACATATACTACAAGCCCACAGACTCCAAGCAATACCTCCCTTTCAATTCATGCCACCCTAGACACGTTAAAATTAACATTCCCTACAACTTAGCCAAGAGAATTTGCACTATAGTCTCCAATAAAAACACCCATCTCTTACGTCTACAAGAACTTAAGGACACATTAACAAGCAGGGATTACCCCACGTCACTAATTGACAATGGGATGCAACGCGCCCTAAAACTCAGCACACAGGAACTTAGACGCCCTAAACTGTTACAACAATCGAAACCCCATACTCTACCATACATCTCTACACACACAACTCCCTCAACATGAAGCTTTTGACACCATCCTCCAGAACATTCCTGTATTAAAAAAGGACCATAGAATGGACCAAATCCTCCTAACACTCGAAATCATAAAGAGCAAAAGGCAACCCAAATCATTGAAAACCATCCTAACAAATACCAAAGTACTGTCAACGACAACAACTAAACCCACAGTAAACAAATGCAATAGACCCAACTGTGGTATATGCATCAACCTAATAGAAGGTCCGGAATTCCTTTTTAAACAAGGACAACGTTTCACAGTAAAACACAACTTCACATGCGCATCAGAAAACCTAGTATATGTCTTAACTTGCTCGGGCTGTAATGAACACTACATAGGCCAAACTAAAAATAGCCTCCACCAACGCATGGCTGTCCATAGATCCCAAATAAAAATACAGAAAAATAGCACTTAGTGCACATATTGATACCTGTGCCGCACAACTTCATCCCAATTTTAGAATCTTTCCCCTCTACAAATTTAAAGACAATGCCACTCATACCCAGCGAATAACCACGGAATCCCACCTTATTAATAAATACAGACCACTTCTAAACACATCCCCCTAACACGAACCCCACAAACACACTTACACCTGCACACACCCTACACACACTTTTACCCAGATTTAACACCATGACACACGCAAACATATGGTTCCACACATACACATAATTTGATACGGGTGCAAAACATCCAACACTATTTTTTGGAAATGACTGTAAATATTGACTTCACACAAACACGTTGCTTCCCGATACAGGCACAAGGCCAGCAGAACTATAAATATTGAAAATTGTACCCACACACGCACACATATATACACGCGCGCGCGCCCCAACATACATATAGGCACACAACACACACACACACACACACACACACTCACACACACACACACACACACACATACATATAGCTCTTCTGTCCTAAACGAACTTACTTTTCCAGCTCAAATTCAGTCAAGCGGAAAATACACTCCTTAACTACGCGCTGAAAAGCTATTCAAAATCTCCACATGACGTCTACTGACCAGCCTGAACAATAAGAATTTTCAACAACGCTATTTTCGAAAACTCCATACACCACCTACATCAACATTCATTCTAAACATTCACGTGACCTCTCTATTATGACCACATTCACGTGACCTCTTTATTA
This sequence comes from Octopus sinensis, assembly GCF_006345805.1. Lineage (NCBI taxonomy): Eukaryota > Metazoa > Mollusca > Cephalopoda > Octopoda > Octopodidae > Octopus > Octopus sinensis. Next base: position 51,742,082 of record NC_043002.1, on the reverse strand, counting down.
TGAACAATAAGAAATTTTAGGCACGAAACCAAGCAAATCTTAAACAACTCTGGAGCCTCTTTTTTCACATATAAGAGACAGCAAACCCAACATAAAGTCAGATAAGAGAAAAAAAATCAATCACAAAGGAACTCTATCTCACTCAAAATATCTTTTGATAAGCATAACAAATGCGCAACCGGTAAACTCTTACTTTTTTTAATCTACACTGAAATCTGACATTGAACTTTTCCACAAAAACTGTATATTACACGCTTTTACTAAATACCTTATTCTGAAACAGAACACTGTAAAAGACTCTTACTTTTTTTCTTATACACTGAAATCATTCACAAAAAATGAACGTTGTATTCTAACCCAATTTTTCTCTTTTTTTGTTTAAAAAAAGAACTTTCACCTAATTAAATACACTCTCCCTTACTTAAATTATTTTGTCAGCATTTTCTTCATTTCCTTTTTATATATATATATATATATATAGACATATATATATATATATATATATATAATATATATAATATGAATGATATGATCTGAATGATATGATATATATATGTAAAAAATGTAATATATAAATAAATATCTATAAATATGAACCAATCCGATCTTCTGATTACCTCATTTTTCTAATATATATATAATATATATTATATATATATATATATATATATATATCTCTATATATATATATATATATGTATGTATCTATGTATTTTTATGCGCCCTTTTCAAGCCTAGCCAAGCTCATGGGCCCGGTTTCCCGGTTTCTGTGGCGTATGTGTTCCTCCCCCCCCACTAGCTTGGACGGCACGACAGTCCATCGCAGCGTTACTCAAGAAGAAAGCGTGAGAGAAAGTTGGGGCGAAAGAGTACAACAGGGGTCGCCACCACCCCCTGCCGGTGCCTCGTGAAGCTTCAGGTGTTTTCGCTCAATAAACACACACAACGCCCGGTCTGGGAATCGAAACCATGATTCTCCGACCACGAGTCCACTGCCCTAACCACTGGGCCATTGCGCCTCCACATGTATTTATGTATGTATGTGTGTCTGAGTGTGAGTGTTTATTTACGATGGACAGCAGAAAAGTCCACTTGCCATCAATTGTTGTCAACTTACCCCCTCTATCCTTAAAGCTACGTATTTGTCACATTCACTTTTGTTTCTCTTCATAGGCGTTTAAATGTTACTTATGTGTAAGTGCATGTGTGTGTGTGTGTGTGTGTGTGTGTGTGTGTGTGTGTGTGTGTGTGTGTGTGTGTACGAAAGTATGTATGCAGCGTCGCGTGAAATCGACCCTGAAGTCGATTTCAGGCGTTATTCTCCTCGTTTTGAAATCTCAAATTTGAAACCTCAACTTTTTCTGCTGAACCAAATTTCAAATTTTGTAGCTCAAAATGTAGCTTAGGAGGTGACCAATCTAAAAATGTATAAACATCAAATTCGCTAGAAAAAAAAGACTGAATTAGTGACAAAGCCTAGAAGTGGTCGCGAGTGAGTAAATATTGACCGTAAGAATATTATTCACACACTGCCGTGTGTGAATTATATTTATTAAAATATAGTGTATATTATGAATATAAGGCAGATCTTTGCTAGATACCTAAATACTGAAGTGAATCAAACATTTTGCAAAGTTGCTTCCCAATTTTGGCAGAAGGCCATCATCGAATCCGGAAGGGAGGGAAGTTGATTACATCGACTTCAGTGCCCAGCGGATACTCATTTTATCAAGTACCGAAAAGACAAAAGGAAAAGACGATTTTGGCAGAATTTGAACTCAGATTGTAGAAACAGACGAAATGCTGCGAAGCCTTGACCGTGCGTGTAATGTCTTAGTACAGGAATAAGTAGCATTACTTGAAAATTGTTTTAATTACCTTTGGCACATTTAGCTTATATACTCTTTTATTCTTTTACTTGTTTCAGTCATTTGACTGTGGCCATGCTGGAGCACTGCCTTTAGTCGAGCAAATCGACCCCAGGACTTATTCTTTGTAAGCCTAGTGCTTATGCTATCGGTCTATTTTGCCGAACCGTTAAGTTACGGGGATGTAAACACACCAGCATCGGTTGTCAAGCGATGTTGGGGGAACAAACACCGACACACAAAGACATACATACGACGGGCTTCTTTCAGTTTCCGTCTGCAAAATCCACTCACAAGGCTGTGGTCGGCCCGAGGCTATAGTAGAAGACACTTGTCCAAGGTGCCACACAGTGGGACTGAACCCGGAACCATGTGGTTCGTAAGCAAGCTACTTACCACACAGCCACTCCTACGCTTTTTTCATTTTGAATATTTTCTTGAAAAGGTTAGCACCACGGCACTCGTTTTGATGAGTTCTATCATATGAAGTTAAAACAAACATTTAGATTTTGAATTTGATTTTAAACGTTATCACTATTTTCAGCACATTTGGCCCCAGTAGTTTTTTATTAAAACTTTTTTTATATATATAACTGGCATCATTGGATTCCTCTAGTGGAGAGCTATCAGAAACGTTGAATTTTAATATAGTTTTCTTTTGAAATAAGAATGATATTTGGAGTCAAAATCGATTTCAGGCATTACTCTCCCGTTTTTCACCTCACACATTTTACTGAAACTTGTTTTTCTGCTGAAACAATTTTCAAATTTTGCAACTGAAAATATAGCTTATGATGTGGCCAATCTAAAAATGCAAACATCATCTAATTTGGTTAAAAACTGAGTTAGTGACAAAATCTAGAATTGGTCGCGAGGGAGTAAACGATGACCATAAGAATATTATTCATGCACTACCGTGTGTGAGTTATTTATATGTATATAGTTGTGTATGGAGGCACATGGCCTAATGGTTAGAGCAGTGGGCTCGCAGTCGAGGGATCGCGGGTTCGAATCTCAGACCGAGCGATGTGTATGTTTATGAACGAAACACTTAAGCTCCACGCGGCTCCGGCAGAAGGTAATGGCGAACTTCTGCTGACTCTTTCGCTACAACTTTCTCTCACTCTTTCCTCCTGCATCTTGTAGCTCACCTGCGATGGACCGGCGTCCCGTCCAGGTGGGGAACATATACCCCAAGGAAACCGGGAAACCGGCCCTATGAGCCAGGAGTGGCTCGAGAAGAAACAAACTATATAGTTGTGCATGTGTGTTTATGTGTGTGTACATGTATATGTACTAATATATACCCATAAACCGATTGGGAAAACCTATCACTAACGTACCTATAATGACTACTGGAAATAGCTGTAGGCCTAATTTGCTCTAATAAAGGAAAAATATGTAATGACCATTATCTATTACTTGCCCTCTTCTTCTTCCTCTTCTTCTTCATCATCATCATTATCATCATCATCGTCGTCATCATCATCACCACCATCATCACCACCATCTTCTCCTTCTCCTCCTCCTTCTTCTTCTTCTTCTTCTTCATCATCATTATCATCATCATCGTCGTCATAATCATCACCACCATCACCATCATCGTCATATTCTCCTTCTCCTTCTTCTTCTCTTCTCTTCTTCTTCTTCTTCTTCTTCTTCTTCTTCTTCTTCTTCTTCTTCTTCTTCTACTTCTCCACCCCCTACCCCTGAACTTTGTCACTAATGTTTTTTAGTATAACACCTACGCTAATTCTATAAACAAGCCTGTCAATATAAATATTCTCCTGAATTGAACTGAGACTGCCAGCCGCCACTGACCATTCAAAATACGACCATCAGGGCACTCCCAGATTCTCCCACCCCTCTTTCCTCACCAGCCTTCTCCCTCTACTACCCTACCAAGAACTCACAACTACCTCGAACACACAAGTGCAAACAAGGGAGTTAGAGAAAGGCAGAATGCCACTTAAATCTGAACACTACTATAGAAATATTCTTTTAAAAAAACTTTTCTTCTAATTTTTCTAAATTTAATTATTTAATCGTTACAGTTGAAAAGGTCTCAAAATAACCGAAACCGGTACTCAAATGTTCACTATAAAATTATTTTAGCATTTTCTATTTTTGACTTGTTTTTTCATATATATATATATATATATATATATATATATATACAATGCATATATGTTAATATGTGTGTACATATATATACCTATACACAAATATATATATGTATATATATATATATATAGAGAGAGAGGGAGCGACAAGGAGCAAGCGATAGGGAGTGAGAGAGAGAGAGAAAAAAAGAGTGTTTAGTTTCAAATTTTGGCTCAAGGCCAGCAATTTCGGTAGAGGGGGCAGATCGTTACGTCGCCCCCAGTGCTCAGCTGGTGCACATTTTATCGACTCCCAAAGGATGAAAGGCAACGTCGACAGAATTTGAATTCAGAACGTAAAGACGCACAAAATCTGCGAAGCATTTCGTCCGGCGTGCTAACGATTCTGCCAGCACGCCACCTTGTTTTGGAGAAATATTAAAAGCTTAAACAAATTTCATTTGAGCCACTAACATTTATAACCATCCGTATGTGACCCAAATGAAAGAGCCTTGACCTACTAAAACTAACAGTCAAATATATCTATTATAAACATAATAAAAGACCTCTCCCTGGTATATTAAAATAAGACATGCTAAACAATGCAGTTCAATGCATAGGTAAAATACTGAATGGTCTCCACTGGAATGCATTTGATTTCAGCGCTCATGCATACGCATGCTGCATGAATATTTATATAGGCTTGTGTATGAATGCAAGTATGCATGCATGTATGTATGTATGTATGTATATATGTATGCATGCATGCATGCATGTATGTGTGCATATATTTATCTATCTATCTATCTATCTATCTATCTATCTATCTATCTATCTATCTATCTATCTGTCCTGTCTGTCTGTCTGTATGTCTATCTATCTATCTATCTATCTATCTATCTATCTATCTATCTATCTATCTATCTATCTATCTATCTATCTGTGAGAATCTGACGAGTCGTCCATAGAGCTAAGTGCTTTATGGATGCAAAACTACTGGTCACTCTATGACCGGACTATATTTAACTAGAATAAAAGCGGCGAGCTTGCAGAAACGTTAACGCGCCGGGCGAAATGCTTAGCGGTATTTCGTCTGTCGTTACGTTCTGAGTTCAAATTCCGCCGAGGTCGACTTTGCCTTTCATCCACTCGGGGTCGATAAATAAAATACCAGTTTCACACTGGGTCGATGTAATTGACTTAATCCCTTTGTCTGTCCTTGTTTGTCCCCTCTATGTTTAGCCCCTTGTGGATAGTAAAGAAATATATATTTAACTAGAATCAAATATATTTCTGCTATATACTTTAGACACACATATTCCCACACATCTCCCACCTCTAACTGCCTCTCCCTTCCACCCTCACACTTGTACACCTCCTAACTCGGTACCCTCACCACATACACCATTACACAAACACCTATACACACTGTTCAATTCAGTACTCACACCACACACCACACCAGTACAGCGCCTAACTCAGTACCTTCACCACACACCATTGCGCAACCACCCACATACATTCATGCACTTACACACATCCTCCCACTCCACACACACTAGCACCCCACATCTCTCAATACCCACACTACATACCATTATGCACAACATAATGCACACACACTCCATGCACTAACATCCATACACCCACACACATTCCATGCACTAATGCACACAATAGCCTCACCCACATATTATACACAGCCTCACACATATACACGCGTCCATACATACACAAATATACGAAACGAACATCACTCCTCAAAATGCACGCACTAGGTTACTTATACACATACACACACACGTTCCCACGCACACAAAGGCCCACATAATTTTAAGCTCGCCCACACATACATTCACACGTGCTCGCCTCCATTCATACATACACAATCACATACCATCCTCACATACACACATGCGCACCCTTGTTCAGCCGGGTCACCGTTATTATCACCCTTTCATTCAACCTCTCTCTTCCGGTCATTTCATCGTGTTGAACCGTTAAGCCCTACGCATCTTTTCTCTTCCCTTTTTGTTTTCGTTCTCACTTCACTTTTTTACCCTCTGAAACTTGTATGTGAAAGAGCATAGGCTCGAAACATCAAAGTCCTTTGTACTCTTCCCAAGTGTTAGATTAAGGCACCTACTTGCTGTTCCCTCACCTGTCTTCGTCTTTTGTTTTCTGTAAATTTGAATTACATATATATATATACATATATATATATACATATATATATATATAATATATATATATATATATATATATATATATATATATATATAATATATAATATATATATATAATATATATATAAAATATTAGAAAAAACCACCTATATATAATTATATATATATATACATATATATATATAAAATATTAGAAAAAAACACCTATATATAATTTTCTATATATATATATATATATATGAGGATAATATCGATATTTAAGTGTCGAAATTATCAAGTGCCCAGCATAAAAGAAATACCTTACAAAGGTAAAAATTTTTTAACAATTAAAAATGAGGGTGTCTGGAAGACACCAACATGCCGAAATAGCATATATATATATATATACTATTGAACCCTGGTGGGAGTCATTATGTCGATAAGAATAGACACACGTACTAGTTCGGCCCTTTATTGTTATTGTTCAGTATTGTTCATGTTGTTATTTCTTTCCTTTTTTTTTGTCAAATAATTATTTCATTGCATTGTTGCAATCTCTTCAGTGATACGTCACTCTACTTCCATTTCTTTTGAGCTCATGTTCTAGCATTGGCATTTGTCCAAGATCTGTCCGAGATGAGTATGTGAGTGTGTATATGTCTGTATGCGTGTGTGTGTATGCGTGCGTGCGTGTACTTGTATGGGCATGAAGGTATGTTTGTGTCTTTCTTTGTCTTTGCATGTGTGTGCGTGTAGGTGTGTGTGCGTCCATGGGTTTTTGTAAGGTCTTTTTCTATTGAGAGTATTTACTATCTAAAACCAGTCATGTTCCGTTTATGAAGGTTGATTCTCATATCTGTCGTAGCAATGCATCGCCCGGGAGTCTAGACAGGATTTATATATATATTTTTATAAATATATATAAAAAAACAATCGAAGTCCCTCAAAAGATTCCTCGCAAGTGCTAAACTGCCGTCCACAATTCCTACACCAATAGTCAAAAAATGTGGCTGCCCCAGTTGCGGGACCTTATTGAAGACACAACATACAAATTCAAATCAGGGCAGACTTTTACCGTAAAAATCACTTTACATGTTCGTCAAGGAGTTTGATATACGCTCTCAAATGCCAAGAATGTAATGAAGACTACACAGGTCAAACAAAGCTTACTCTAAGAAATAGAGTGATCATTCACCGACAACAAATATGAGACCCCAGAACTACACAGATTCCACTGAGTGGTCACATAAACATAATTGCAAAAGATAAGTCTCCCTAATTCTACCTATGTTCAGCGAATACTACGGATGAAGCATGGATAAACAAAGAAAATACGTTCATACAAAAGTACAAGCCTAGACTTAACAAACTTTAACATTGCACATACACAAATAACTGTTCACACACAAAATTCATTTGTCACTTATTGTGAGGAAGCTACACAGCGAACAACTAAATTTTAGCCCCTGGACTACATACAAACATCTCCTGTCCACTCTCCCACCAGACAGATTAAATTTGGAGTGCCTTGATTATAACTAAAGATGCTCACTCAACCGTGTCGGCCTTCTTTTTAGGCGCAAAATATAGTGTTACGTGTTCCTTCTCGAGCCACGCCTGGCTCATAAGGGCCGGTTTCCCGGTTTTCTTGGCGTATAGGTTCCCCACCTGGACGGGACGCCGATCCGTCGCAGGTGAGTGAGCTGCAAGATACAGGAGGAAAGAGTGAGAAAATGTTGTGGTGAAGGAGCCAGCAGAAGTTCGCCATTACCTTCTGCCGGAGCCGCGTGGAGTTTAGGTGTTTCGCTCATAAACACACTCATCGCCCGGTCTGAGATTCGAACCCGCAATCCCTCGACCGCTAGGCCATGTGTTATGTGACATTATGCCCGGACGCAGCGGGAAACATACAAAAGGTTATAAACCTAATAGTGTGTTCATTCTCTACAAACACTTTACAGAAAACATTCAGAGCATTGATTGTTTGGACAGAGCATTGTTTGTTCAGTCAGTTGTGTCAATCTTAACTTACGGCGCCAAACATTGTCACTTGATACTAACACACGGACGTAGCGGGGGACCTACGAAAATTTCTAAGACTAGTCATGTGACTATCTTCTATCAACCAAATCCTATTCAAAAGATATTCTAATTTCAACCATGAACTCCCGATAAAAACAGAGCAAACTAGCCTGAAGCAAGACACCTCCGACATAAGACACGTCTTTCTATTTCAACTTTTGAAAATCAGTGTACATTGTGAAACCAGTTAAGGCTTCAAATATATTAATAAAAATATTTTAACTATTCATAGAGCATTTTCAACTTCTACTTGTCGTATATTTATACCTGTGTAGAATAAAATTACTTCGTTTTCTCTCTCTCTCTCTCTCTATATATATATATATATATATATATATACAGAGAGGGGGGAGAGGGGGAGAGAGAGGGAGGGAGAGAGAGGGAAAAAAAGCTTATTTTATTCCACACGGGTAGAAATACAGGACGAGTAGAAGTTGAAAATGTACTATGAATAGTTAAAATATTTTTTATTAATATATTTGAAGCCTTAACCGGCTTTACAGTTTACACTCATTTTCAGAAGTTTAAATAGAAAGACGAGGCCTAAGTCGCACACACACACACACACACACACACACACACACATATATATATATATATATATATATATATATATATATATATATATATATATATATATAAAGGCAAGTTGTCTGTTTGTGTGTGTGCGTTGTGTGAACCACTTCTACTACAATTTTCAACCGAATTTCACCAAATTTGACATGTGTGCTCTCGGAGCGCATTTTCTTATAATTTTTTCCTCGGAATTCCGCGTCCCCAGCATAAATAGACTACTCTCAATTCGCCTAGGATTTGACTTGAGCCAGCAAAGAAAAAACATGACACACACCCAGCTGGAAAAATCAATACTTTACTTTGTCAGCTGTGGTGAGCTCTTATCAACTGCTTGCACAATACTGCCAGCAGTATTCATTTGCGAGTTACGTTTTGCCTCTGTTTTCATGTGAGCGCTCTTTTTCATATAATTTTTCCAACTTAAACGAGCCACTTCAAAACTCTTACCCAAAATTAAAGATCCTTAATTCGGTCTGTTCGATTTTTGTCAACTACATTTTACTGGGTTTTTTTTTTGGTGCTACACATTCACCGCTTTTTCTTTAGGACTTTCTCTATTGCGTAAACTGATAATTTTCCACCATGCCTCGATGCAAAAGATCCAATATAGGTTAGCAAACAAATGCTGTAGAGAAAAGTAAACGTATGCGTGCAAATGAATCTGCCGAGGAGAGCGCCAGGAGGAACTCTCTCAATTGACTTAGGATGGCTTCAGCGCAAAAAAGGGAAAGTGAAGAGCAGCGTTGTGATCGGTTAGCATGTATTTCTGTGCAACGAGCTGCACAGAGCAACGAACAACGTTCAGCACGCAGAACAAGAAATGCTTCCTCTACTGCTGCTGCACGAGCTGCAGAAACTGCAGCACAACGCGCAGATCGACTTACAAGAGATGCTGCTGCGTGCGCTACGGAGACTACAGGGGAAAGACAACAACGGATGTTGCTCTCTGCGGCAAACAAGAAAACATCAGGTGACCATACCCTTGTCACCTTATTTATTTCATTAGCATAATGTTCACCATATGTTCTCCGTTAAGTGCCCCCAATTGTGAGGTAGGCAACAGATACTACATTTTTCATCTTTTTTTGCACAGGTCACACGTCAAAGTTTTTGTTCAGATAATGTTGTATGTGCAACCCAGCAAAACAGTAGCTAAACATACTATTTCTCTTTATGTCATATCTTTAGGCTCAACCTTTTCCTTTGCTATAACAGCACATGTCAGCAGTTATGTGGTAAGGAATATAAACTTAATTACTGCCGGTTTTTACTGTCCCAATGGAAAACAATGACAATGGTGTGGGCGTATGATCTGCATGTTCACTATTGTGCTAAATAAATGAAACAACGCAGGAAACACCTGCCATTATCATTTCTTTTATTCAGTTCAGAGGGGCATCCATAGTCTAATAACCAAACAGGCATACTTAACAAACAGGCCCGGGCAAGGTCGGGTACGTCTGCTAGTATATATGAATTTGATCTATCTATCTATCTATCTATCTATCTATCTATCTATCTATCTATCTATCTATATATATATATATATATATATATATATATAATATATATATATATATATATATATATATTATATATACAAATAAAAATGGGACAAGAACGCAAAACACACAAAGAGACGACACAAAAAACGGACGAGTCATTCGAAGCCTCTAATCTTCAGTCAGGAACCGGATCATCCTCGCAATTTCGGCTGATCAATCCTGAGATCGCTCCGATCCGGCCAGCCCCGAGGAAAACTAAGCTACGAGCATTAGATTTCTTGGGAAAAGGATCGAATGTATACGAAACAAGGACAGAAAAACGGACGATGCCACACGAATATAAATATAAAAAACAACAAAAGTAATAACAGGACAAAAACAGCGGGTGTCTTACGACTTTAGACAGTTCAACTTATCTTAGCTGGCGTATTTGGAAATAAATGCCTTAGCGGCAGACGAAGAAAACGGTGTTGTCGTGGCGGCGGTCAGAATCCGAAAGGCTAGTTGACCAGCGGTCAGGTGAGAGGAGAGAAGAAGAGAGAGAGAAACAGGGGGCAAAGGAATCAAAGAGAGAGAGAAAAAGAGGGACAAAGGCACCAAGGGGGGGGGGGAGAAAGAAGGAATTAAAGAGGGGAGAAGAAACAGAGCGTGCCAAGGATTGGCTTGGCAACAGAATCAGTGGTGCAAAGTGAGAAAGACAGAGAAATGTGAGAGAGTGGGAGAAGAGGAGACCAAAGAATCAGAGGCAAGAAAAGAGAAAGACAGAGACTAGTGGAGTATAGAGAAAGTGTGTGTAGAAGTCGTACAATAGTGGAATGTTTACATACATATTGCGTTACGCCGCAATAATATATGTATAAAAATTATATATAGAAATACAAAATGGGACAAATATATATGTAAGATACCGGAAACATATATATATATATATATATATAAATATACACCGTTTTGCTTAAGTAATGGAACTGCAGATACAATATCCTTACGTATCTCACGTCTGTTTTCATTCCTACACTTCACTCTGTATTTCATATCTTCCCTATAATAACTATTAAACATTTTCTCGCGCCGTCTCTGATGAGGGGATATATAAAATATCCCGGAAACAGCTGTAAGACCTCTTTATAAATGTTCTGAAAACTATTCATAGCCTTGGATTTTTTTATCTCATTCAGTTAATTTATATATATATATATATATATATATATATGAGTAATGTTAATCGCCACTTCAACATAGCTGTTCCGTAGTAACCGACGTTACTACCATTTTAACGCCAGGAGACTTAATAGTACCACTTCATACGATTAACTAAATCCTTTTAAAGTCAAGTTTTGTGGTATCATGGTCCATTCGAGTAGGAAGTTCGTGTTGAGTGAGTTGTATCTAGTAATCCTAGACGAAATTTGTCCAGATTCCTTTTAAATGTGATGGGATCCTTTTCCTCTTTGATCTGTTTCGGGACAATGTTAAATAGGGCACACAAGGACACATATAGAGACACACATCCATACATAACAGACACACGTACATAGTCACACAAACCCATACACATAGACATACACTCTGTCTTCTATAACCCAACAACAAATTATACGACATGACGAGTATCTACCCCAGTCTTATCCTTCAACACAGAGACAGAAGCAAAGATTTTCTTAACTTGAAATTGATTTCCGACACATCTTAGACCACCGGTACAACAAAACCACTAAAAACATAATGAAGGGAAGACCCAACAACTTAGTTCATCTGTTGCCAAAGGCTTACGAAAACTGAAACAGCAAATTAGGAACAGGGAATTAGCATGCTTCCCTACAGGCAAGTGTGACAGATTGTCGATAGACAGCCCACTGAACTATATCCAGACCATGCAACAACACATCATTAGCATGAGAGAAATTGCACCACATGAAATAGTGGAAAAGCTCAATGCACACATGGAAATGTGGTTCAACATACTCCAACCCAAGAAACGTACTGCACAAAATTTCCATGCATTAGACAGTGATATTCCTACTCTATACGGGTTACGTAAGGATCATAAACCCTAAGTAAACCCTGTTATGGGGCCCCCAACCCGGCCAGTTTGCAGAGCGAATGTCTCCAGCAATTATAGGCTATCCTACTTCCTCCTACAGGTGTTACGACCAGTCATTGAAATGTCCTCAGATTTCTGTATGGGCTCGGAGAATCTCCTCAGTAGAATCAATAGCTGCAACCACTTCAACGATCTCACAGGTTGTGTAGCGGGTAGTATGGATGTGGTTTCACTCTACTCATCTTTAGACATAGATTTTGCTGAGGAAAAATGTATTGAGATTATCTGCAAGAGTGAGACAGAGTTCTTTGAAGTCAACACGAGGGAACTGAGCCTCCTCCTTAAACTAAGCTATGACTGTAACTACCTACACAACCATGATCTTAGTAGATTCTGCCCCACCAGGACACAGTCGGGAAGACCACCCACCATCACCTTGGCAAGGAAAAAAAAGTACCGCCGAGTGCTGGTCTGGCTGGACCATACCCACCCAGGAACCGGATAACAAGTCAGGTGAAAAGAATGATTGCACATGCAATAGGGGCGAGCATAAGAAGGACCTTGAAGAACTACATAGTAAAGTTTAACAGGAAACTATACATGCAGGTTCAAGGTGCACCTATGGGTGTTGGTATGGCTGGAGATGTGGCCGGCCTCATCAAGACCTGATAGGATAAAAAAACTAAAACAATCCTTAGCGGAGCAATCCATAACTGTTTAGATTTACTGTAGGTATGTAGATGATGTTAATATCCTATGTAGGACAAACTCTAATAACCGTAATGTAGAAACCGAGAGGAGAATAATGAAGAGCATCCGGCACGTAGCTAACTCCATCCACAAAGTATCAAGGTAACTATAGATTAGACCCATTGTTTTCGTTGGATACTGCAGGACAAAAATAAAACTATCAAAGAACGGATGAACTCAGTAGAGTCAACGGCCATCAACAGTTGGAGTTGAGAGATCCCTAGTCTTTGCTTAGTCATCACTCTGGGAGAAGAAAATCTCTGATATAACAAGTGCGACTTCATTTGCATCCATTGCTATAGATTAGTTCCTCTTTTGGAGCTAATGCGTGATTTCGGTGTGGTTTCGAATCATCAGCAATAGACACCCAAATAACGAATGCATTTTAAGGCAAATTATAGACTGTTTTGCGAGTAACACCAACCGTTGAAGCCACGTCTTTGGTGCTATGTCCTGATTTTTACTGAGTTTCAATCTCACTTCACTTGTTAGCTGCCATATTGAATTGCTTTACTTGCCAAATGTAAACAAAGGAGCGTATTTGAACAATAGAATGTCGGGGAACTTATTTTAATTATTTTTGTGCAATTTCAAATAAAATAAACTTATTTAAATAATCGGGAATACTTTACGCACTCTCTCTCTCTCTCTCTCTCTCTCTCTATATATATATATATATATATATATATATATATATATATATATATGTATGTATGTATATGCATATATGTTTGTGTGTCTGTGTGGAGAGAGGGAGAGAAATAGATAGATAATCTACACATATATATATATATATATATATATTGTACGTACATACATACATGTGAATGTATGTGGTGTTGTGTTAAGATACTTTATAAGGAATAACAATGTTACTATCTCGCCTTCTCCTTCCTATTTTATTACTCATAGTAAAGCGCTGAGCCGTCTGAATCATTAGCACGTCTGGACAAAGTACTTAGCCACATTTTGTCCGTCTCTACGTAATTCTGCTGTAGTGAACTTTGCTTTTTATTCTTTCGGAATCAATAATATAAGTACCAGTTGAGTATTGTGGTGGAAGTACAAAATTTCAGGCTTTGTTCCTAAAATAGAAAGACATAATAATTATCATTACTCATACAATAATAATACGTGACATTTTTATGGCAGCTAATTCAAAGTAGCTGTAATATCCTGATTCAGTTGGCATTATATTACACAAAATCATTGTTATAAATTCACACATAGTAACGGCCACCATCAGTCGATTTAAATACACCTCCATATTCTGAGTCTGGACATGCAAATATGTAGCAAACATAGATGAGGTTTATTGTCAAACAACAGAATAGAAAATGCTGCTCCATGAAAATAATAAATTATGGCCATGTAGACGCACAGATACACATACTCACACACACACACATACACATACGCACACATGCATATATACAGAAAATACATACATCTATGCTTGTGTGTGTGTGTGTGTGGCCCGGGGCATTGACTGATGAGAGTTCAATAATGTTTAAAACACTAACGTTCCTTCTGATTCATATATATATATATATATATTGGCCATGACTATTGGGGTCGACTAGAAAAGCTCAAGCTGTATTCTCTCCAACGCCGCCGTAAGTGCATGATGTGGCAAATATTCCATCATTATTGCCCAAATGATGTTCGCATCGCCTTTTAGATACACCCAACACTTGGTTTGGCCAAAGCTGTAATTGTTGAGCTATTTTTAGAAGTGTTGTAAACAACATTTCTCAGGGGATTTTTACTTTCTGATTATCATCATCATCATTATCATCTTTATTATTGTTGTCGTTGTTGTCGTTGTTGTCGTCGATGTTGTTGTTGTTGTTGTCGTTGGTGGTGGTGGTGGTGGTGGTGGTGGTAGGAGTAGCTGAAGTAATAGAACTTTATACACCAAAAAAAGATAACTTTTACAGACCTTTCTCTTGACTTACCTAGTATTTTCCTGCTCTCATCATAATGAACGCCTTTAGTATTGTTGTTAGTGGTAGTAGTCGTAGCAGTAGAAATAGTACTTCTAAGTATTAGTATTATTGTTTATTTAGCTTGGGTTGGAATTTATTTATAAAGTTCTTTTCTCTGAATTTTCTTTCAATTTCACTTGGACTGTGTAGTTTGTAGAATGGAAATATTATAAATACTTTCTGACTGCATGTTGCTACATGGTTACTCAAAGGTATCTGACGGATATCTGAGTTACTAATTTGCTGTCGGTGCACACGTTAACGTTCTGATAGTGCATTTCCAGTTTGACCTACACATAGTTCTTCACAATTTTGACATTTGATGCAGTAAATTAAATTTAGGCTTTTGCAGTTCATGTTTGCATTAGTAAAAGACAGTCTAAAACTTGAAACAATTATTAACAAAAGTAAAGTTTGACCTTAGCAACAAAAGCCAATCATTTACTGAATCTAAATGCAATGATAGCCGTTGTGGCACATGCCAATTCACACATACCGGCCAATATATAAACACAAAACCGGAAAAATATCCACAAACGCAAACATAATCTGCAAAAGTCGATGGTGGTGGTGATGAAAACAGCAGTGGTATGAGTATAATAGACTATCCTTGGAATCTTCTTTGAAGGTCAAGTGATCTAAAAGTTATCTGTTGTGGTTGTAGCAGTAGTGATTGGAATTGTTCATGGCTTGTGATTGTTCTGAATATATCGTTTGTAATACTTGCGTAGGTATTATTCTAAGATACTTGCAGTAGTGTCATCTGTGGAGGAAGAATTCAAAATGGGTTTATATTTTGCGATAAAATATGATTCTTTGCTAATGCGCTGATTACAGGATGCATTGTCCCTGAATTTATATAGGGGAAAATTCTGACGTTGTGATGTTCGTTAGTGGCGTAAATGCTGATCTGTTCGCTTAATGTTATTTTTCTGTATTTTCGAATTTTAATCTGGGATCTATGAGGGTCATCCTCTGGCGTAGACTGTTTTTGGTTTAGCCTATGTATTGCTCTCGACAACCTGAGCAAGTTAACACACATATTAAGTTTCCCGAAGCATACTGGAAATTTGTTTTCCACAGTAATATATATATATATATATGTGTGTATGTATGTGTGTGGGTGTGTAGATATATATATACATATGCATATATATACATATATACATACATATATATGTATATAAATATACATTTATACATATATATATATATGTACATATATATACATATATACATATATATATGCATACATGCATATACATATATATATATATCTATACAAATATATGTATTTATACCTATACATATAAAATATATATTTATATATGTACACACATATATCTATAGATGTATATATATATATGTAAATACATATATATATATGTATATACATATATATATGCATATATATACACGTACATATATACAAATGTACGTGTATATATATATATACATTCTTTATATATATATATATACATCTATGTATATATACATATATGCATACATACATATATATACATACATACATGCATACGTATATATACGCATAAACATACATATATATATAGATATATATATACATACATCTGCATATATAATATATATACACACACATTCGTGTATATATATATAATATTATATATATATATATAATAATATTATATATATATATATAAATATACAAATATATACGTACGTATATGTGTGTGTGAGTGTGTATGTGAATGGGTGCGCGCGCGTTTATGTATGTGTTCTCTTTCTCTCTGTGTTTCTCTTTAGAATATATTTTGACTGGCGCCTGCTTAGCTGCAAGGTTTTGAAAGAAAGTATCGTCTTGCTCATCATCCTTTAAACCTCGAGACGGTTTTACAGATTTTCATATTCTCAGATAATGTGTTCACTTGTAGTGTGTGAATTAAGGATTTGCATTCTTTCCCCAATATCTCAAGTTCGGCTTTACGTATCTATAGACAGCTTGGCATGTATCCTGTTGTTCCAGTAATAATAGGTATGAAACTGAATGTGTATTTCCCGATCTGGATTTCCAAACTTCTTTCCTATGGTCCATAGGTATCCTTTTTCTCTTTTAGTTTTCTAACTATGGTATCCAGAGGGCAGCTGATTTCCACAACAAGATGTATCTTTTCCTTGTGATCTCACATAGAAATAACTGGCCGGCACAATTGTAACTTTGTGGCTGTTTTAATTTTTAAGTTTCACCAATATTCTTCTGACGCGTCGGTTTCAAAATAATCAACTTTGTCTGAAAGTGTTTACTTTTCTATTATCCTGTTTCAGACTGTTCTGGTCACCGCATCATGCCTCATAGGAAGATATAATATCTGCCAGACATTTTCCTGCCGTTGGCAACAATATGGTTGACGTCTTCAGTGTTGACCTCCTTACATTTGCTGTTCGTCGGCGTTTTCTGCCATTTATGCAATAAATACTTGTTGAGGACCTTTTGTTCTTGAATTGCATGGTGGTAATCCTCAAATGGGATGTCATAAGCATGCCAAAAAGAAAAAATCTCACATTATCCAAAATTTTTTAGATATCACCAAATGTTAGTTCAGAAGACGAAAATTCGATTTTATTGGATCTACTTTGGGCAATTATTATTTTTTTTTGCTCTTCCAAACCATGGGAAGAGCATTTTCGGTAAAACAATTTCAATTATTAATATTTTCAGAAGAAAAGGCCATTTAAGAGCGATTTGGCTGTTGTTTTTAGCACATCCAAAGACAACCCGCCTCGTTTCTTTATCACTCTCGCATGCATTAATGCCTTTCAATAATTTTTCGCTATAAATACATTCATATGCTATAAAAAAGAAATTTTGAGAAATTATGAATGTTTTGCAACCCTACTCCTTGCCCCTGATTGCTTCTGTTTAGAAATTAAAATATTGGAGAACCTAAGAAGGTCATTGCTGGCATTTATCTGCAGTGGTTCTGAAGAAATTACGGAGATATACTTGCATAGCAAGTGACATGATCTGAGATAGTATGCTGAAACAAAAACAATTGCAGCGTGGAAGATGTTTGTAAACCATTAAAGAACATGCAAATAAAGTTAATGTCAAAATATTTTTGTCGCTTTGAAACCGCGACCTGTTCACTGACAAAACTTCACCTGGGGAGAAGCAATGTTACAAATGTTTTATCTGTATCACCAAGAGAGAAAATTCCTCTACTTTATTCCATAGGTGTGAAGACTTAATGCACGCTTTTATTTCATCAGATCTTGTTCGTCTGAGAATGACTGGTAATGTCTGTCTGAAGTCTCCTGATGAAACTAATGTAACTCCTCTAATAAATTTATTGTTGCCTCTGATGTCCTGTAAGGTCTTACCAAGAGCTTCCATTGCACCTCTGTGTGACATGGTGCATTCATCCCAAATGATAAGATAGCGTTGGCACAACACTTCTGCTGAACCTGAATCTTTGCTTATGTTACGAATTAGACTGTCACGTGTGACCAGGTTTAGTGGTAATTTAAAAGAAGGATGAACTGTTCGTCCTCCTGGGGGAATGATATCAGTAAAGCCATACCATGGCACACCAACTGCAAAGTTTTTGTTGCCTTATTTTGGAGATAAGCAATGTTACAAAATATTTTACCTGTGTTACCAGGTGCATTAAGAAAGAAAATTCCACTGTTTTTTCTGACGATTGTAGAACGCCGCACGCACACACACACACAGAGATACATACACATACAATATTGATCATAAGATGAAATGAACGTGTGTGAGAGAAAGAGAGAGTGAAGGGGTGTGTTGTCATGTATACGTAAATGTATACATCTTTCTTGTATGTATGTGTGCGTGTGTGTGAGAGAGAGAGAGAGAGAGAGTACCACTTAGACATCACTCTCTCTCACACACACATACATACAAAAAAAATGTATTCATATGTATTTATGTATGTACGAATACATGACAACACACCCCTTCACATACTCACACACACACAGACACACACACCATACATAAACACGTGTGTGTGTGTGACTGAATAGAAATACATAGAGCTGAACACAGCGTGAAAAAGAAAATAAAGAAAAAACTACGTGAAGTGTGCGAGTTCCAGCAAAATAATGCCCATAGTTTTTGGACGCCCCACGTTGAATTGCAAAATTTGAACGTGGTATTTGAGTAATAAAGAAATAAAACCTGGAGTGTGTGCGTGTATGTGTGTGTGAGATAGAGAGAGTACTACTTAGACATCACTCAGAGAGAGAGAGAGAGCCACTTAGGCATCACCCTCACTCTCTCTCTCTCTTTCTCTCTCTTTCTCTCTCTCTCTCACACACACGCACACACATACAAACATACAAAAAGATGTATTCATTAGAACGCTTGTCAATATCGAGATTTTTCGGCCATCTTGGAAACGTCTGAACCACGCGTACGCTTGTGTGCGGCTCAGACACTCCTCTCCATACACTTTCAGCAACTTTTTCCGGGGGCCTCTGAGCAGGTATCGCCATGACAACTTTCTTTGTCATAGTCATTTCCCTAAAATTATATAATATGAAACTAATTGCATAGTACCACCATATTACTGTTCTATATATTTATAACCATATCATTGGTGAACATAAATACTTCCTAATCACATGTTCCAATATATATATATTTATATATTATATATATATCTATATATATATATATACATATATATATATAATATATATATATATATATATAATATACATATATATATATATACATACATATGCATGTATGATAATAATAATAATAATAATAATAATAATAATAATAATAATAATAATATTAATAATAATAATAATATAAAATAATGATAATAAATATAATAATAAAATTAATATAATAATATAATAATAATAATAAAATAATAATAATAATATAATAATAATAATAATAATAATAACAATAATGATAATAATAATAATAATAATGATAATGAAATGATGATGATGATGATGATAAAAGGGGACAACAAAAGAATGAGAGAAACACCGATTATTAGGTAAATAGAGGACTATTTCTATATGGATAGCTTAGGACAATCTTCGCCGACGACCCAAACATGCTACTGATTGTACGGATTCCATCCATGTTACCAGTAGCATTCTTGTGACCAGGCTATACGTATATATACGCATGTCTTTGATCAATTGCGCAAAGTAAAGAGTTGGCTTTAAGAAGAATCCAGATCAGCAGATATGGAGGCAATTATACGGATAAAATTAATGTAACAGCTTGGGTGTTTTGATATATATATATTAGATATATATATATATATATATATATATATATATATATATATATATATATATATAATATATATACATATTCACACATATATATATATATATATTATATATATATATTATATAATGAATGTATATATAAGTATATATATGTATATATTATATATATAGGATTTTGTCAGTGAACAGGTCGCGGTCTTAAAGCGACGAAAATATTTGACAAATTAAACTTAAATGTTGAAGTGTGAATCGAACGGTTTTGTGTTTTCTTAAATGGCTTACAAACACCTTCCACGCGGCAATTGTTTTCGTTTCAGCACACGACCTCAGATCAAATCACTGCTATGCAAGTACATCTCTGTAAGAATATTATATATGTCTATCTGTATATATATATATATATAATATATATGTGTGTGGTGTGTGTGTGGTGTGTGTGTGTGTGTGTGTGGTATTGTGTGTGTGTGTGTGTGTATGTGTGTGTGTATGTGTGTGTGTGTGCGTGTGTATGTATGTATGTATGCAAACAGAAAGAAAGCAATGACTGAAGATTTTCAGACGATTCAATATTTAAGTATAAATATACAGTTTACGCAGTAGTTGGTGTCGTGTGAAGTTGGCATCTGTGATCAATGTAAATAGTGACGTCATTCATGTAAAGTGGAATGTTTCAACTGGCTGAGAAAATGTTGTGAACGTGGCAACGTAAAGGATGCGGAGAGTGATGTTGGGTACCGGGCTAATATGAATTCGGAAGTAGCGGCAGAGTCCAGTCGGAAAGAAGGATTTATAAATAAAAAAAATGAATCATTAGACTGGTGAATAAAAGAAGAGTTCACCAAAAGAAGTCTACACATTCAGAGGTAAATGAAAGGACTCTCTAAATTATATTCCATAAATGCTTACTCGCCTCTTAATTAAAGTTCTTTTATTTTGCTTATACTCAACGGTTTTAGTTGTTATTGTCACAATCTTCTGACTTATTAAAACTACCACCGCTTTCCGCTCTAAACAAGTTGGTTTGCTGAACTACGGACACATACTGTTGAACCCGTGTTGAGGGTAGCATCGGGAGGCCGCGGGGTTCAGCAATCATATATATATATATATATATATATATATATATATATATATATATATATATATAATGTATATAGGGTGAAAAGGAACACACGAGTGATATATATGAAAAACAAGTCAAAAAAGACAATGCTAAATAATTTTATAAGAACATTTCAGTACCGGTTTCGATCATTTAGACCTTTTCAACTGTAACGATTAAATAATTAAATTTTAGAGAAAATTAGAAGAAAACGTCTTTTTAAAGGAAATTTGTATAGTGTTCAATATAAGTTGCATTCTGCCTTTCTCTTCTCCCTTGTTTTGCTCTTGTGTTTCAAGGCAGTTGTGTAATTCTTGGTAGGCTATAAGAAGAGAATGTTGATGAGGAGAGAGGTTGGAAAAATTTGGGAGTGCCTTGATGGTCGTATTTTGAATGGTCAGTGGCGGCTAGCAGTTGCAGTTCAATTCAGGAGAATATTTCTATGAAAGGTTATTTATGGAATTTGCGGTAGGTGTTATAGTAACTAAAAGCATTAGTGATAAAGTTAAGAGGTAGAAGGTGGAGAAGAAGAAGAAAATAAGAAGAAAGAAGAAGATGATGACGATGTTGATGATGATGATGATGATATAAGAAGAAGAAGAAGATGATGATGATGGTGATGAATGATAACGATGATGATGATAATGATGATGATGAAGAGAAGAGGAAGAAGGAGAAAAAAGGAGAAAAAAGAGAAGGGAGAATATGATGGGTGAAAGTAGTGAGGTGTTGTATGACTTGAAGTTGGAGGTAATGGATTATAGCTGTGATTGGGTTGATTTGTAATGGATTCTTTGGAATGTAATATTTGTGTGTGTATTTCTTTTATTCAAAGTTGAAGTATATTTGTCGTAGACCCGTTAAGATTGGCCTGTATTTTGTGATAAAGAGAGTTTCTTTACTTATTCGTTGTCTCGAGTTGTATCGTCCCTAAATTGGTAGCGGGGGAAAATCCTGAAGCCTGGGGTTTTGTTGTTGGCGCAAGTATCTATGTGTTGGCTGAAAGCTATTTTTCTGTTTTGGGGATTTTTTTATCATGGATCTGTGCAGGGCCATTTCTTTTACGCAAACTATTTTTTGGTTGGGCCTATGTACTGCTCTTGACACCCGAGCAGGTCGTGAGTATATTAGGTTCTCCGAAGTACATGTGAAGTTGCTTTTCACTGTAAACCGTTTGTCCCTGTTTGAAGGAGAACTCTGATTCCTCAATTAGATAATCGCATATCCCCCATCTAGCTAGAGAATCACGCCAACGAACTACCACATCGCATCAAAAGAATTCGTGATAGAAGGGGTTAATCATCCTGGAAAATACTTCTTCGCCTTCATGACAACTTCTACCGACAAAATCGGGGACTGGCGATGGGTACAACGAATGCCCCCTCCTTTGCCAACCTATTCATAGGATAATCTAGAGATCAGTCTGTATCGTAGGTTCTAGAAAGATATGGCAGTCCTTTCTCTCATCTACATAGAAAACAACTGGAAGAGATATCTAGATGACTGTTTCATTCTTGGCATGTATGTAGAGGTTGATGACACACACTACGTCAAAAATGTGGGCATTGGCGATGGGTACCAAGGCTGCCAAGTCTGCGAACCTCATAATGGTTACTTCGAACTGTCACTCTATGAAATATCAAGCCAGAAAATTTGGACATGTTTTCCACACACCTACCTAATGGAAAACTGGAAAAGGTATTTTAGATGATTGTTTCATTATATGGGAAAGAACCTTATGAAAAACTCCTGGAATTCAAAACCATACTAACAAATACATCCCAACATCCATTCACTATGGAAGTAAGCAAACTCATCTCCCATTCCTTGATCTCCTAATTATAAAAACACCTAAGAACGAAATCATAACAGACATCTACCACAAACCTACAGCTCTCACAACCTACTCCTCCTTTAGTTCATGCACCCAAAACACACCAAGACAAATATCCCTTCAATTTTAGCCAAAAGGGTATGCACCATTGTCTCGGTCCAAAAACACGAGAAATACGCCTTCAAGACCTCAAAAATACACACTATTACAACGTCCAATATCCCTCCACCCTTATAGAGTATGGAATAAAACCGCCAAGAACCTAGACAAACTACACTGAAAACCACCCAACCTAACACCACACACAACCTCAAAATACTTCCATACATTTCCACCCACAACCCCAAAAATATCGAAGCATACACCACAATCATACAAAACCTCATCTACTGTCAACAACCCAAAATGAAAAACATTATAAATACACACAAAATCCTCAAATGCAAAAGGCAACACAAATCTTTAAAAAAACTCTTGACAAATGCCAAACTTCACACACCACATCCACCCCCACAGTAAAAAAATGTGCACGCTCAAACTGTGGTACCCTGCCCCTTTCTACTTGAAGGCTCTGAATTTACCTTCAAACAAGGTACGAAGTTTAAAATCAAGACTAAACTTCTCGCTGTTCTCCTCGAGAACCTTATCTACGTTCTCACAACATGCGCTGGTGCCAACATAATTATGTTGGACAAAGAGGTCTCCCGTTACGTAACGAGTAACGGTTGCTTAAAAGAACCATAAATCTCATCTCCCGGAATTAACGACAAATTCCACTGAGTGACCACTTAGACTCATGTACTAAAGACTAAACCCCAAATCTATATATTCCCCTTCTACCAATGTAAAGACGGGATCACCACACAGGAGAGAATTAACAAGGAGAATCTCTTTATTGAAAAATTCCAACACAACTTAATATGCAAACTCCTCGTTGATCAAACTTCCTTTCTCTACTACCTCACTCTTCATGGATGGACTAACACAAATATATAAAGATACCATGCATTCATCACTTCAGCTAAACTTATATTCTTTAAATAATCATTTTTACTATTGTTTGTTATTACTATCATTTTTATTATAAATGATATGACAATTTGAAATGCAATTGTCTATGCAGATTTATATAATTAGAAAATAATATAAATAAAGTGTTTTAAAATCTGAAAGTTAAGTTAACAAGCAATTATATAAAAAGATAACGCAAAAGCTAAAATGATAATTTTATAATTTGGTTTTATTGAAGAACTCAAAAGAGTTGTCTCCCCTTACTCACAACACAGGAACTGAAGAACCAGGACCACAATTACTACTACTTCCTGTCCTGCAAACATGCTGAATTTACACACAACACATGCTCTTAATCCCTTTGGATCTTAACACCTCAAGGTAATTTTTTCGTAACAACCATAAAACTCAAGATACACAACGAACTCACAATGTATCGGAGAACTTATTTTTAATTTTTGTACATTTTTATCATTATTCTTTTACAAAAACAATGCAATTTTCTTTTTTTCCCCTTTCTAATTGTTTTAAAAAAACTTTTTTAAAAACATAAATATTCTTGACAAGTCATACAATGACGAAAACCGGTTGAATAAATATATATTTATATATTTTAGTCAATTTCTCATTTTATTAAAATTTTCTTTCATTTGAGCATTCTGCATTTTTTAAAAAAATTTTTCCCTACTATATATATATATATATATATATATATATATATATATATATATATATATATATATATGTATGTATATATAAAGAAATTAAAATTACTAAGTCTCTATAAAAGGATTACGACAGCGTTTACTGGAAATTAATTGTTATCGCCATATTAATATGGCATTCTTATAGATATAAGAATAATCGCTGCCGCTGGTCAGCTCCATAAGGCCACCGCCTTAAGATAGCTATTGATACACGATCTGTATCCATTATAACCTTCGAACAAGGGAGGTCAGCCGCTTCACACTGCCAGTCCGACAGCTACAGACGCGTTTCGGGGTATTGCCCCTTGTCAATGTAGCACAGTCATACCCCGCAGGTGTCGCCACTGACGTCTCTGTTCGAAGGCTTATATTTACCTAGTTTCAGTGGAATACATCCACTTGTTTTCAATAATAGAAATATTAAAATTACTAAGTCTCTATAAAAGATACATATATTTTTTCAAATAAATTCGATGAGT
>NC_043002.1:51701604-51711604 GCF_006345805.1 Octopus sinensis | reverse complement strand
AGGAAAAAAGTAAAAGAAGCAAATTAGTACGTAATATGTTTGACCCAGAAAGGTCGAAGGTCAAATGATAAATTTAGAATATTGCAAATTAGAATACTTTTCTACTTTTAGGAAGGAGGCAATTACAAAAATAGATAAAGAAAAGGATGGCGTTTATTGATATGTTAAGCTGAAATGGTATAAAATAGTTTTCCCTTGTCAATGACTCAGGATAATTCTACATCCTGTTGTGTGACTAGAAGTTGAGATATACCAAAGAAAGGAAATGTATAATTTCCGCTCCTGCTTCCGTCTTCCCAGTTATAAAAAAAATAACAATATTTCATAATTTTCATTTGAGAATAACCCACCTGGAGCAACCATTATTGACTTGGAACTCACTAATTATCGCAATGGAATTTTTTTTTTTTAAATGGCAGACTGAAAAATAATAAGTTCGAATCTCGCTATGTTTGTTTTTTATCTGGTTTGTATTAACTGATTAGAGATAGTTGGTATAGTGCGCAAGAATTGTTTTGCAGCCATGTGATTTCAGGTTCACTTCCACTGCACAGCATCTTGGGCAAGTGTCTTTACTATAGCTCTGGATCGATCAATACCATGTCAGTCAATTTGGTATGAGGAAACTGAGTGGGTGCTCATCAAATATTTATGTGTATGTATGTGTGTGTGTGTACGTTTGTGATTGTCTTTCTTCGCCGATTTACAACCAGTTTTGGTTTGTTTACGTCCCCATTAACGAGCGAGTTAACAAAAGATATCGATAAAATAAATACCAGACTTAAAGACAAGAACAAGGGGTCGATTTTCTCGACAAAACCCTTCAAGGTGGACCCCCCCCCAGTGTGACCGCAATCCAGTGACGGTAAAACGTTAAGCTTAAAATCCTTTTATTTATACCTGACTCAAATTATTATTAGCAGTCTCAGACACCTTTAATTTTAATGCTATAGGACCCTAAATTCTAAAAGTATGCACTGTTTAATCGATCCAGGATGTGACTCGTTCATATTTTGAACGATCATTGATGGATGAAAGACAAAGATTTGAACCTAGTATAAGTTCTTAACTAAAAACCGATAAGTATTCTGTACAGCACTCTTATCATTCGACAATTCAAGGCGCCGGATTTGGAGTAAGAGAACAGTTGAATACATCGAGGTTTGTACTTATCTGGTGCATATTTTATTGATACCGGAAAGATGAACGATAATGACGACTCTGACGGGATTTGAACTCAGAATATGAAGACATGTAACTAAATACTGCAAGGATTTTTTGATGACGCTCGACTTATTCTATTATTTTATCTTCCCCTTTTCTCGTCAACATTGCTCCCTAGCATTGGCACAAAGTTACACATTTTGAGGCAAGGAATAATTTGATTAAGCTTAACCTAGTACGTGATCGGTATTTTATTTGGTCAATTTCAGAAGAATGAAAAGTAAAATTGATATCAGCATGTACGTGCAGTGTGTGTGTGTGTGTGTGTGTGTGTATGTGTGTGTGTGTGTGTGTGTGTGTGTGTGCAAATTTGACAGTTTGCATAAAAGGGAGAGAAAACAACAACTCATTCAAAATTAACACTATTTCATAAAATAAAAAAAAACATCAACTAGATTATTGCTGGGAGATAACATTTTATTCAAAGCGGCCTCCCTCTGCTTCCACCACGAACCCAAGACGGCTCCGGAATCTGGCGTATGAAGCACTCACTGTATCTTGCAGTCAGAATGGCGTCTTCCTCTCATATAGTAATCTATGGGATTCCAATCGGGGGAGTTAAGAGGCCAAAAATTGGGACTGGTGAAGTTGTAGAAAAACCCCGATAGCAACTTCTGACTCTTTCCGAAGAATTGACAAAGTGCTGAATACAGCTGCCACAAATTTGACCTTCCAACAGCAATCCTGTCCAGCCATTGCCGTCTAAAGTGATCCTAAACCCTGTTCTAAGATGTGGAGACGAATTCCGGCGTGCAGGTGCTGTTAGAATGTCTACTGCGTGCTTTCCTAATGATCGACTTTTCAGTTTACGTTTCAGCTGTCAATGTCATGTCTTTCAGCTTTCATAGTATTTACAGAGTTTTGAACAGCAGTCATGATGTCGGAATTTTGATATCCGGCACGAGTCATCATGATACAGATGACTCTTTTCCAAAATGTAGATGGCTTCCCGTCCTCCACGCATATCAGCTAACTTTTTCTCAACTACAACTTTAGTCCTTATGCTTTCAAACGCCGTTGATTGTTAACCGATATATCAAATTTTCCCTGAAAAAAAAAGAGACATTAGAAAAACGTCAAATTTAGCCCGAACACCCTTTATGTATATATATATATATATATATATATATATGTGTGTGTGTGTGTGTGTGTGTGTGTGTGTGTGTGGTGTGTAGAACTCAATATATCTGTGCTTATGAGTAAAGCGTCAGGAGAGAACAGAATGTAATGAATGATGAACGAACGTAATCATTTTTATTAGCTTACAGCAATTTTACAGTCAGAGACAGTCTACTCAGAGCTGGGGGCTTGTGTAACTTCTAAAATATTCCTCAGAGCCAACATACATTGCGCTATACTATATCAGGAGAGTGGCTTAGCAGAAACCTCATTCCTAGTACTCGTTGATATTGATTTTGGCCATTCACACAAAATCAAAGATTTTTGGGTGGTAGATATTAAATGACTAAAATAACGCAGCACTTGAAAAACATATTACAATATGGTCTCCATGGAAAGATTAAGGCCAAAGTCAACCACGATAGGATTTGAACACCGAAGAGAACGAAGCTAAATATGTGTTTTAAATATTAGAACAAGGCTAGCAATTTCAGGAGAGTAGGCAAGTCGATTATATCGACCTCAGTACTCAACTGGTACTTATTTTATCGAATTTGAACCCAGAATGTGAGGATGGATAAAATGCTGCTATTTCACCCGGCATGATAACGATTCTGCCAACTCACTGCCTTGACGAGACTAAATATTGTAGAGTAGTTACTCGGCATCTTTATCGAATAAGCCAATCTACTTTAATAACAATGTTTTACGATTTTTTTTTTACTCTGAGTCAAGGATGTGAATAGTTGTTTTTTTACTAATTTTGATGTGGTGAATTCAATTTTCTAAACAGTTTTGCCCTATGACCCATTTTAATTATACTGTATATAAATTCAAAATATAATGTGTTTATTTCATCTGTTACAAAAGCATATTACAGAAAAATAAAAGCAGCATAGATACAGAACATTGATGGAACTAAATTACTTGGAAATGAAATACACACAAATCATAGTACAGCAGACAGTTTGCCCCGGATGTCACGCAAGACCATCCATTATGCTGGGGTTCCACTTGCTTTGGTAGTTTCTCTCCATCTTAGTAATATTTTGGTGGAGCCTTTCTTCATGCTCATCACACAATGCTCCGAGCCTTGGCGGGAAAGAGTTGAGGCGGAAGTAGAGAAAGTGAATTTTGAGTGACATCTAGCATCTGATATTCTCATAAGACTGTAACAACTTCTCGGTACACTCTTCGTAATCTAGTACCCGTGTGTTACCAAGGAAGCTATGATAGACTGACTTAAATATTTTCCATGCTCTCAGTTCCTTTCAGGTAAGAAACTCCTCAAAGTCCTTATTCTTCACCACCTCTCGGATCTGAGGTCCGACGAATATACCCTCCTTGAGCTCAGGAGAACTCAGAGCTGGGAACAAAGTGCACGTGTTGGAAGGCAGTGCAGTTTTGTTTCCATGGCCTTCACGAAATTTTTCATTAAACCAAGCTTAATATGAAGGGGAGGAAGAAGCACCTTGTTCATGTCCACCAGAGGATTTTCTTGGACACTCTGTTCACCAAGCACGAAAGTGTTCCTTGATCCCCGGTCCTTCTGCTTGTAGTGCTTGGATACAGCCCGACTTCCCCAGAGACAGAGAAAGCAACAGTGCTTTGTGAAGCCCACTTGCATACCCATAAGGAGCCCAATGACCTTGAGGTCCATGCAGAGACTCCACTGATACTGATTGTACTTGACAGCTTCCAAAAGAAGCTCCATATTGTCATACGACTCCTTCAGATGGACTGAGTAGGCAATGGGAATGCTGGTGTATTTAATCCCGTTGTGTAGGAACACAGCCTTCAGACTTCTCAGCCTGGTGAATATGCCAGAGACATTTGTGCAGTAGGACAACCTTTTTTCCATGTCGAAGAATGAAGTGAAGTCCTGGTTCCGTGTCCTGAAGCTGGCGATCCTTACATTTGCTCTGACCAGGTTCCACTGCTTAAGCCGGGATACCAGGAGCTCTGACTGGTGTTTAGAGATATACAAATCACGGGCAAGGTCATTCAGATCTTCCTGCGTGATCCAGTGAGGCTCATTGCCACTTGCTCCTGGATAAACAGAGACATTGTCTTCAGAAGAGATCGACTTGACAGAATCTTCCCCTGAAGGCATTTTTTCATCTGATGAAGGAAGAAGATCCTTATTTGCTGAGAGTGTAGGGACAGGGAGATCATCTGAGTGGGGAACGGGTTTCATAGCTGAGTGAAGGTTGGAATATTTAATCTTTTTTTCTAGAAGAAGCATTGAAACCTGTTATATTTGTTAGACAAAAATGGCAATCATCTGCATGGCTTCGTGGCTCTCTCCAGACCATTGGGAGAGCAAAAATGAAGGCTGCTTTCTTGCCGTTAAACCACGCAGTTGGTCCTTTGTAACAGAGTTTACAACAGATATGTGGGGCCCAGGATTTGTCCTTATCTACAATTTTCTTGTCAAAACAATGAAAGTAAGCAATTCTCAGGAAGGAAGCAAGTGTTTGGTGCTGTGCAACTATCGGGAAATCACAACATACGTAGCAGAATGAATTTGCCTTGTTGATGCATCCTCGGTGTTTCGAAGTGCCTGAAGCCATTGTAGAGTTATGTATCATATGTATCGCAAAAATCTGGAAAACAAAATAAAAATTGATCATATATAAGGTTACGTGAATTGTCACAAAAATAATAATAATAGATATCTCAAAAACTATAGATGATGGGTGAAATCAGCACCCTAAAATTAGGCTAGAACAACTATTTTTATATTTATCTCAATTTCTCTGTAAATCAGTGTAATGAGGACAATTTATTCTTTTACTTGTTTCAGTCATTTGACTGCAGCCACGCTGGAGCACCGCCTTTAGTCGAACAAATCGACCCCAAAACTTATACTTTATAAAGTTAGTCATTATTCTATCGATCTCTTTTGCCGAGCCGCTAAGTTACGGAGACATAAACACACCAGGCGGGACAAAGACAGGCACAAATATATGTGTGTGTGTGTGTATATATATATATATATATATCACATCCTTGCGTTGTTGTCTTTTTGTTTTCTTGTTTGGATTAACTTTATATATATATATATATATACATATACAAACACACACACACATATATATATATATTTATGACGGGCTTCTTCCAGTTTCCGTCTACCAATTCTACTCACAAGGCTTTGGTCGGCCTGAAGTTATAGTAGAAGACAATTTCCCAAGTTACCACGCCGTGGGACTGAACCCGGGACCATGTGATTGGGAAGCAAGCTTCTTACCATGCAGCCACACCTGCGCCTATGTTAATGATAATAATTTACATTAAATTCGTAATATACTTCTGAAAGATATTTGTAGAAAATGTCATTAAAAAAATTCCCATTCTCCTGAAACTTATAAACAAATTCAAGACGTGTGAATTATCTGAATCTCTTTTTTCCACGCCGTAAAAAAATTTTTTTCGTAATAAGTTCCCATGTAATTGTAATCTATATTCTCTGAAGCACGATTTTAGATAATTTTATTGTTAAAATATCCATTTTTAGAGGGCCATGAGGCAAAAAAAAAAAAAGATTGTGGGGCACGATTCTGTAGTTATGTCCTAAATTTATGTAAGTGTTATTAATCGATTAAGGAATACAAAAGAAAATTTGACGCAGATTGGGAATCGAATGTGTGAATTTCATTATCATTCAGCGACTACTAGTAGTAGTAGTAGTGGTGGTGGTGGTGGTGGTTGTGGTGGTGGTGGTGGTGGTGGTGGTGGTGGTGGTTGTAGTAGTAGTAGTGGTGGTGGTGGTGGTGGTGGTGGTGGTGGTAGTAGTAGTAGTAGTAGTAGTAGTAGTAGTAGTAGTTTCTGATACTTTCGACGATAGCAACAGATACAGATACCTTACAAGACGAAACGACAAAAACAGTGGAGATTTGCGCACAGTCCATTATGAGGGGAGGGGCGTGGAAATAATGATAGAAAAAAATAGAAAAACATGCGAAAGGCATGAAATAAAACGTTTCAATAACGGTCAGTTACTTCGGGTTAATTAAGGAACTTTGCAGATCCTAATTATCTTGAATACTAAAGGCAAGTGCCTCTTCCAGCCGACAGGTAATTTCATTCACGGGAGTCATATTCAGCCTACAATAACTGGGCGGAAGCATCCCCTATTCTACACTTACTTTCTTATATAAATGTTACTTGAAAACGTTGGTTCCGGTTTAGCTGAAAAGAAAAGTATTTGCCCTCAGAATTTCAATTTTTTTCCCATCGAATTCTTTCGCCGTTTCCATGAGACTGTGGAAAACTGTGCGAACTCAGATGATAGCCAAATCTGTCCTCCATGCAACAAGTCAGCAATGTTCAGAAAGTAAATGAGAGAGAAAATCAATGAAAATCAACTGATTGCTTTTCGATTACTGTAGAGTAATGCTCCCTTCCATTTCTGGAAGTAGTTCTTTGTACTTGGGCTGAAAGTTTTCTAGCTTAGTTGATATTATTTAACACCCAGAGTCTTCCCCCGAGAACATCATCGTCTTACAGAACACAACAATTGAAATATCACCGGCTGCAGTCGGGCAATGTTAGAGAACAGTGAATGCTTGACAACATTCCAGATACCAGAAACCCAAGACATGTCAGACAAATGACAACCAGGCCTGTTCAACGTCCAGTATTCTCTGCCAATGCCGTAGCTTCATTACAGGCCAGCACATCATCAGCCATGTCAAATTCGTCCTTCCATACTGAGGCCGCTGGTAATACACGAATATTCTGACAATTAGAACGTGCCCCTTCTATTAGAAATGAAAAAGTAGACATGCCATTCTAAACTGATAATAGCTTAGAGAAAGCACGACAGCCAAGGGAGCATTATATACCAGAGGAAGCGTTTGCTAACTTTCATTGAATAGCGTCCGCTCAGCCTTTTTCTGGACGAGAGTGGTCACATAGCTCATAATATATGTTTTGTTGTTCATGACCGAATTTTCTAAAGATCGAAGTTTCTTTTATTGGAATCCAAATTTGAATTTTTCAGAGGGTACAGAGAGAAGAGGAAAACGTATTTTTTAACTTTCGGAAATGTCAATAGTTAACAAGAACTTTGATTGATCAACGGTCAAGAATTTTCTATTTCCGTTACTTTTCTGTGTTTTTTTAATGTTTATTAGAGTATGTGTGAATGTTATCTAGTTGGTGCGTTGGTTGAGATTTATAAAACACTTAGAGCTTTGACCTCGTGTGAGATAGATGTGTTCGTGTCATCACTGGGGATGGTTTCAATGATAAATTCATCCCTTAATAAAGAATCCTTTACGTATCTGTTATTATTCTGATGACTAGCGGTTCCTTATCAAGAACATTATTATGATGGCCTTACACGACTGATCTTTTGCATAAATCATACTCGCTTAAATGCAACTATAGAGGTAAATTGCCCTACTTCCTTTTCTATGATTTCTTTATAGATATGCTATGAGTCACTGAAAGCAAACATCTGTTATGTCTTCATTGCATATTTGAAATGTTTAAATAGATTGTAGGAAAAAAATACAGTTAAGTAATGACTCAGAAATTCCTGGGCTCTGAAAGCTACTTTTAATATTGAACCCCAAATGCCTTTGATAATGTAAAATCAAGGCACATGAAATGACCATTAGCATGTTCAAGAAGGGTAAACGTGCTATTTGTTGATAGTTTGATATTGTTAATTTTATACATGTATCGTCCAATGTCAATTCATTTTTAATCTTTTTTTTTCTACCTAGGTCAGCTTTGTCTGTAGGTCAGCTTTGCTTGTGGGTCAACTTTGCCTGTAGATTAACTTTGCCTCCGTGGTCAACTTTACTCCGGATTAATTTGTCTCCAGAGTCAACTTTGCCTATGGGTCTAATTTACTTGTGGTTCAACTTTTCGTTCGAGGACAACTTTACCTCCCAAGTCAACTTTGCATCCGACGTCAACTTTACTTCCGGATCAATTTGCCTCCAGGGTCAATTTTCCCACTAGGGCAAACTTTGTCTCCGATGTCAACTTCGCCAGTGGGGGTCAAGTTTACCTCCCGGTCAGTTTACCTCCTAAGTCAACTTTACCTCCAAAGTCGACCTTGTTTTTCATCCCTTTGGAATCGATAAAATTGTACAAAACCAAAGCTGTGGACTGGCGGAACTGTAAGAACATCGAATCATATGTCTTGCGGTATTAGCTCCGGCTTTTTGTTCTGAGTTCTAATCCCACTATGGCTACGAGCGTGAGCAATTTAAAATCATCACCTAGTATCTTGGCACCTTTAGCGGAGCCCGCTCTATTGCAAGCATTCAAGGTAGGTCCTCGATTTGAAGATACCCTCTCTCTCCCTTCTTCTCTCTCTCTCTTTCACAGTAGTTTCGGAGATCATACGAGCAGTACCGTATCTTCTGAAAAGAAAGATTAAAAACAAAATTAGCATTTCATTTCAGTAACTGAAAAGTTTCCTCATGAAATATTGATAATTGAAAATTATTAAAAAGAAATAAATTTTCATATGATCAAATTTAGTGTGTGTGTGTGTGTGTGTGTGTGTGTGTGTGTGTGTGTGTGTGTGTGTGTGTGTGTGTGTGTGTGTGTGTGTGCGTGCGTGTATGTGTGTGATGTCCTATAACTGACTATCTCTACTTTTGTAGGGTCTTCCCTGTTGTTGTCACATATTGTAAGATTTTATAATTACGTCAAAATTTCCAAATTTGGTATATTGAAATCATTTTCCATGTTAAATCCGATTTTGTTATTTGTTCTAGAAATGTTGCTGAAGTTTAAATTTTAATCAATTTTACCTAATCAGAAAACAAGATTTGGAAGCTGGCATTTTCCGCATGATAGCTCTCTATCAGGAAATGAAAACAAAATTATTAGGATGATGAATTTTTATTAAACAAACCAAAGCAAAGCATTACGATGACCAAAGTTGTAAGAACTTCTGAAGTTTTAATGAATAAAGTCATGTGAAACAGTCG
Organism: Octopus sinensis; assembly: GCF_006345805.1. Lineage (NCBI taxonomy): Eukaryota > Metazoa > Mollusca > Cephalopoda > Octopoda > Octopodidae > Octopus > Octopus sinensis. The sequence continues at coordinate 51,702,299 of NC_043002.1, read as the reverse complement.
AAGACATATGTAAATAATTCAAAAAGAAAAAAAGGTCTTCAACGAAGATTTTTGGCGAAAAATTGCATAAATCTGGCCTATCTCTCGGAGAAGGCATACCCTGACATGGAATGAATAAAAATTTATATCTGACATTCTGTTGTAAAAATTGACTGGTAAAGACGGGCTATTCAGCTAGTATGTATATATGTATATGTATGTATTGTAAAGAATGTTGTTCATTCTGTTATCTATCATTCACCCATGCACATGTGTATATGTATATATATATATATATATATATATATATATATATATATATATATATATACATATATATTATGTGAGGGCGGATGGGTGTTGTGTGAAAGCGAATGGCTCAGTGGTTAGAGTGTTCGATTTCTGGACGGACTCTGTGTTGTGTTCTTGAACACGACACTTTATTTCACGCTGCTCCAGTTCACTCAGCTGTAGAAATGCGTTGCGACGTTACTGGTGCCAAGCCGAATTAGCCTTTGATTTTTTCCTTGGATAACACATGAGGCATGGAGAGCGGAGGGTGGTATGCATGGACGACTGCTGGTCTTCCATAAGCAACCTTGCCCAGACTTGTGCTTCGGAGGGGAACTTTCTAGGTACAGTCCTATGGTCATTCATATATATATAAACCCCCTTCGGCATATACATATATATATATATATATATATATATATATA
>NC_043002.1:51689104-51696604 GCF_006345805.1 Octopus sinensis | reverse complement strand
CAATTGCCTCGCTGTTTAGTAAAATATATCACAACTAACAGTTAGACAAGATAAATCGCAGACAAATGGGAAGATTTTAATAATGTTCTAAGTTTCCGAAATTATTGCAACTATACTGAAAGTAGATACAGATGTTTCAAAACCGGTTCCTGTCTGTAATAATACTGTCTATTGTCAGATTGATGAAGTAGGCGAAGATAATTGAAAATCACTTGTTCATAGAATTTAGAAGTGAATTTAGCCTACAGCTTGATGTATCAAGTGCACGAGGCAAAGAAGCTTTATTGACCTCATTCATGTGTTCTGTCGAAGAAATATTTGAAATCGTTGAAAACTGTTATAGAAATAGTTTTTGAAGCTTAAGAAGATCAAAAAGTAATTAGAAAAATATACCCGTTCAACAATACATTATCGTTCGGGACAGTGACAAATCGCCAAGCAGGTCTGGTATTATAAATGGAAAAGTATGTACTGTCTTCAAGCCTAACATTAGTAAAATTCGCTATTAACAAAATCCAAGGTCGGCCTGAAATATTAGGCCGTTCCATAAGTCATATGAATAAAATGACAATTATGAAACTATTTTTCCACTCTTATAAGTTCGATGGCTGTCAAAAAGGATCCGGTTTGAAACACTTTTTCTAGCTTCACACACTATTGTTGAATTTTCACTTATGATATCGACTTTATTTGTGAAGATGTGGCTTACTTAGCTGATATTTTACTAAGATAGACAGAATGAATTTGAAAACTCAACTTTAAACCAACACACGTGAAGAATGCAGTCAACTACTTAATAAGCAAAATGGAATTGCATATGTAAAACCTCACTAGAAAGGAGTTTCTCAGTTTCCATCAATGAAAAGCTTTTCATTAATTATTTACAGATTATAATCTGATGATCTACATTCTACTTACAACTGAGAGATTTCGAGCAAGATTCAATGCCTTGATTAAACTAAGGATTCATTACTAGGTAAAAATACCAATTTGTGTACAAAATATAATAAAAAGTCGATTTACAAGAGATCACTTTTGATATACACATTGATGAAGTATAAAAATGACTTGAAAATATAAATTTGTATGAAATATGGTTGCAAACCAATATTCTGGACTGAAGCCAAGTTTTTTTTTTATTAGTGCTTATCCCATCCTCCTCTCAAGAAACAAAGAAATTTTAACGCAGTTTAACGCAGTGAATCAAATTTTGACCAAGACTACAAACTGAATGGAAATAGTGTGGCATAGAGACTTAGAACATTTTTAAAACTTGGAACCAAATATTTTTTTCTACTCTAGGTACAAGGCGCGAAATTTGCGGGGAGGGGGCCAGTCGATTAGAGCGACCCCAGTATGCAACTGGTACTTAGTTTATCGATCCTGAAAGGATGAAAGGCAAAGTCAATCTCAGCGGAATTTGAACTCAGAACATAAAGACTGACGAAATACAAATAAGCATTTCGCCTGGCGTGCTAACGTTTCTTATTTCTTTATTGCCCACAAGGGGCTAAACATAGAGGGGACAAACAAGGACGGACAAACGGATTAAGTCGATTATATGGACCCTAGTACGTAACTGGTACTTATTTAATCGACCCTGAAAGGAGGAAAGGCAAAGTCGACCTCGACGGAATTTAAACTCAGAACGTAACGGCAGACGAAATACCGCTAAGCATTTCGCCCGGTGTACTAACATTTCTGCCAGCCCACCGCCTTACTTGGAACTAAATATTGCAAACTAGCTGCTGTTCCTCAACCACAGTAATCGTGTTAATAAACGATGTATGCTGTATTAATTGTTTAGATGTTAATTATATTAATAAATAATACTTGCTATCATAATTATTCCTTTTTTATTCATATGAATAAACCTATCTTTATACGCAAAGTTATAAAATTGTATATAGTTACTTTAAGTTTAATTTCAGCCACAGGTTTTATTGCATAGAGATAGAATTTGGAAGAGGGTGTTAGTAAGCAACCAAGTGTAAAGGATCCATTTTTGCGAAAAACCGTTGGGAAACACCGTGTTTAAACAATATATATTTTTACCGTTTCCAACGGCCTGTCAACTCTTACAATAGACTGTTATGATAGATCTGTCATCCACTACACATTTCCATCCTTTTAAATTTTGTTGACTATATCACTTCTCCATAAGAAGTAACTTTATGCCTATTGAAAATTGACCATTTTATTCTGGGTCTCAGAGTAATATTAATGGAGCAGTAGATTTCGAAGGTTCACGTGTTTCTTGATCATGACAGGTAGCGTATAGTTTTCATCTCTAACTGGATGTACATATTTGTAATTAGCATGGATTTTTGGAGAAAATGTATTTGTATCAATGTAAGTTATAATGAGTAATTGAAGCTATGCATTTTTGTCAGAAAAGAAAGTTAACTTTAACGGATCCTTTTTTTTTGTTTACGTTGCTAGCTATTAGTCAGTGAACATTGTCACGCCTTTAGGAAAAAGTAACGTGCTCAATCTTGTCTTTCTCAATAAGACTGAGTGAGACCTGCTCTCCTATATCATCATCGTCATCATGATCATGATGATGGTCATCATCATCATCTTCATCATCGCCGTCATCATCACGACACCACATTACTGTCTCAACCACCACTACCTCTACTGCCACCACCGCCATCTTTTTCGTCATGGCAGTTGACACCCTCACCATCACTGTTATCATTCATCACCATCACTACCATCATCATCGTCGTCGTCATCGTCGTCGTCGTCGACTCGATTTGTCAACTACGACTTCAATATTTTAAGAATCGATAAGGTTGGTTATTTTCACTATACTTACTCTCCATCGATTATATATATATTATATATATATATATATATATATATATATATATATATATATATATATATATATATTATATATATATATATATATATATATCTTAGACTTTATGGCCTTGTGCCAATTAAAAACATATTTACATCAGCTTCGTTGTTGTTATTTTCGCTTTTCTGTGTACCTAGAAACGTCGTAGAAACTGAAAACTGGTAAACATTATTTCTGTCTTTTCTTTCTCGTGTTTTCTAGTTGATCAATGTTATATTGAGGTCCTTTCTTGACAATGTTTACGGGATTCATATGAAAGACCATATTTGATCATTGGCGTCTCGCTTTGATCACTATACAGTTGGCATTTTTCTCGAATGATTACTTGTAATTTGTGTTATCTGATAGGATGCAAAAAAAAAGAAGCAATTCATTTTTCGCCTTTTATGCATTTATTTTCACATTTTTCTTCAACTTCCGGTTAGACAAATTATGTCTAGCTTATTACAGAGTCATCTAGCGTAATGGTGCCTGGAATTTTGTCGTGACATCAGTTAAGGCACAAAATAGGAATAAATATTGATTTAAAAATTTTGGCACCAGTACAACAATTTTGAAGGAAGGGGATAAGTCGTTTACATGGACCCCTGTGCTCAACTTATGCTTATTTCATCGACCCCAAAAGGAGGAAACGCAAACTCGACCTCGGTTGAATTTGAACTCAATGTGTAAAGACGGACGAAATACTGATAAGCATTTTGCTCAGTGTGCTAACGATTCTGCCAGCTCACCGCTTAAACGATCAAAATATATATCAAGAAATGATGCAGACTTAGGTCCAAGCTTAATATATCTTCTGTACTAGCATTTAGTTTTATCAATGTTGTTCATAACACTCTTAGATACGGTTACAAACTTTTTGGGACTAATTCTTTCATCTCTATATATTATTTTACTCTTTTACTTGTTTCACTGTCTGAAAGGGTCTTTTTAATCGAAGAAATCAACCCCACGACTTATTATTTGTTAGCCTAGTTCTTACTCTATCGTTATCTTTGTCGAACTGCTATGCTTTTTAATATGTTACATCGGGATTAAGCAAAATTAGACTTTGACTTAGAAGCAGCGCTAATAATGTAGACATACTTAATGCATGTGTTTTGTTTAAACGCCTTCGGGATGCGGTATTTCGACCAGGGAAAGTCCCTTCTAGATATAAAATGATGAAAAAATACAGGCTGTCTCAAAACCAGGCGAAACGACTCGACTCGAAGGTGAACGAGACGACCGGGAGATATCGATAATTTCGCCGTTATTTCAGCTCGCCGGTTTCGAATACGCGAGTCACACTGGAAATGAATTTATATCACTAATCTGAGGCACATACAGAAAGCGTAAAATGTATCTGCTGATATGCAATAGCACCGAACAAGTGAAACAAAATTAAATTTTCTGTTAGAAGTAGCTTTAATAACGTAAGCAAAAGAGGTTAGTTAGCCGCAAAAAATGGTTTTATTAAAACTCATTCCAGATAACTTTAATCTTTTATTTGTTTGTCATTAGACTGCGGCCATGCTGGAGTACTGCCTTGAAGGCTTTTCAGTCGAATGATTCGATCCCAGTACTTTTTTTTTATATAGCCTGATATCTATTCAACATCTTTCACCGGGCCGCTAAGTTACGGGGACGTAAACACATCAACAACGGTTGTCAAGGCTAAATAACCCTCCTAAGCTGTCATTAGGTACAATGAGATACACTTAATATCTTACAGCATCTCGAGCACGGTATGATAGACATGTGTTTCGTTATCATACATTGGTAATCTTATATCCTCCAGAGCAACAAAATAACAGACTGTTTTGTTCTATCCTGTTGAAGTGAGGATAAATTATACTGTAGACTGAATTACACTTTCTAAACTGAAATAAGCTCGAGTAAGTTACGGCATCTCCAGGAGAGTGTGAGCAAAGGATTTTCTACGTGATCTCTCAACCTACTGCAAATAACAACCAAATATCTCTTAAATCTCATTTCCCTGTCTTAGAAAAGTAAGTACTTGACATGGATTTTTGCACATGGGAAAAATGTGAGATGGCCACAGCTGGAATGTTGGCCAGCGTGGTTCTATGGGAAAATATTTATTGTGTCGTGATCGTTGTCATCTTCATTGCCATCGTCGTTGTTGCTGTTGTTGACGATTTTGTTGCTGTTCCAAGTATTGTTGTGATATACTCCAGTCAGGTTTAAAGAGTGAAATCGTGCTGGCCCCCAATTAAAAGTTAGCGGAATGTTTGATAACTGAAGGACTGAGGAACTCGATTTGCTATGGTGGTCTGCTCAGATGAGAAAGTAGAAATGACTCATGCTCTAGTATTGGTGAAAATAGCGATCTTCATTTTACTAAAAAAACAAACACTTTTGTAGAGTAAAATAGGAAATCCTTCTACGTCAATACTGACTTCCGTTTTGGTGCTCTTTATAAGACAAAGCGAAAGTTATTGAGAAAATGGAAAAACATTCATATGGCCACTCATCCTAGATAAAATAACTGTTAAATGCATCCCCACTACTACCACGACAACCACACACAAAAAAAATCAAACAGTATCGTCAAAACAAAGACGAAAGTGGGCAATCTTTCTCCACGGTGCGCTGAAAATGAACTATATACCTTGTCAGAATTAGGTGCTGTATAGGTAAAAAAAAGTGAAAATTTCATGAATTAAAACAAAACCACAAATGGTTAACAGATCTAATGTCTAAATAGATCTCCTCGCTGCAATTTCAACAATTTCAATTGGATTTTAAACAAAACACTTATCGCATATATATATTAAAGCTGCAGCTCTTCTATTTGTCACTCAAGTGCTATCATTGCCATGCTTGCCATGCTATAGGCCCAGTAATACTACTTGAGATGACCACAAAAGCATGTTCTTCTGTGACCGCGCGTATATCGTTGGCGATTTTTTCCTCCGTCTTCCCTTCGATCTTTCCTTTTCCTATGTTTCTGAGGAAGAGCTCCGCTCGAAACGTTAAATCCTCTTTCTTTCTTTCCTTTCCTAAACGTCCAATAACACTATACTTGTTCCACGTCCTCGCGTTGTTGTGCTTTCTCTTTGTGTTTTCATGTTTGGATTAACTTTATATATATATATATATATATATATATATATATATATATATATATATATATATAATATACATATATATATATATATATATATATATTATATATATATATATATTATATATATCCATGTTAGTCAGAATACATATTAAAATTGAGAATTACGGAAATATCATTTGCACAATTAAAGTATAGCAAAACAAGTAAGTGGAACATTTTTAGATACTATTTAGTCTCCATTACACATTTTCATTTGCTAATAGAAATTACATAGAGCAGGAGTGGCTGTGTAGTAAGTAGCTTGCTAACCAACCACATGGTTCCGGGTTCAGTCCCACTGCGTGGCATCTTGGGCAAGTGTCTTCTGCTATAGCTCCGGGCCTTGTGAGTGGATTTGGTAGACGGAAACTGAAAGAAGCCTGTCGTATATATGTATATATATATAAGTGTGTGTGTATATGTTTGTGTGTCTGTGTTTGTCCCCCTAGCATTGCTTGACAACCGATACTGGTGTGTTTACGTCCCCGTCACTTAGCGGTTCGGCAAAAGAGACCGATAGAATAAGTACTGGGCTTACAAAGAATAAGTCCCGGGGTCGATTTGCTCGACTAAAGGCGGTGCTCCAGCATGGTCGCAGTCAAATGACTGAAACAAGTAATAGAGAAAAGAGAGAGAGAGAGAGAGGGAGAGAGAGAGAGAATTTACATGTTATATAGACATGTAAGGAATTTCCCATTAGAAATTCGTCAGACAAAGAAAAACATTTTTATAATACAAGACGTGTGTTTGTGTGTGTGTGTGTGTGTGAGAGAGAGAGAGAGAGAGAGAGAGAGAGAGAGAAGAGAGAGAGAGAGAGAGAGAGAGAGCCTGTGTGTTTACGATACGGGTCTTCACTAAGTTTTACATCTCCACAATCACGAATATGCTCACGAAGGACGTAATTTCGCAGAAAATAAATTGAATCTCGTGTATTTTTTGTTAATAATTCTCTCTTCAATTAACGATTGATAGACTTCCTCGTAGGAAGTTAATAGCCACGCTTTGTTCGTGCTAATTATCAATGTATCAACAAAATATTTGGTGGATCAACAACTTCGCAGCAGATGCTTTATAGAATCTAACCGACAGTCTTGTTTCCACTCTTTTAATTTCCTTCTATAATAAAATGGCAAGACTGTGTGGATGAGACGTCGCTTTGCAACGTCATGGTTTCGGGTTCAACCCCACTGCCCGGTACTCTAGACAAATATATTTTCCTATAGTTTTGGGCAGATCAATGCCTTGTGAGTGAATTTGATAGTAGACAGAAAACGCAAGGGAACCCAGGTTGTGTATTGTATTCTTGAGCAAAACAATTTCATGCTGCTCGAATTCACTCAGCTGTAGAAATAAGTTGCGATGTCACTAGTGCCATGTTGAATCGGCCTTTTTCCTTTCCCTTCGATAGCATCAGTGGCATGGAGAGGTGAGGATGGTATGCAAGGGCGACTCCTGGTCTTCTATAAACAACTTTGCTCGGACTTGTGCTTTGGAGGGGAACTTTCTTGGTGCAATCCCA
>NC_043002.1:51674104-51684104 GCF_006345805.1 Octopus sinensis | reverse complement strand
TTCAACGAGCCACAATCTCCGCTGGTTTGCTTGTTCGGCACCGCTCAACTCATGAACGCAAGCAACGATTTCTTTACCGAATCTTTACTGGCGACGAAAAATGGTGCCTGTACATCAATATGAAGCAGCGTAAGGAATGGCTTAACCCCGGTAAACAAAAGACACCGCGCGTAAAACAATGTTGTGCGTATGGTGGGACTGGGAAGGGATTGGTCAACGCTGAACTCTATGTTCAACACATGGAACGACTCAACAGGTCTATTCAAGAGAAAAGACTTAATCGGTAGCATGGAGTTCTTTTGCTGCACGACAACGTCCGCCCTCATATCGTCAATATGGCCAAGGAAGCCATTCAAACGCATGGCTGGGAAGTGCTGCCTCACAATCCGTACTCTTCTGATTTGACACCAACGGATTTCCACCTCTTTTGATCTCTTTCAAGCTATGCGCAGAGTTTCGTTCAATACTGATGCAGAATTGAGAGCTTGGTTGGATCAATTTTTCGAGTCTAAATCGGGTGATTTCTACCAACTAGGTATTGAAAATCTTGTTGAACGTTGGGAAGAAGTTGTAAACAACAAGGGTGAATACATTATTAATTAATTTGTTATTTTTTATTAAACCTTTAAAAAATTTAAATTAAAAAAAACAGCAGGGACTTAGTTGCCAACCTAATGCATTAAGCCACATACAGTATTGTACATGAACAAACTAAACTAAAAAAAAAATTATCATTTTGCCTCACTGCATAAAATGCAAAGGGAGTCTGAAGAATTAGGAAAACTGTAACTCTGTAAAATTAGTTACAATTGTGTCCAATGAATTCAGGGACCTTTTTTTTTTTTAGTTTTGGTATTTCTCACTTAACACGTTGTAACCAGGTCCGAGCTGAGTTTTGAATCATAGCTGTGAGATTCTCGCACTACGGAGCCATAACATAATATATCTCCATAAAACGAAAGGCATCATCGTTAAAGATTCTAAAACCAACGTAGCTGTGATTCAATTAAATCAACATTATCTGTCTCATTGCGGTTGACAGCAAACTTCATGAAAAAGTGAACGAGTTTTTCCGCCGAAATCTCTCGAAACACGGATTACAGTTACAAATTGTTGGCAAATTCAACTTTAGGTCAGAGCCATCAGCCGTCCTGAGGAAATTATGTCATCTCTTGGCTCAGTGAATCTCTTTTTCTCTCTCTCTCTCTCTCAGCTTTTTTTATGTAACATATACCCTATTGCTGAGTAATGCATATTATATGCTGTGATTTAAATTTCTTCAACTTGTTTTGTTTTCGAAGACTGTGTCTTAATTTATGTTATAATATTACAAGATATTGATATATTGCATAATAGGGTGACTAGCTAGCAAAAGTTAGACTTCTCCTTTTTTGGTTATACACTCTCAAGTAAAATGTGGACATCACAGTTTCCTCTGTGTGAGTGTGTGTGTGGGTGGGGGGTCTGCTTCCCAACCGCATGATTCCGTATTCAGTTCCACTACGTGGCATCTAAGTCGGGCTAGATTTGGTAGACGGAAACTGAAAGAAGTCGGTCGTATATATATATATATATTATTTTATATATATATATATATATATATATATATATATATATATATATATATAATATATATATAATATATATATAATATGTATATAATGTATATGGTATATGTATATGTATATGTATATGTATATGTATATATGTATGTATATGTAATATATATGTATATGTATATATATATGTATATGTATGTATATATGTATATATATATGTGTGTGTGTGTGCATACATATATATATATGTATATATATATGTGTGTGTGCATATATATATATATATATATATATATATGTGTATGTATGTATATATACTAGCTGAGGTACCCGGTAAAAAAAATTCCAAGTGCGTAAGTGACTGCATGGGTATAAGCCCTACACACATGTCAAGTTTCATCAAGACCTATTGGATAGACTCGGAGAAGTTAAAGTAAGAAATTCACAAACACACTAACTTGACATTTATTATTATAGATATGTGTATGTGTGTGTGTGTGTGTGTGTGTGTGTGTGTGTGTGTGTGTGTGGTGTGTGTGTGTGTGTGTGTGTGTGTGTGTTTATATCTGTGTTTGTCCCTCTACCATCGCTTGATAACCGATCTTGGTGTGTTTACGTCCCCGTAACTTAGCGGTTCGGTAAAAGTAACCGATAGAATAAATGCCATGCTTACAAAGAATAATTTCTTCGACTGAAAAACCCTTTAAGACGGAGCTCCAGCATGGCCTCAGTCAAAATTACTGAAACAAGTAAGAGAACAAAAGAATATTTGGGGTACCCAAAAGAAACAAGAATTTTACAATATTATTTTATTCACCTGGTTTTACATGCTTACACTTTTATCGCCACCAATCTATTTTCTATTTGAAGCAATGCACTCGGCCAGGCGCGTTTTCTAGTGTTCGAAGCAGTGTTGGAGCTCTTGCTAAGTGATAGCTTTTAACGTCGTTTTTTTTTCTTTACCTCTTCCACATATGCAAACTCCGTAGCACCAGCTTTCGTCGCCAATGATAAAATCCTAAGAAAGATACCTATCAACCTCCATCTTATCTTTCAGTTCACCACAGGCATTCAGTCGTGACTGCTTTTGATCTTCCATGAGAAAACAAGGCACAAATTTTACTGTAACTCTTTTCATTCGCAATTCCTCACTCAATATTCGTTGGCAGGAGCTCCAGGACATACCAATCAATTGTTCGGTGACGGTCCTGCAAGATCACTTCATGAATTTTCAAGTTGCTTTCATTCGTACGGGAGTGGGGGTCAACAGTCGTCCTGAATTTGCAGATGTGGAAGAGGTGGAGAACAAGTGGCCATTCTTAAAGCGCGAAAACCACTCATAAACTAGTGTTTTGCTCCTGGTAGTGTACTTGTAAGCTGTGTCAAGCAGGACAACTGTTTCGGCCGTCGTTTTCCTCAGCAGAAAACAGAATTTCATGAATGCACGCTGTTCCTTTGTTTCGACTATCGCAAACAATCGACGAACAAGGAAGAAGCACTGCAAAACAAGGACGCACCACGTGGCAGCACGACTACACTTGACGACACCGGTCGGCAGACTGTGCCTGAGGGTCGTATCAAGTGGCTTCTAGCAGTGGAAACCGAAAATACAACGGCTTGTGCCACAGAGGACGTTTCTGGTCACTTCTGCGTACCCCCGCATAGAAGCCACCTGATGTGACCCTCAGGCATCAGCCTTCGCGCGCGCACACACAATAATGGTTACATACAAAGGGAGTTGATGTGGGAAATTACCCGGTTGTATTCAACTGAATTTCGTTGGCTTTACCTCTTTCTTTGCCTGTCGTTAAGGTCAGTTGGTTTGTTTTCTGTCTTCGTTTTTGTATAGGTATACTTAACTGGGGTATACACGTACTAAAGTCAATTCTGTTCCTGAGTGCAGTTAGCGATAGGGTTAGATGTAATTCTATTGACACACTTTGCAAATAGTAATAGTTTACAGGTGTCAGATTATCGTGATAAAGCAAATATGAAAAGTATGAAGGATGTATACATGTTAAAATATGTATATAAGTAGCATTCGTAGCCACTTCAACATGGCTGTCCGTTAGAACGGACTTTACTCCAACTTTTAACCACAATAGGCTACCTTCTCTCGCTCGTTAACGATGCACAGCTGCATCCGATATATTTCGAGCAGAGGAGCGAAATCCTACCACCGTCTGTCGACGGGACCTGTAGACTAGCACGTTCTCGGGCTATTTCTGCTTCTCTTCAGTACTGGACACTTCCTCTGCTAGAGATGAATTTTTATTATGATAAATATTATCATACATAGAGGGGACAAAACAGGATAATACAAACAATTATCGTTAGTGTGTCTTCGAATGATACCTAGGTTTAAAAATTATGAATAGTATATAAAAATAAAAGTTTTGTCTTTTTTTTTAGGGGGGCGGTTACTTTAACCTGATGAGCTGAAAAGCCCAGCGGCTACACCTTTTCCTTTTCCCATGAAGGATTAAGCAGGGTCAGTTGCATCCACCATTCTTACCACAGCCTTCCATCTTTTCTCGAACTCACATCGCAACAGGTATCTCTTCTCCAGCGCTATCTTGCTCTTCAGATGATATCTGAAGTATGTCAGCAAACCAGAGCCAGAGATGAAGGATCCTGTCTCGAGTTTTTTGCATTCTGGTCTTCCGCAAACACTCTCTCAACACTGCAACTGCACATAGAAAACATGCCTCACCTTCTTTTGGGAGTCCGGTTGGCGGTACAATCTTTATTATAGACTCAGCTGAAAGCTGTACTCTACCTAGATGTGACAAAACGTGTTCTACGTAAGTTATCAAGATTGAAGGCTCTCGGCACTGTACAAGATCGTGGTGGAAGGTTTCATCGTCCAGCCCACATCTAAAACATGCCGTTGGCACTGACATTCCGTGCCTGGAAAATTTATCACCGGTACAGCATTCCTGTACGTATGTATGTATGTATGTACGTACGTATATATGTATGTATGTATGTATGTATGTGTATGTGTAGATATATATATGTATATATATGTATATATATGTACATATGTATATATGTATGTATATATATGTATATGTATATATGTATGTATATGTATTTATATATGTGCATATATGTATATGTATATATGTATGTATATATATGTATATATGTATGTATATATATATGTATATATGTATGTATATATATATGTATATATGTATGTATACATATGTATATATGTATGTATATATATGTATATATGTATGTATATATATGTATATATGTATGTATATATATGCATATATGTATGTATATATATGTATATATGTATGTATATATATGTATATATGTATATATATGTATATATGTGTGTATATGTATGTATATATGTATGTATATGTATGTATATCTGTATGTATATGTAACTATATCTATGTATGTATATATGTATGTATATCTATGTATGTATGTATGTATATCTATGTATGTATGTATATCTATGTAGGTATGTATATAGGTATATATATGTATGTATATATATGTATGTATGTATATAGGTATATATATGTATATATATGTATGTATATATACGTATATATGTATGTATATATATGTATATATGTATGTATATATATGTATAAATATATGCATGTATGTATATATGTGTATACATATACATCGATACACATACATCTATCTATATATAAAAAAAAACTTAGATAAAAACTTAGATATGTTTCGACCAGAGATTGGTCCAGGCCATGTCTAACTTAATAGCACCACCTGATAGGATTATTCGAATCCTGTTTAAGTCAAGTTTTGTTCAAGTAGTGAGTTCTTGTTGGGTGAGTTGTATCCAGTTTTGTTCAAGTAGTGAGTTCTTGTTGGGTGAGTTGTATCCAATTATGGGTGGCTTATCTGGTATTCTTTGAAGGAATCTATCCAGACTCTGTTTAAAGTTGATGGGATCCTTTTCCTCTTTGATCTCCCTCGGGACAATGTTAATAGGGCAGGGCCTGTTGAGGAAAAGAAATTATGTTGCAGTGTACATGTATGTTGTGATCTTGAATTTGGCAGGGGACGTATAGCCCGTGGTCCAAGTCTTGGATGAACCTTGACGCTAATGTTTAGGTCGTTTGGGCAAAGTTTGCGGTATATTTCCACATCGTACAAATGATGTACCGCTCACGGCGACGCTGGAGGGAGTAAAGTTTCAAGGCTTTAAGGCGATCCCAATAATCGAGAGCAGCCATGCCTTCAATTTGTTTAGTGAGAGCCCTCTGGGGTGACTCAATTCTGGAGATGTTTTGTCTTGTGTGAGGAGACCACAGTGGGCAGCAGTATTCAAGGTGTGGCCGTACAAAGGAGGAAAAAGTTGTATGATGACCCTTGTTCTCTGGACCGGAAAGTTCTTAAGATCCAGGAACTCATCCTACGAGCTATATCGACCTTCTTGTTGATGTGTGCACTCCAACTGAGATCGTCATCAACAATTACACCCAGGTCTCTGATATTGTTAGAGGCTGTGAGTGGTTCCCCTGAAGGAAGAGAGTATGGTTGTTTTAGTGAGGAATTTCTTCCAAAATGCATCAGCTCAAATTTCCCCTCATTCAGTTGCATTTTGTTTCTGTCTGCCCATTGACTCACAGCATATAGATCAGACTGGAGTTGAGTTCGGTCTGCTTCTTCATTGACGATTTGCTGGAGCTTAGTGTCATCAGCGAATATTTTCACTTTGCAGTGATGTACGACACTGGAAAGGTCGTTTACGTAAATTATGAAGAGTAGCGGACCCAAAACAGCTCTCTGGGGAACACCGCTGGTGACTTTTGCTGGGTTTGAGTGGACTCCATCAACTACAACATGTTGTGTTCTATTCACCAGGAAATACTGAATCCAGTGTAGAACTTTTCCACGGATTCCAACATTTGCCAATTTTGAGAGTAGGATGTTATGGTCTACCCTGTCGAACGCTTTACTGAAGTCAAGATATATGACGTCAGAGTTCGAACCTGTTCCCAAGGCTTTGAGTACATCTTCAATGTGGTGTAAGAGCTGTATTAGACAGTCCCTGCCACAGCGAAAGCCATGCTGATTTGAATTTAGGAGTTTGTGGGTCTCCAGGAAGTCAGCTATCCTTGATCTTAACACTCTTTCAAACACTTTAATGATGTGGGAGTGAGTGAGATTGGGCGATAGTTGACTGCGAAGGATCTGTTTCCCTGTTTGAAAACCGGGATGACCGACTGGGATAGAAACTGTTTCGGTATATAACCTGCGTCTACGAGTTTCTCCAGAGGTTGGTCAGAGGGACTGCAAGTTGAATATCTACATTCCTTCAGGAGACTAGCGGGAAATCTATCAGGGCCTACAGCAGAGTAATGTTTCACCTCATTTATTGCTGCTGCTACGATGTCGGTGGCAGTGAAGGTTATGTCTGCGATTTTTGTGTTGGGAGTCAACTTCGTTCGTTTCCCTCACGTCAATATCAGTGGGAACACTGAAGACAGAGCAGTATTGTTTCTGCAGTATTTCTGCCATTTCTTTAGCATCGTGTTGGGGAATGCCGTTATCATCAATCAATGGCCCAATGGGTGAGACAGTGGTTCTATGCTTATTTGCATAAGAATAGAACACTTTTGGGTTCTGTTTGATGTTTTTGATTACCCATTGTTCCTCCACAGCTCTTTGATTTTCAATAGAGGTTTTCATGTTAGTCTGCAGATGAAGTTTTTCCAGCTCTATCTTTTCATTTTCATTGTTGTTGAATGTGGATGTTGTGTGTGGGAATATTTTAATTGGTTGATTTTTTTTTTGAGTCTTTTGATGCGCCTGATGAGTGTTTTTTCTTTTTAGGGAGCCGGTTTCTGTTTGTGTTAGTAGATTTCTTGGGAGCGTGTTTAGAGCATGTATAGGTGACAATGGTTTCAAAGTGCTGCCACGCGGTCTCAATATGAGGGGAATTGAGAGTAAAAGACCAGTCGATGGAAGACAGATCCTTTCTGATTGTTCCCCAGTCCGCTTTGTGGAAGTTTATGTTGTCAAATGGGTGCCATGGAGTGGGATTGGCTGGGTTGGTTTTTATATGTCGGGAATTAAGATTGCAGAGTACCATGTCGTGGTCTGAGAGGAGAGTTTTTTCGACTGAAATGCTGTGAACGTAGCTAGAGTGATTGGTCAATACCAGATCCAAGATCGTTTTATTCTGTCTCGTTGGTTCAAGCACTAGCTGAGTCAGGAAATACTCATCCATCAGATTAAAGAGCAGTTCTGCTGCTGCCCTATCTGATGTAGAGCACTTGCCTAACTTCGGAGTATTTGTGGGCCAGTTCACATGAGGGAGGTTAAAATCACCCATCTCTAGTATGTTTCCGGAGTGGTACTTCCGAAGGAAGGACTTGACTTTGCTAAGGCACTCTTCAAAGTACTTTAGAGGTGCCTGGGGAGGCCTGTAAAGACCAACAATGGTTATGTCCTTGGCTTTGTTGTATAGTGATACCGATTCACAGTAGCCATTGGAAAATGTGTCCTTGGCATCAAGTGAAAAGGAGTCATGGATAAAGATGGCTGTCCCTCCCTTATTTCGGTCTGTGCGATCCGCACGAACAATGGTGAAATCTTTTATTTTCACCTCTGCGTCCATATGGGTGTTGTTCAGGTGAGTCTCGGTAAGGATAAGAAAGGGAAGCAATGTGCCATTTCGGCAAGCCAACTCTCTATATATGGGATCTTCCATTTTTGGGCAATAATTGATGGGTTGATGCCACGTACATTTAACAGGAATGTCGAGGTAAGGGAAGTTGGTAATGGGTGAGTGGTCCTTGTGATTTGCATAGATGGTTGATGATGGCTCGCTGGATCTCCTGGCTTAGGTCGGCTTCATATTTTTCAGGTATGTCAGTAAAAAAGAGTTACTTTGCTTGTTTGCCCACTTGTCAGAGGATACATATTTCAAGTTGGCGTTATTTGGTGTTTTTTCATGGTTCTGTCTACGTTGTTTGATTGTAGGAGGGGAACGTGTTTTGTATTTTGGTTCTTGTTGTTGTCCTAGATTTCCTCCTCTGTCCTGTTTATATCTATTTTGTGATCGTTTTGTGCCCTTCAGATGGTGGTGGTTGCATTCTGGGTTCAGGCACATCCTTTGTGAGACAGAAGTTTGGCACAGTTTAGGATGGAATAAGGTGCATCCATTGCCTCTTATGCATCCGTATTTAGGATCAGAACCATAGACTGTATTTAGGACAGTATTTGGGTGTGGAGGTGGGGGCAATTTTTTCCTGTTTAAACCGTATGGAACAGGTGCCCATAGAGGCAAGTCTACGACATAAGGTTGGGTGGGGGAAAGCACAGCGGTCCATTTTTGTTTGTGTGCCGCTGGGGCCAAATCTACAATTGCCTTTAGAATAGTAACGGCAGGGGTTTTATTTGGTTTGTAGTAGTGGTTTTTTCTATTTTGGCAGTAGTAGCAGTGGTGTTAGAAGCAGCTTGTGATTTTGTGATGGTGGGTTCTGGCTTGCCAGAATGTGGTCAAATCTGCAGCTGCCTTGAGAGTAGTAATGGCAGATAGTTTTTAAACGCGTATGTAGAGTGATTTTTCCTATTGTGGCAGTAGTGGAGAGTTGTTTTTGTTTGTAGTAGCATTGGAACTTGACTAGTGGTAGTATTAGAGTGTTGTTGTTGTTGTTGTTGTTTTGGTTTTTGTTGCTGTAGCGAAGGTGAAACTTGACTTGCTTCATCAGGTGCTGTTGTCAATGGAAGTAGGTCAGTTGATTGTTGCTGTTGAAGTTACCCCCTGACCTTTTGGAATTTGGTCATTTGTTGTACTGGATTCGTTGCAAGAATGCTTTTAGTGTAGCCATGTGCGCGTGAAAATAGGGAATAACCTAACATTTATAATATACATATTGCAGATGTATACTTATATATATATATATATATATATATATATATATATAATATATAATCAAAAATAAGCAACAAGGAATGATCCGGTAATTTAGTACAATTGTTTCATACTACAACACTTTATTAAAAGCTGTAAATATTACAGCAGATTTAAGATGCTGAGAACTCTTCAGCAAATTTATATAAGTTTTCCAATAATATAAACAGCTTTCAAATCAAGTAGTAACATTTTAGGGAAGGTAAATATACAGATAAAGATGTAGAGATAAATTTTAGGAACATATGAGGTTTGTGTAGTTCAGATGCTAACTGACCAAAACTCTGCTTGCAACTGACTGCTATAAGAATTTTTAGTTATAGGAATTAGGGTATATATAATATATATATTATATATATATATATATATTATAAGTATATATATATATTATATATATATATAATATATATATATATATATATATATGTGTGTGGTGTTTGTGTGTGTTGTGTGTGGTGTGTGTGTGTGTGTGTGTGTGTGTGGGTGTGTGGTTGTGTGTCTGTGTTTGTCCCCCTAG
>NC_043002.1:51666756-51674004 GCF_006345805.1 Octopus sinensis | reverse complement strand
AGAATGTTGATATAATTGATGAACATTTTAACCCCACAATAATTTAGGTCAAATTTCGTTAATCGCTTAATCAAAAATAATCTTACGCTTGGCTTGAGTAAGTTAGGTAAAAATGTATTGGCCTCAAACCATGCTTAGTGCATATTCCACCTGTGTATAAAATTTCAAGAAAATCGGTGGAAAACTTTAAAAGTTATGGCAGAAAATAACATTCATATGAAAATTTGCATTGAAGTGTCCTACTGATTTTTGTAAAGTCGATGCTGATTAAAGATTATCGATTTGTTTGAAATTCAAAATGCGTAGGTGACCGCATGGACATAAGCCCCACACACGTGTCAAATTTCATCAAGATCGGTTGGATAGTCTTGGAGGAATTAAAGTAACAAATCCCCAAACACACACAGAGTCACAAACAGACAGAAATTGCCATTTATAAAAACATATATATATAAGATGAGGATTCAGATAAAATCAGGTACTTGAAAAGGTATGCACCTGGTAGGGTTGGGTAATCTCTGTGGTTACGGCCTATGGTTAGTGTGAGTCGAAATATCAGATAGGATATTTCGGTTGTGTACACAATGAAAACCAACCCTATGAGTATTTAGCGCTTAAGGGGCTGGTCCAAATCACGCATTACTTTGAATAGTACGTTGTTGGTATACTCTAGGGTGTCCGACAAACCGTAAATTTCCTTGGTCTATTATAATCAAATGAATAATAGCACACGATGGATAGTTGTCAGCTCATTACAGCTTTTTAATGGAGGAATGAGAACATCACATCATTGTCAAAGACCATAATCATCGGATGAGAAGTAATTTTGCATTCCTACTGTATTCTTGGGATATTCTTTTGTTTTGTAAGATTACTTCTCATCTGATGATTGCGGTCTTTGATAATGATGTAATGTTCTCATTCTTCTATTAAAAGATTACGTAAGAAACAGTTGTAATTAGCCGACAATTATCCATCATATGTTTTTTCATTTGATTATACATACATACATAGGCGCAGGAGTGGCTGTGTGGGAAGTAGCTTGTTTACCAACCACATGGTTCCAGGTTCAGTCCCACTGTGTGGCACCTTGGGTAAGTGTCTCCTACTATAGCCTCGGGCCGACCAAAGCCTTGTGAGTGGATTTGGTAGACGGAAACTGAAAAAAGCCTGTCGTATATATGTATATATATATATGTGTGTGTGTATGTGTTTGTGTGTCTGTGTTTGTCCCCCTAGCATTGCTTGATAAACGATGCTGGTGTGTTTATGTCCCCGTTACTTAGCGGTTCGGCAAAAGAAACCGATAAAATAAGTACTGGGCTTACAAAAAGAATAAGTCCTGGGGTCGATTTGCTCGATTAAAGGCGGTGATCCAGCATGGCCGCAGTCAAGTGACTGAAACAAGTAAAAGAGTAAAAGAGTAAAAGAGAATATATATATATGGTGTTGATTAGTGACTTTAATGACGTATATATTTCTGCCTTTAGATGGTAAAATTGCGAATTAGCAACCATATTATTTATAATATACATATGGTATTAATTAGAGCCCTTGTTCACTTTAATGATGTATATATTTCTGCATTTAGGTTGTAAAATTGTGAATTAGCCACCCATATTATCTATAATTTTCACTTTTACTGTTTATGAAATCAGCGTATGATAACGGAAATCTTATAAAGTGGCCGGGTGAGGTGAGTTTAACCCAAGGCTCAGTGAGAGCGACCGATGAGCATTAAGGTGCGTGAGTATCAAAATGCGAAATCATCGATGATCTGGCTATATCTGCTACCGTAGGGAGTTTGTCTCCCTTGTCAGTAATTAAGATAGTGCTTCTGTGGCTATTGAGTTGTTTTGGCTCTCATTTCTAGCAATACTGGTGCTGATTAGTGCCCTTTGTCATTTCAGTGACATATATATATATATATATATATATATATATATACTTACTTGGAAAAGGATGCGTGGCGTTCGATCATATAATAATATAAATAATATATAAATATATGCATATATACAAACATATATGTACATACCTACATCTATATGCATATATGGGTACAGGACATCAAAAAAACGTTGAACACAATGAGAAACGAAAACATAGAAACAAAAACATGGAAACGAACTATTTTTTAAACAACGAAATAACAGAGTACAAGACATACAACACAAGGAATATTCCCCTTCTTCAGTTGTCCCTGTCTGCGTATATAAACACATTTTCACTTGCACGCGCAATAACCATCCACACACATACACTAATCCTGTAGACTCGGTCTTTCCTTGATAGAATCTTGACCTACTGAAATTCCTTCATTGTTCTGATCTAAGAGGGCCTGCAAATGTCTTGGATATTGTTTGTTCCCCCAAACCTAGCAAGCAAACCAAAACAAAGATGTAGTTAGGGATCGCTAGATTCGCAGTGAGCCATCATCCTGACAATTATGACTGAGATCTTTCAAATTCATGTAGAATAAATTGATTGAGGGTGGAAACTGCAGAAAAGAAAACACATACAATTGATTGATTGATTGATTCTAGTTTCAGCTCATGAGCTGTGGCCATGCTGGGGCACCGCCAAGATATGGTTTAATAAAAAACGTGTTCAAACGTGATCTGAGGAAGAGTGGGAGTATTATCATTAAACAGGAATAGCTACTTTATTCAGCAAGTTTAAGTTGTTTTTACTGTTTTGTATGTTGTCTGTTGTCGAAATAGCCTATCTCTTTGCCACATACGAAATCAACGACTGGAAACACAAAGAAATTTTTTTTTCAGAAATTTAAATAAAGGAATAAATTAAATTATACTGGCGGTGCCCCAGTATGACCGCAGTTTCAAAGCTGGAGCATTTAAATGAATAAAAGAATAAAGAAAAATAAAGAAAGAAAAGAAACGAAAAAGGAAGATCGCTAGTGCATGACGGCTTATATACTTCAGCATAAAGAAACTAGCTGTAAAGATTTATTAGGTCTCAAAAAATATTGCTCGGTTCAGAAATCAAGGTGTCGATACGTACGATTTCTGTAATTCGCCTTCAGGTATCCAGAGGCTTGCCTTTAGGTAGTAATGACCAAGTTGTTAGGATTGCAAAGCGTGGAAACTAGGTATTCCAAAGTATTTGAGTGAACTCCTCACCCCTGCCTTTATTGGGGTTTTTTTTTATATTAAAAAACAAAAAGGTCTTATAATGTGGGAGAACCTAGGAAAAAAGTATTTGTTATAGCTATCAGGAAGCATCTGTGAGAAATGTATTGAATTGGTAAGAAAATATGCTTTTAATGCTACTTTTGAAGAAATAAAAAAAATATCAAAATATTACTCAACAATATGGATTCCACTCTTACACTGATCAACTAATATTTACTGTCCAATTTACTTAAAGATAAGAGCGTTATATTAAGGTCATCTTCAGATGTAACAGGCGCTATTGTAAATTTTCTTAATGGAAAAACTGCTATGGTCACTCCTAAGACGATGCCAGAAATATATCTAGAGTAGTTATTCCCAACGTAGGGCTATGCCCCACAGGTGGGGGCCTGGAAAAATTGTGGCCGGGTGTGATGCCGTAGTCGCCATGCACAACATTCTTATTAAAGTGATCCACTTCTTTCTTTTCTTAGCCAATAATGGTACTTTAATTTTGTACTCAGTACTTAAAAGAGTTACCTGTAAATACCTTTGTATTAGATAACTATGATAAAATATTAATTTCAATTTTTGGCACAAGGCCAGCAATTTCGGAAAGTGGGGTAAGTCAACCCCAGTATTTCACTGGTACTCATTTTATCGACCCCAAAAGGATGAAAGGCAAAGTCGACCTCAACGGAAATTGAACTCAGAACATGAAAACGGATGAAATGCCTCTAAGCATTTCGCTCGGCGTGCTAACAATTCTGCCAGCTCACCGCCTTACTGTGATAAAATATTAATAGTAAAGTTGCTTTTTTTTTTTTTAACCACCAGTGTGACTTACATTTTTCTGGAAAGTTACAGTGGGGCCTGGGGAAAAATAGTTGGGAAACACTGGTCTAGGGGCTATACTGGATTGCAAGGATTGCAATCACTGATCCCTCAACCGAACGAGTTCGCCGTTTATGTCCCCTGAGCTGCACACAGTCAAAATTTGACGAGAGTAAAAGCGTCAGAATGTTGTCTACGGATTATACGAGACATGAGGATCAGTTAATTATGATTTTATTCAACATAGCCTCCTCTCAAATTCACAAATTGCAGCGGTCCTTCCGTTTTTTAAGCCCTACAAAAGAATTCGGAAGATTGGGCCTCCAACCAGGCCTTTCGTGATACCATTAAAGCCAGGAACTTTTCAGCAACCCCTCGTAAAAGTCTTTGACGTATTCCTTTTTCTCTTCTACACACAGATATATTTTGGCTTTCTATTATTATTTTAAAAAATTTTATTTATTATTTATTCATTTATTTATTTATTTATTTTTGAAGTGTCTGATATAAGATGATCCTGATATTTTGAGACTATTCAGGCTTTCTACTGAGGTTTCCAGAAACATAGAGACACACTGGTTTCTATTCTGCACCTGCTGACTCTGAATAAGGTGAGATACAGAACAGAAGGCAAACATGGAAGTGGTCATTCTGGATATTGTTTGAAACATTTTCGAAAAACTGGACGTACCTGTTGCTTTGAATCTTCTTAAGTTGCTGAAAATGTATCTTAAAGAAATCAGAAACAAATTTAGTGAATACTAGCAATGCATCCCGGCGTTGCTCGGGCGTTGTGGCCTACAACTACATTATATTATTTGTTCCTTTATTATGGGCAGAAACGGCACAGCTGATATATAGTGAACTGGATTACTGGTGTAATGGAAGTTATTGTTTGTTTAAAAGTGAAGCGGGCGAGGGTACAATTTGCATGGGTTCGCAAAGAAGGATCACAAACTATGTATTGTTTCACGCTTTCAAAATTTTTATTTCCCCCAGTACCCACCGCAATTTCTTAATTTGTAACTTTTATCGAATTGATTTTTTTTATCGTCCACGTAGAAAAATACAGAGATTACGAATCTGGGAAATATACTTTTTTTAAAGTTTAATTTTTCTTAAAGAAACACACAATGCTCCTTCGCCAACCTCGCCCACCCATCAGCTGTCTACTTTCAGAAAGCTAAAACGTCCCAATGTTTCACTTTCGTGTGATGTTTTACGCATGCGTAGAATTGTACTGAAATAGCAGACGTAAAAAATACCAGACCTACCAGAAAACCCGACATGCTAGGAACAACAGGTAAACGACATTATTTCCGAAGAAACTTCCCTGCTTTCCAAAAAGCTAAAAGTGAAACATTGGGAGTTTGTAGGTTTTTGGAAAGTGGTGAGGTGATGGCTGAAGTTTGGGAAGGAGATTTTAGTGTTTCGTTACGAAAAAAGGAAGAAGAAAATCCTTAAAGATTCATACTCTCTGTTTTCTTTCTCCTTGGATTTAACACTCAAACTGATTTTGTTGGAAATATAAACAAAGTGATGTTTAATTTCATTAAACATTTATTCCTGTGGCCGGTGGATGGGTGGTCTCTAGAAATATCGGAAGAGGCTCATAATCTTGCTGAGATTTGTCGTGCGGCCACTGCGCAGTGTCTATGGCGTAGGTCATAACAGTTTGGCCAGTTTAGCGGTTTGAACTCCGAATATGTACAATTTAAAAATCGAACAGATTTACTTAATAAAGTCTCTACACCTTAAAGTTTATATTTAATCCAACATCGAGAATGCAATCTCTTTTTTTAAAATATGAACTTTCAAAATAATGATTTCTTTTATTGGCCACCACGGGGCCTAAAATTTGTGAGAATAGGGCTCAATTGGTACTTATTTTATCGACTCCCGAACGGATGAAAGGCCAAAGCCAACCTCGGTGAAATTTGAACCCAGAACGTAAAGACGGATGAAATGCTGCTAAGCATTTTTCTGGCGTTTTAACGAGTCTGCCATCTCGCTGCCTTAATAATGAATTTAAATTTTGACACAAGGCCAGCAATTTCGGAGATAGGGTAAGTCGATTAAATCGACCCCAGTACTCAGCTGCTGCTTATTTTAACGACCCCGAAAGGATGAAAAGCAAAGTCGAAATCGGCAGGTTTTGAACTCTGAACGTAAAGAAGGACGAAATGCCGCTAAACGTTTTGCCTGGCATGCCCGCTCGCGGCTTTAATGCTCTGATGCAGTAACAAGCAGTGGCTCTCGTGGCTTTTGATCTTAACTGATTGGAAGTGTTATCATGTACATTGTTTTGTCTTGATATAAAAGATGGGCTACAGCAAATATTCTGCTTAATACCAGAGATTTGTTTGCCAATTGTTTGACCATAACCAGTTGAGCATGTCGCTTAGTGGCTGACGATATGTGCATTTCTGATGATTGTGATGCATGTGCCTGGGGTGCCCTTATCGGACGGGTAGTCATGATGAGTAGTCGATTACATCGACTCCAGTGTTTCACTGGTACTTAATTTACCGATTCCGAAAGTATGAAAGGCAAAGTCGACATCAGTGGTGTTTGAACTCAGAACGTAAAGACGAACGAAATGCCGCTAAGCATTTTACTCGGTGTGTCCGCTCGCGGTTTTAATGCCCTGATGCAGTACCAGGCAGTGGCTCTCGTGGCTTCTGATCTTAACTGATTGGAAGTGTTATCATGTACATTGTTTTGTCTTGATATAAACGATGGGCTACAGTAAGTATTCTGTTCAATACCACAGATTTGCTAGTCAGTTGTTTGACCATAACCAGTTGAGCATGTCTCTTAGTGACTGACATGACTGACAATATGTACATCTCTGATGGTTGTGATACATGTACCTGGTGTACCCTTATCGGACGGGTAGTCACGATGAGTATACTGGGTTTCGTATATACACCGCCAGTGTCACTCTGATGACATGCATTGCTTTCACATTTAATCATAATAAACATAATAATAATAATAATAATAATAATAATAATAATAATAATAATAATAATGCCTGAAATTTTGTAAGAGGAACCAGTCGATTACACCGACCCCAGTGTTTCACTGGTACTTAAGTTCCCGACGCCGAAAGGATGAAAGGCAAAGTTGATCTCGGTGGTGTTTGAACTCAGAACATAAAGTTGGACTAAATTCCGCTAAGTATTTTGCCCGGCGTGCCCGCTCGCGTCTTTAATAATAATAATAATAATAATAATAATAATAATAATAATAATAATAATAATATTTCAATAGTAAC
>NC_043002.1:51659256-51661756 GCF_006345805.1 Octopus sinensis | reverse complement strand
TGGAAGCCCGCCGTATATGTATGCATGCATCTTTGTGTTTGTCCGACTCCCATTGCTTTTGCCGAAACCGCTAGGCTACGTCCCTGTAACGTAACGGTTATGGTGACGCGACTTAGCAGTTCGGGAAAAGAAACCGATACTACAAATACCAGAAGAACTGGGGTCGCTTCGTTCGACTAAAATCTTCAAGGCGTTGCCCCAGCATGGCTGCAGTCCAGTGAATGAAGCAAGTAAATGATAAAAGATAGAAATAACTGTTTTGAGGAGAAAAATAATAAATTAAGATCTAATGACCATCAGCTTGGTAGAACAACATCTGTGACTATTGTTTTATTAGTCTTCGTGTTGTGGCTTTAATACTTGTTGCAAAGAGCAATGCCTGTTGCGTCACATTATCTAGTTTTAGTTAGAATTATTTCGCCAAAATAGCTGGTTTTCGGTCAGGCGACAATTTTTTAAAAAATAAAATTTAAGCGGAATTTTCCTTCTTAAAAGGCTCTGTCCGAGTCTCCTTGTTTTATTTTCTTCTGCTTCAAACCATAGCTTCGCTCGTCACAAACTTCTTACTGGACAATATGAGAGTGTAGCCGGCATCTTGACAAATATACACGCTGCAACAACGCGTATAATTCATCACTATAGGTCGTGGTGTGTATAGTATGAATA
The DNA here is from genome assembly GCF_006345805.1 of Octopus sinensis. Taxonomy (NCBI): domain Eukaryota; kingdom Metazoa; phylum Mollusca; class Cephalopoda; order Octopoda; family Octopodidae; genus Octopus; species Octopus sinensis. The sequence continues at coordinate 51,661,090 of NC_043002.1, read as the reverse complement.
TGACGGAAGGAGAGAAAAGAGAAAAAAAGAAATCCAGATGAAGGGCCGTTCTTAACGGCGTGATTGACCACTCCGCCGGGTAAATCAATGCACTGAACCACGCTACTGTCGTTATTTATTGAGCGCAAACCACAGTAACCTAGTAGTTAGGTCGTAGACCTGGATGGCACAGCAACTGCGACCTTATTATCAGACGAAGTCAGTCAGTCAGTCAATAACAATAAGCAAATACAACCTGAGCGCTTCGAGTCCCAGTTTGAAACTGGTCACGTAAAATAGCTTATTTATCATAAATTTGTTGTCTAGAAAGAAAATGTTTTATGTAAAAAAAAAAAAAAAAAAAATGAAACAAAAACCCCCACCCCACCACCATTACCAGAACTGGTTGCTTTTCCTTCCACAACACTTTGCTGATGACGCGAATGTCTCTAAAAACAAGTATCTTTTCCTATGTAAAACAATGATAGTAAGTAGGCAGTAGGCGAATAAATATTTGTGTCAACGTGACTAATAATAGCATAACACACGTGCGTTTGATGTGTAAACAACGCAGCTTCTCCATGGTCGCTCAAACTGCTAGAAATAGCAGCCAAAACATCCTTTAAAATCCACCCTACCGCCTTAAATAGGAAACGACACATCAGGCAACGTAGGTGACTAAAAAGATAGCATATTAACGACTGTTATATTTTTGCTATTGTTTAACCCCAAGGCATCCTAGCAATACCAACAACTACATTATGAAAGGTTCATAAGCGAATACATTTAAGTCGACACGTCTCATTAACTTTCGTAAAAAAGTGAAAATAAAATATAAAGGAGAACGAGAACAACAACTGAGTTTACTTTCTTTCCAACGTTTGGCTTGAAATATTGTGTAGTTAGCTAACTCTATACTTACAGAGCATTCTTTGCTTAAATAATGATGGGAAATTTTTAGTTCAGTTTCTGTTTTTTATGTACGTAAAACGGATTTCCGATATAAAGTTTCGATGATGAAATAAGTACAGCCACTAAAGTTGCTGTAATTTCTTTATATATATATATATATATATATATAATATATATATATATATATACCGGAGTAAACACATAAATGTGAAACAAGGTGGAAAAAAGAGTACTCAAATACCAGTGGTAGAGTAATGTGCTTTATTTAAAGCAGCAGAAAATTCAACAAAACCTGTTACTCTAAGTTTCCCGTTGCCGTTCATCGGACAGTTTTTGCTAATATATATATATATGTATGTATGTATGTATCGGAGCAGTCCGTCAGTTACGACGACGCGGGTCCCAGCTGATACGATCAATGGAAAAGCTTGGTCGTGAAATAAACGTACAAGTGGCTGAGCACTCCACAGACACGTGTACCCTTAACATAGTTCTCAGGGACATTCAGCGGCGCAACACTGAGTGTGACAATGCTGGCCCTTTGAAATACAAGTAACACTCATTTTTGCCAGCTGAGTGGACTGGAGCAACATGAAAATAAAGTGTCTTGCTCAAGGACACAAAGCGTTGCCGGAACTTAAACTCACGACCTTTCGATCGTAAGCCGAATGCCCTAACCACTAAGCCATATATATATATATATATATACACTGTGGGCTTCCATACAGTTTCTCTCTCTCTCTCTCTCTCTCTCTCTCTCTCTCTCTCTCTCTCCCTCTCTCTCTCTCTCTCTGTATATATATATATATATAGTGAGACAGACAGACAGACAGACAGACAGAGGAAGTTTGACAAGTGACATGCACGAAACTCTCGGCCTTGAGCCACTTATTATTATTATTATTATTATTATTATTACTATTATTATTATTATTATTATTAT
>NC_043002.1:51629256-51654256 GCF_006345805.1 Octopus sinensis | reverse complement strand
CTACCAGATTAATCTCAAGGCATTAGTTAGCCCAGAGCTATAGTAAAAGACACTTGCTCACGGTGTCGTGTTGTAAGGACTGAAATCAAAACCACGTGGTTGCAAATCGAACTTCTTAACCATACAGCCATTCTTGCAACATAATTGAACATGAAAGCTTACCTCAGACAATCTGAATATAACCAGAGCCAAATTTTTATAGGGAATGCTTTATTCCCTGGACAGAAGAATGACTACCTAACAATCATAGATTATACAAAGCAGCGATAAGTCGAATCATATCATGAAAGTAGATTTTGTGACCTCTTCGGGGACTCTCCATTCCACGTATCTCCTCCAGTTCTGTTTAGTCCGTTCTTAACAGAATAGGAGGAAACACGTGATTGATTCGGTAGTCAATCTCGCTTAATCAAGAAGTCACCTTTAAGATATGAAAGACCTTTTTGATATTTCAGTTTTGCTAAACGATACTTTTGTCCATGCTACGGTGGCTGGATATGCCAACAACACTCTTAAACTAGTGGAAACCAAGTTTCTCGTAGATTAATCAATTTATTAATTTAAAGATTTTAAATACTAATTTTCAAAATCTGTGTTACGTAATGACGGTAAATATTGCAATTTTTCTTTCAAATTCTCCAACAATAAAATCAGTAGGATATTGATATTCTCTTTACTCTTTCTCTTTTACTTGTTTCAGTCATTTGACTGTGGCCATGCTGGAGCACCGCCATTTAGTCGAGCAAATTGACCCCAGGACTTATTCTTTGTAAGCCCAGTACTTATTCTATCGGTCTCTTTTGCCGAACCGCTAAGTAACGGGGACGTAAACACACCAGCATCGGTTGTCAAGCAATGCTAGGGGGACAAACACAGACACACAAACACACAAATACATATACATATATACGACAGGCTTCTTTCAGTTTCCGTCTACCAAATCCACTCACAAGGCATTGGTCGGCCCGGGGCTATAGCAGAAGACACTTGCCCAAGGTGCCACGCAGTGGGACTGAACCCGGAACCATGTGGTTGGTTAGCAAGCTACTTACCACACAGCTACTCCTGCGCCTATTTATTTATCTATTTATTTATTAAGACTATTTGGAAATTTCACACACTTGGGAAATTTTTCGTATGTAATCAGAATTTCCAGCTAATTGCTTAACATTTTTTTATACTATAGGTACGAGACCCGAAATTTGGGGTGGTAAGAGAGGTGCATAGTCGACACCCGTGCTCTCGTACTTTATCAATCTCGAAAGGAGGAAAGGTAAAGTCGACCTAGGCAGAATTTGATCTCACAACGTAGAGACAGACAACATGCTGCCCGGTATTTTGTCCTGTGTGCTAATGACTCTGCCAACTCACTGCCTTATATAATTCAGTCAAAGTTTGGCACAAGGCCAGCAATTTGAGTATGAGGAGTTACTTTATTACATTGACCCCAGTGCTCAACTGATATTTATTTTCTCGAATTCGAAAAGTTGAAAGGCAAAGCTGACCTCGGTGGAATTTGAACTCAGTACGTAAGGAGCCGAAAGAACTGCCGCTAAGCAATTTGGTTCGGCGTGGTAACAATTTCGCCGGCTCACCGCCTTCTAACCGCTTAACAACCTTAAAACGTACAGTTAATCTTACAATAACATTATCAATCAAAACAAGAATCAGTTTTTAGGAATTAGACATTTTCTTACGAATCATCTGCATCAGTCATTCCCACCAAGTTGGCATCAGATATTGTGTCACCGTAGACCTTTCCTACCTTTCGAAGCACGCCTCCATGTCCACAGGGTCTTTTGATTTCCATCTCAAGATCTAACTCCATAAAAATGGTGTCACATCTATGACATCATTTTAGATTCGTTTCCAATTGTTTCATAACATTTGGGTCAAAATACATCTATCCATCTCTCATCTTTCTATCTTCACCCACTGTTCCTTGATGGGCAGTCTGGATAGAGCCCATAACAACCGTCAGATCTTTTCGGTTTGACCGGCAGTTTTTTAAAATAATTTCCACGCAACTAAACACTTTTAAACTTCGTATACTGGTAGAATGTGTTTATAAAACATCTTTTTCTCTTGGCTTTATTGAGAAAATTCTATAGTTTGTAAGATATTTGTTGTTGTTTTTTCTTCAATTTCTGCAATTTCAACCAATTAGTGACGTCTATTGAGGTGAAAACATTCTGTGCCGTATGAATATGTCCCTCATTTAAGAAACAGATTGGGTTTATTTACATTTCTGAAGAAAAAAAGATACCCTTCCCCCTAACCCTAATTAACCCTAACCCTAAAACAGATTGAAATGCAATAGATCGATACTAGGGTCATAATTATGGGTGACAATTTCATATTACACCGCTAGAAAAAACTGCCGTTCAAACCGAAAAGATCCCAACCGTCGTTACTCTTTCCGGCAGGATCCCAAGCGTGACCAACTGAGATTACGGCTGTTATAGAATCATCTCGTTCTTGCTCTACCCTTTGGTTATCTGTCGGTTGGCTCGACTTGGGGAATCTGTCTAACGATTTTTTTCTGCGACATAGTAATATTTTGTAGTACTTGAATCAAAATATGTTACTTATTTCATTTTCATATATCTGCCTCTATTATCAATTCTTTGGTCATTGAACATTAGAATTTCAGGCAAAAATTCAAGAAGTATTGATTAATGACTTTTTTTTTCCTTTCCTATACGCAAGTTGCTGCATTTCAGGTCATATTCTTTTCTCTGAGTTTAGCATCATGGAGAAGGTCTCATCTTTTGTCTCTTTACTGGAAGTCTCTATAATTTTTTTTTATCGTACAAAGTTTCTTATGTCCTTCAAATAGTTTGCTGCGGTCGGGATTTGAAGCTTGAAAAGCAAATTTTACAGACACAGCGTTCAAAGTAATACGGAAAATAAAATGAAGATAAAGTTTATTGGTTTCACTGCAAATCATATCATTTAGTTTGCGTGCCGCGTCATTTTCTTTTGACCGATTTTACCTTTCCGACATTTCAACACAGAGTAGGTCTTGAGCTCCTTTCAGTACTACCGGATTATATATGCACATTTCCCTCTAACCAACCAACGAATTGTGCTTAGGCTGATAAATTTTGGTAGCATGCACTTCTGTAATTCAATACTGATTATTTTTTTCCGTGATAATTTTGACGAAGAGCGTCAACGTTAAAACAATTTGTAATTTGCTAAGTCAGGAAAATTGAATTTGCAAGCAAGCAAACTTCTATTACCATTAAAAAATGAAACTGAGTCAAGCACATGATAGAAATGTAATATTCAGATTTGTATTTCTGAATCCGGAAACGATTAAATTATATTAGTCACTAACGTTTCTCAAAAGCTTATAAATAACATTCTTTATTAAACTTATGCACTTTATTCAATGCAACTTAACTTTTTTCAAATACACTCCCTTTACTGTAAATTATTATTCGGTTACTCTATTGATCTAGCGTTCTACGACCACAGCGACATGTTATTGTACACTATAATTAATTTCAGTTTTTTCTCTTCTGTATTTAAGTCATTTGTTTCTGTAAATATGTTAAAAATTTTAGTTGAATATGCACAACTATTAGCATTTTTTTTTATGACGCAGTTACAACATATCTATACGGTATTACTATTCTGTCGTTGACAGTTGAACGAAGTTTCCCAATCTGTGTTATTCTACCTACCATCATTAACTTTCCTATTAGAACAGGCTATTTACAAAGCCAAGTAAAAGATTACACCAGCACAATGCTATCACTATTGCTTTGCACAAATACAGCATAAATTTGACTGAAACCAATCGGTAGGGCCACAAAAAGTCAAAGATTTAAAGAGACATAAAACGCCGCTACAAGAAGCCCTTTTCACCTATTCGTCAACTTACATAAACCACAAATTATAAAGATGACGCTATCAATTTCAAATATTTTTTAAAAACAGCATAAGACAGGGTATTTAAAAAAATTTTTGAAATCCTTCATATTTACATGTAATAGACTATTAGTTCCAGTTTATCAAAAAATAATTTTTAAATTAGTTGCAAAAGATTCTTTAAATTACTAAAAGGCCTTCCTAAACAGTCTACCGACAGACATGTACTGCACAGTATAAACTTTGTAATAGTTTCATAAATAAACTAATTTAATCTTAACTAACCTAAGCCACCATAACGATAAATAAGATTGTTTATGAAAATAGGAAAACATATTTTCATTAAAAATGTGTTTCTCTACATTGAGAGCGGGTGCCAAAAATTGCCTACAACTACACCATTATCGAACATCTAGAAATATTTTTAAAATTTCATAATTTCCGTCCATCCATCCTTCCATCCATTCATCTGTCACATACATATGTAGAAGGTTGTAGTTAGCAGTAAAACAGGATCTTCCAAATTGAGTAATGACGTCATAAAAAAGCTAACAAACGAATTCGTAATATAGTGAGTTAATTATTTTCCAGAGATGAAGAATTTACTGTCTCTAAAGACAGGCACCAGTCTTTATAGTGTAGAGTTTGCTTTATTAAGGATGCACATTCGCAAGAGAGACCCTCATAATTTTCAGGCTAAGCATTTGGAGCTACACTGAGGATTCATGTGTGCAGTGGGCTGTCCTGGTTGCATGTAAATGACCCTTGCATGCTGACGATTAGGATGAAATGAAGGATTGTATCGTATAATTGTGTATATGCGGAAGATGGTAAGGTAGCCATTACTGTATAGGAGGGAGAGTGGAGAAGCGAGAGGGAGAGTTGAAAAGCGAACCGAAACCTCAGACACACAAGAATCGATAGAATGTGAATTAGAGAGAGCTCTATGAGTATAGGCGACTTGACAGCAAACTACCAGTCCATAAATGAATAATACATGAATCACTTAAGCTGGTAGCTTAGCTGGAATATACGTATATCAGATACAGTTAGATACTTTGATGAGGTCAAGTGCAACAACACCAAATTTTTCTATGGCGCCAGCTCACTGGTAAGAGATATAATGAATCGATCTCCAGTAGATCCAACTTTACGAAAGCCATTGGTATTTAAGAAGGGAGAGAGAGAGATTCACGTGTTAGAGAAGGTTGTTGTTATAACGGTGAGTTATCTAGCTTTATATGGTGATTATTCTCCCGAGTAGACTTCGTAATCAACGTCGATTGGTCACCAATCTATAACGTGTTCGAACTTGGAAAAGATAATAAATATAGATGTTTATTGAGTAGAAATCTATAGTGATAAACCCGTCACTTATAACTTAATTATAAGTATTTTCACTATACATAAATCTTAACTCAGGCTGCATAAATGCCGTAATGAATTATACACACTAAGACGCTGAACGTGCAAGTATGTTGATAAATGTGCTCGCTCTTTTTCACCGCTATAATAACAGTTTCATAGTTACAGAAATAAATTTCATTAACAGGTTGAAGAAAATGAAGAAAACACACTTTGATGGATTTATCAGCCCCCCCCCCAATATAGGATAAGGCAAATCTGCTACAATGAAAATCCACTTATATTCTCTTCTTAAATGTAAACCTAGAGTTAAACTAATTTCTCCAAATGTCTGGATATCAGACTGATTAACTGCTTATGGGGTCAAATAAGCAGGCTTAGGTTTCACTTTTAAAAGTTTAGCAGGCCAAATGGAACAAGCTGCTCATGTATCAACTAAGAATCTTTGTTTGGAGCTAGAGTCAAATACGAAGAATACGCGACTTTTTATGAACTTGTCTACAGATTTCATCGCGTCTAATCTGTGGTTGAGAAGTTTCCCGACCTTTTTTTGTTTAGAAAATCAAATGAGCATGGTTTAATACAACGATAAGATTTGTCACTGAATTTTGAATGGTATCAGCATATAGCGTTTCTTCTGGGACTTTTCGATCGTCTACGCCATCTTGCGTTATTTCTGCAATATGAGAACGCTTTTCCTTTTCTAGTTGAAGACTTTCAATTTTGTCTTTATAATTTTAATTGTTTTTCATAAGTTTCTTTCATCTTCTGCAATTCTGAAGAAATGGATGGTAAGGCTTTTACAGACGGTCTAGATGATAGTTCCAATATACCATCTACCAAATCTGCTAATTGTTTGAGAGATTTGCTCTTTCATCGCTGAAAGTAGAGTCTAAGCACTATGAGGCAATTTGCCAAAGAAAATTTCTTTAAGTAAGACTCTTCTACCTGATGATTTCCGAGATGCTCTTTCATTCTTCGAAGAAGTTGAGTAGGTATTCTGTCGCCTAGTTGTTCGTTATTGAACAGCTTAGCAAATTCTTTTTGCTTGGAGTTGGAAGTCGTCTTTAGTATCTCTTCCTTTACGGAAGAATACGAAAATGGTTCTGTAAGATCTCTTAATAAGTCTCTAATTTCATTGCTCCGAGGTGTTTGTAAGTTGCTTAACATAATATTATGTTTTCGTGTCTGTTGTTATTCTGTTTGCTGCAGAACTTGCTTCTAATAGAACAAACCAGATAATGGTATCTCCCGTCCAAACAGGAGGCAAAACTGTCATATAAGCTTGCATATAACCTCTATCGAAATAAGACATTTCAAACACTTTAATATTTTCTTCCACTCAAATATATTAAAATTTTCAAGAAGAAAATTTTTCACTTAGTGAAATAATGCTTTCAACAGCTATGCAGTATAAATTTAGCTTACTAGAAAGTGCAGTTAAAACATTTTACGACTATTATTGTTTATTTCTTCAGCGTTCTTTCTTCCCTCACCAATATTAAGTATTTTCGTTAATAAAATTTTAGTTAATGAAACTGTCGACTATATTCTATATAAAATTCTATATATTTTTCACAAGGGTCACCACTTTTTATAAGGGTGATTTATCTAGCTTATATGGTGATTATTCTCCCGAGTAGACTTCGTAATCAACATCGGTTCGTCACCAATCTATAACATGTTCGAACTTGGAAAAGATAATAAATATAGATGTTTATTGAATAGAAATCTATGGCGAAAAGCATGTCACTTATAACATAATTATAAGTGTTATCACTATACATAAATCTTAACTCAGGCTGCATAAACGCCGTAATGAATTATACACACCAAGACGCTGAACCTGCATGTATTTTGAAGATAGATAAGCTCGTTCTTTTACACGGCTATAATAACAGTTTCATAGTCACAGAAATAAATTTCATTAACAGGTTGAAGAAAATGACGAAAGAGAAATTATTTATTAAATTAGTTTATTTACGTACATTTAAAATTTTACAGTACCTTATTATAAGTCAAAAGAAAATTGTAGAAGAGAATTACGACATTAAATTTATATTAACTAATTCTTCCATACTAAGCTACTAGAGTTTTACACAGCAGTTCAAAATAGCCTTGTTGAATTAAGTAATAGACATGGCATAACAATAGCCAATATCCTCAGAGATCGAGTCACGTGGAAATGAGTGACAACCAACGAATGAGAGTGAGTGTCGTGAAATCGAGTGACAACCAACGAACACTGATTAATCTCCCAAAAATCAGGGTTTGGATCTTTTCTGTTTGAACGGCAGTTTTTTCTAGCGGTATCATATGAAATTGTCTCCCATAATTATGACCCTAGTATCGATCTATTGCATCTGTTTTAGGGTTAGGGTTAGTTAGGGTTAGTTAGGGTTAGGGTTAGGAGTGGGGGAAGGGTACTTTTTTTCTTCAGAAATGTAAATAAACCCAATCTGTTTCTTAAACGAGGGACATATTCATATGGCACAGAATGTTTTCACCTCAATAGACGTCATTGATTGGTTGAAATTGCAGAAATTGAAGAAAAAAAACAAATATCTTACAAACTATAGAATTTTCTCAATAAAGCCAAGAGAAAAAGATGTTTTATAAACACATTCTACCAGTATACGAAGTTTAAGTGTTTAGTTACGTGGTAATTATTTTTAAAAAACTGCTGGTCAAACCGAAAAGATCCCAGGGTTTTTATAACTGCTCGTACCTGAACTCTTAGAACCGTATTTCGTGGTGAAAGATTTCTCTTTGACAAAAGTTTAGAATTCAAATATGGGCAGTAATTTTAACCAATGGAAAACTAACAACTATACTTATTCGGGAAACATGACCATTACGTCATATTACCGCCGATAAAGGTTTATTATGACTTGCGTCGCTATATTGTTAATGGCAATCTCCATTATTTATGAGATATTTGGAGTGAGTATGATCGATTGCTAGCCTGTAGGGTCAGAGGGTTTTATCTTCAAGGAATGGGACACACTGAAGCAAGTCCCCACCAAATTAAGAGAGAGATGGGAAGAAAAGAATCTGAAAAAAACGACTACCACAGAGCAGCATTTTTGTTTCTTTTAGTGTAATGGATTGAAAATTATTAGTTGCAAGTGGACTGTATGTAATATTGGTTATGGTGATTGATGTTAGACGAAATATTGTACAAAGATAACTAAAAAAAAGAAGCATCTGCACAGTCATCATCCGAGCATCTCAACTACAACTGCAAAATCAAGCCTTCTAAGCCGAGAGGTTTCTACTTTTCCAAAGCTGTATAATATAGAGAAATATTTACAACTAGCAGTATCGCCCGGCGTTGCTCGGGTTTGTAAGGGAAATAACTATATAAGCATTTTTAGAGAGTTAGTTAGTTAGTTAATTTGGCTCAAAAGCAATTAGCAAGGCCATGTAGGGGGACATGGAGTTAAGTACAGGGTGGTGTTCATGTAAAGAGTTCAGGCCACTTGAGGTCCAGGGAGGCTTTGAACAAAGCGGTCGTCGGCATCTTCACCATCTCGTCTGGCAGCTTGTTCCACGGATCCGCAACCCGGACGGAGAAAGCTCCTCTCCTTCGATTAAGATGAAATCGTCGCAGGTAGAGCTTTTCGGAATGACCCCGCAGCCGACGCTCTGGAGCAGGAGTGAAGAACAGCTCTTTCGAGAGGTTACACTTTCCGCTTATGATGTTGTGGGCGAGAATGAGATCACCACGGCGGCGGCGTTTTTCGAGAGAATAAAGGTCGAGCATCCTCAGCCTTTCTTCGTAGGACAAATTTTTGAGACCATGAACCATGCGGGTAGCCAGCTTCTGGACTCTTTCGAGATGCTGTATGTCTTTGAGGAGATAAGGAGAAGAGGCTTGAATCCCATACTCCAATATGGGTCTCACCAGCGTGACATAGAGTGGTAGGAATATGGCTGCCGTGAGCATTCCGAATGACCGTCGAATCAAGAACAGAATTCCGCGTGCTTTGTTGGCAGCATGGACGCACTGGGCCGAAGGCGAAAAGGAGGAATCCACCAAGATACCCAGGTCCTTTACCTGATCGGTCCTCTCCAGCAGGAGACGACCCGGCTCGAAATCAAGTTGAGTTGCAGGAGTAGAGCCGACAGGCAGATGACAGCACTTTGACACGTTCAGACACAGGTCCCAATCGTTAGACCACTTCCAAATTTGGTGGAGGCATCGACGAAGATCCTCTATATTACCGCGAGGAGCGACCAGTTTGATATCGTCGGCAAATAGAAGGGTGTGTTGCGTGAGGTCGTCGGGCAAGTCATTTATGAAGACTAAGAACAACAAGGGCCCAAGCACTGAACCTTGAGGCACGCCACTGCTCGCACTGGAGACGTCGGACCGCGAACCATTAACTTGGACTTGGAAGGAGCGATCTGAGAGGAAGGCACCAACCCATCATACAATATCCGGATGGAAACTATATGCTTGAAGCTTGACAAGTAATAAGCGGTGGTTTACCGAGTCAAAAGCTTTGGCAAAGTCCAATAAAACGATGTCAACAGCATCACTATCATCGAGGATGCGCGTCACCAATTCTTCCATTACTAGTAAGTTGGTCAAGCATGATCTCTTCGGCACGAAGCCGTGTTGGGAATCAGAGATAGAGGCTGTGTTTAGGAGGTAGAGCATCATACTTTTCTTAAGGATGGTTTCGAACATCTTGCTGATTATTGATGTAAGGGAAACCAGTCGGTAGTTAAGCGGGTCTTCGTGGCTCCCTTTCTTGAAAATTGGGCAGATTATCGCTGTTCTCCAGTCTGCAGGTATAACACCCGTCGCCAATGACATATTGAATAGTCGTGTTAAGGGCTCGCAGATGACCGGAGCCAACGCTTTGATAACCCGTGGGTGTATGCCGTCAGGGCCGTGACCCTTGTTGACATCGAGGCCTTGAATAACACGTTTGACTTCGTCCCGCGTGATGACCAATCGAAGCATTGGAGGTACCGATCTATCAAATGGAGGGGGTTCACGACCATCATCTTGTTTGAAAATAGTTGAAAAAGCCTCGGCAAATAATTGACTCTGTTGATAAGGGTCCTCAATCGATACGCCTGTTGAGTCTACCAACGTTGCAATCTGGTTGTTCAAGCGGGAATTCCGCTGGACATGGGCAAAGAAGGTTTTTGGATTGCTACTGGCATTTGCCGCGATTTTGTATTCATAACTGAAGCGTTCTTTCTTTTCAATTTTCACGGCTCGGTCTCGTTGAGTTTTGTACACTTCAAAGGCTGCAGTCGAATCCAGATTTTTGAATTCAGCCCAAGCAATATCTCTGAGTCGACGTTCTCGTTTAACCTTCTTCGTCACCCAGGGCTTGTGTTTCTTCCTCTTGGGAAGCCCAACGGGAACTGCCTGGTCAGTCAAACAGATTACATATGCTTTGAGGGATGACCATAGTTCGTCAACTGAGGACAACGTCATCAGAGATCGCCAGTCCAGAAGCGCGGAAGCCTCGGTTAGAATTTCAAGATTAATTGCAGAGAAGACTCTACGTGGCAGCGAAGTAGTCGTGGGCGTAGAAAAAGTTGTGTGCATGACGAACTTCAGTACCGCATGATCACTCTTGGCAAGAGGGGCGCACACAGATACGTCTGACACTGATCTTGGATAGCGGGAGAATACCAGATCCAGCATAGATGGCTGCTGCCCAGACCGATGCCTTGTCGAATATTCAACATGTTGCGATAGAAAACAATCTTCAGCCACGTCAAGAAGGGCCTGACCAAGCCGGGAAGATGTTGTACAAATTGATGCGGGCCAATCGATCGTGGGAGCATTGAAGTCTCCTAGTACCAAACAGTCATGCGAAGCTGAAACGAATCTTATCGCTTCGAGTAAATGAGAATCGTCCTGGGGGTCGGCAAGAGGCGGCCTGTAGACAGCCAACACGGGCAGGCAAAACTCAGATAGGCTCAGCTTGCAATAGACGGCATCGAATTTTGTTGTAGGTTGAGCATTAGTGGGTAGAATACCGCTGGACGGTTTGTGCTCAGACTTAACATACACAGCAACACCTCCACCTCGCCTTTTTCCTCTGTCACATCTGAAAAGGACGTAGCCCTGCAGGTGGATTTCTGAGTCCTTTACTGCTGGAGTCAGCCAAGTCTCGGTGATAGCTATCACATCAGGAGTCACGTATGGCCAGTGTAAATAGTTCACTGAACTTTGGGAATAAGGAGCACGAGTTGGTGTAGACTATGCTGAGCTGTGAAGTCTGAGGGGCGGGAGTTGGGGAACAAGCAGAATAAGGGGTATCATAGGTAGCATCGTTGACGGGGGTATCAACTTCACTTCGATTTGCCCTCACATCACTTTCCCTGTCAGCACTACAGTTACTTCCCTTATAGGTGCCAATTCGGGCTTTCTTAGCCATTTCTGTTTTGGTGTCTTCAAGCCATGAAGTCGTTGTTCTAAAAGAACGCTGGTCTCCTTGACAACGCATTACGACGTTGATTTCTTTACACTCCCTTCCCCACAGCTTCACGAGGGAGGGAAGGGGGAGAAGCAAACAGGTGCAGCTGTGAGCGTGGACGCCAACTCCGCCGCCATCGACACACGAAAAATTATGCATTAAAATGGAATAAAAAATTATGTTAAATTATTTTTAAAATCGTAGACTCATCGTTGACGCGCGCTAATAGCCAGACGGGCTCGATATGAATCACGACTATAAGATACCCGAATTTGGTTAAACTGCACCGCAAAATGTGGGAGGAGTTAGGAATCTAAATCGAAGGGGACAGACACTCACACAACTAGAGTTTTATATATATAGATATACATACATACATACATACATACATACATACATACATACATACATACATACATACATACATGTGTGTGAGAATTAATAATGCACTAACGAGCTTTTGAACGTTTTAATGCAGTGGTTTCTTAAGTGGGCAGTAGAAAGATTTAGGGAGTTCGTTGAAGAAAAATGACGCGATACTGGGGTGACCAAAAGGGGGCACTGGTTGGCAATGCCCACCTACTTACTTTTTACTTGTTTCAGTCATGTGACTGTGGCCATGCAGGAGCATCGCCTTTATTCGGGCAAATCGACCCCAAGACTTATTCTTTGTAAGCCTAGTATTTATTCTATCGGTCTCTTTTGCCCAACCGCTAAGTTATGGGGACGTAAACACACCAGCATTGGTTCTCAAGTGATGTTGGGGGGACAAACACAGACACAAAAACATACACACACACACACACACACACACATATATATATATATACATATATACGACGGGCTTCTTTCAGTTTCCGTCTACAAAATCCACTCACAAGGCTTTGGTCGGCCTGAGGCTATAGTAGAAGACACTTGCCCAAGGTGCCACGCAGTGGGACTGAACCCGGAACCATGTGGTTGGTAAGCAAGCTACTTACCACACAACCACTCTTACATCTTGTCTGTGTTTCTTGCTTTGAGGTTGGTTCATCTGGAACTCTTGACAGAAGGATATCCAGTTTTGTTTTGAAATACCTACATTCATGCCATACAGGTCTCTCAGGCTTTGTGGGAGGATATTGAATAGCTGTGGGACCTTGAAGCCCAAGTTGTTGCAGTATCTGGACCCTGATGGCAATGTTGAAATTTTTGGTAGAAGCTCATTGTTTAACCAGCCCGATTTTTCTGATTTTCGGTGTTTCCGACAATTTTTCTCAAATTTACATTTCAGAAACACTATCATTACGATTTCTGTTTTCAAAAAGACATTTAATTATATATTTGTATGACTTTTAGTATAGCTGTCTTACATGAATCGGAATTTCTCAGACTCGGGTTTTTCAGCATTTTCCCATCCCTATTGAACGATTCTAGTACTTCACAGTCTTATTTTCAAGAATCCAAATAGTTTTACCGTCCGCGTTGCTTCTTTTATATTGATGGAATTTTTGAAAACTTTTCTGCCGAAGATTTTTCAGCCATATGATTTTCATATTAGTAGCCATGTGCAAATTTATTGATGTGTATTTATTTTGGCATTGTTCTGTGATACAGATATAGGTTCCATGATTAATATTTTACTCCTGTTTTTCTGGGAAATTTTGTAGAGTATGTAAGTATTATCATCTAGTAATTTTTCTATCTAACTCTGTTTCGTGGTATATGGTATAGTGTGTTGCGATTGTTTTTATTGTAAATGCTTGGCGCACCTACCTCAGAGTAATAGACTAGTAATTTTAATGTAACAGTTTCAGTCCTGGTTATTAGTAGTCAGTTCTCAAGTTTACGTGCTTGTATTGTGTTATTGATAAGGCGGCTTTTGGCTTTGGAGTTTTTGTAGCGTTTTACTAGTTTTAGTTTATGGTCAGGTATAATGCGAATTGTGTTCCGCTTTATGCAGTTTTTGATTATGCATTCATCTGTTCTGAATTAATTTTATGTGTGATTTGTGTGTTTTTATTTGGTGCATTCTCTGATGTATTTGTTGTAATTATGCTTGTATTCTTCTATGGCCCGATTTACGAGTCTGTTGGAAGACATATGAATACAAATATCAACAGAATATTTCGTGTAGAAAGCATTGTTTTCTGAGTTTCTGATGTAAACATCAGCGAAAAACAGACCCAAACCCAAACACAAGCATACACACACAAATATAAACGTTTGTGTATATGTATATACGTCAAAAGGTGCATGTGTGTATGTGTGTGCGTGTGTGTGTGTGTGTGTGTGTGTGTGTGTGTGTGTGTGTGCAGTATGGCCTTCAGTATAATTTCTTTCATATTCAGAAGGTACTGGTCAACCAATGACTATGATATAAAATACTTGCCCAAACTACAACACAGTAGGGTTGAAATGGAAACGATGTAGTTGGCAATCAAAATTTATTCCCCACACTGCTATTTTTATTAGCAAACCACGATGGATGAAAAGCGGAATCGACTGCAACATGATGCGAACACAAGACTTAAACAAAATATTGCAGAACCCCACAAATCATTTAATCTACCACGTAGTCGATCCTGCCATCTAGCACCCTTTTTAACAATTAAATCATTTATCTTCTCTCTTTTACTTGCTTCAGTCATAACACTGTGGCCATAATGTGGCCATACTGCGGTCATACTGTGGTAGCACCTTGAAAATTTTTTGTTTGGATGAATTGACCCTAGTACTTATTTTTTAAAGCCTGGTACTTATTCCATCGGAATAAGTTATGGGGACGTAAACTTACCAACACCGGTTGTCAAGCGCTGGTTAGACACACACGTGCGCGCACATATGCTTGATCACTAAATCCACAACTTTTTATATTCTTTCTCTGTTTTTATTCTCTTATTCCTTTCTGTTGAAGAGCGTAGGCTCGAAACGTAAAAGTCTTTCTCACTTTCCCGAGCGTCAAACTAACACACCTGCTTGTTGTTTATACATCTGTCTTCGTCTTTTTGTTTTTCTGTAAATTTCAACTACATATGCACGTATGTATATGACCCGCTCCTTTCAGTTTCGGTCTACCAAATCGATTGTCAAGGCTTTAGTCGGCTTGAGGCTATAGTAGAAGACACTTGTCCAAGGTGCCATGCAAATGGGATTGAACCCGGAACCATGTGGTTGGGAAGTAAGCTTCTTACCACACAGCCAAATATTGCTGTTAGCCGCATTATACTCCAAATCACTTTAAGCTTTTAAATAATCACTTGGGCGAGTAAACAAACAAAACATTATGAGAATTTGGATTTAGCTTATTTTATATTTTTCACAATATAAAATTTTATAATGGTTAGTAGAATTAGTTCGGGGCTTAAAGGAATAAGAGAATTGATGGAGAAACACTTCGTGGAGTGATGAATTAAAACAAAATAGTTTTATGGAGCGAGACCAAGTTAGGATCAGAGATCTGATTTTTTTTTTTTTTTTAATGACACACTGAATATGCTAGCTACTCAGATAAATTAATTTGACCGATGTGACGAAGGTCGCAGTTTTGTGAGAAATGATTCTGTTCTATATAAGGAAGAAATACTCCCCGCTATGATCAAATTTAACTTTGTACTAAAAAGTCCTGTGAACGGAAATACATTTCGGTTTCTCTGCAAATACAGGCAGCTTCTGAAAAATTAGATTACATATTCAATATTATTTAATATATATATCACATTCGAGCTCCGTGTCAAAGGAAGATTATCTATTTTAGCATACAGATGTCCCCATTTTCTTCAGTTGATATAATCGACTATGCCACTTCCCTCCACCCAGCAAAACTGTGACCTTTTAGTTGTGTCAGAAGTTATTATTATTAGCTCTGTCGCCATACGGGGGACTGAGTATATTAGATTCATTAGTGCCACATCCAAAACAAATTAATTTGGATAATTCCTTCCAGTCTTACTTCTGACAATTACATCAATTTTTTTTTCTGTCGAAATACATGAAAATACAAAGGTGTCGATCTTACTGGAGATTAACATACTTTAGTTGAAATAATTCCTAATAAATAATTTAGATTGAATCATTTAGATTTTTAGATATTATTGCATTAATTCTTTTTTTTTTTTTTTTTGAACAGTGGATCTCGAAGCGCACTAAGTAATAAACAACCACATGTAAATATCGAATTCAAAACCCTTTTGGATAGAAAAAGTCGATGATTCCATCCAAAACGGTTTTTCAACCTGATATTTACATGCTATTCTAAAATGATTATTTCACGTTCTTTCGGAAGTTTATAAAATCCTTCTGCGGTCAGCTATTCATTATTTTATAAATATTTGATAAAATGGAGGGGGTTGTGAATAGAATTCAAGAGTGCATGAGAAAAAAAAAATTATGAATGGAATAAAAAAAAAATGTATGTGAAAAACGGTTAGAATAGACTTTATTTCACAAACAGGAAGTTAACTAGATTTATATACTTCCAGATATTCCAAATATTTTCCTAACATCCAGACAATTATTTTTTTGTCCTTACGAAAATAACCTTTGCTCTAAAAGACAATGACGTTGTAGGAAGCGTAACAAGAACACTGCGTCTTCCCTAATATGATAAAATAAGTAGAAATGACAGAAATTTTAAACACTTGAAACCACTCTAATTTAGAGAGATGTGGGCGGTCTTACAACGAAAATGGGTCATATTGTGAACGGTAAAGATTATTTCGAATTCAGTAATATCATAGAAAAGATAGGATATACAACCTGTGTTTCTTATTATATGCTTCACTGTGAGGCGGCGAATTGGCAGAATTTTTAGCATGGACGGAAAAAGTGCTTAGCGGCATTTCGTCTGTTAAAATTTCATCGAAGCCGACTTTATCGATCATTCTTTGGAGTCAATAAAATAAGTACCAGTGAAACACTGGAGTTCATGTAATCGTATAATCCCCTACCCCGAACTTACTGGCCTTGTGCCAAAATCTGAAAACTACTTCTTCTTCTTCTTCTTCTTCTTCTTCTTCTTATTATTATTATTATTATTATTATTATTATTATTATTATTATTATTATTATTATTATTATTATTATTATTATTATTATTATTATTATTATTATTATTATTATTAAGGTTGCCAGCTGGCTGAATAGTTAACACTTCTAGTCTCTGCTTAGTCACCTTAAACATACCCTTCTCTACCCAAAGTGCTAACATCCGTTTTTTATAACAACTTTTAGGTTCACTTACTAAGCATTAACTGCATCACTATCCTGTTTTCTTCGCTGGTCTATTTCCTTTTTTACTCTATTATCTGTTAATGTTGTCTTAGGCCCAACCTCATTTTCGTTGTTACAACCAGAGTTTCTACATAAACTCCTGTCTCTCATAAACTGAGGTAAGGTTACTTTCGTCACCATTGTCATCACCACTCTTATTTTTCGACATCTAATAGTTACAAGTAACTTTTTATTGCATAACTTGCTGCACTTTCGTGCTGGTGTGTGCTTTATTTCTTTGTCCTCTTAGGGAATATTGTATTGCATCAGTATATTCTGTTTATGGGGTTTGGTTCGAGTCTTCTGTTGTAATGGGTTTTGTATTGTGTGTTGTTTGTGCAATTCAGGTTGTGTTCTTCTGTTGAGTATCGGATTTCGCTGAAACATGTTGTCTGTGCATCCCTCCTTTTTTTTTCTTGCTTGGTTTTGTTATGGGTGCGTATTTACAGCCCATAGACATGTATTGATAAGTGCCCATAGACATGTGCGATAAGTGCGCGAAGCATGTGAAATATGAATCTGAACAGGTATTTCTAAATATCACTGGGTTTATTGTTTTTTTCTTTTCCGAATAATATTTCAACCATAAATAGATCGTTATTAGACAACACAGTAGAATATTCTTGGCTGTCAAGGAAAGGCTAATTACGATTTGAATATTGATTGGGGAAATTACGGAGTACTGTCGTTCGCCTACCGAAGTATTTTATGACAGTCGCAAACTATAGTAAGAAATTTGAAGTCATATGCGCAGGCGTGGCTGTATGGTTAAGAAACTTACTTTCCATCCATGTAGCCTCGGTTTCAGTCGCACTGCGTAGCAGCTTGGGCAAGTATCTTTTAACATAGTCCTGGACTGATCAAAGCCTTCTGAAGAGATTTGGTCAACAAAAACTGAAAAGAGGACTATGGTAAATATATACATATGTGTGTGTGTGTGTTTGTGCTTGTGTTGTCTTCTTCTACCATCTCTTGACAATCGCTTTTGATTAGTTTAGTTCCACGTAACTTAGCGGTTCGGCAACAAAAACCGATAGAATAAACACCAGATTAAAAGTTAATTATTGGGGTCGATTTGTTCGACTAAACCCTTCAAAGCGGTGCCTAAGCATGTCTGCAGTCCAATGTCTGAAACAAGTGAAAATGTAGAATAAAATAAATAGAAGATAAACTGGATTTGAAAAGATGAATTCTTCAGGCACTGCTTATTGAGTCCAAACTTGTCCTATCCTGCATCAATTCTGCTGCATTGTTCGGATAGGTTTTCGCTGTAAAGGTCATAATAAGACCAAAACATATCTCAAGTTTTTCCCGTAATTGCCGAAATAATTTCAGTAATTTGGTTTCAAATTTTGGCACAAGGGCCAGTAAGTTCGGGTGAGTAAGTCGATTATATCGATTCCAGTACTCAGTTGGTACTTATGGACCCCTAAAAGAGGAAAGGCAAAGTCGATCATGGTGGTATTTAATCTCAATATGTAAACACAGACGAAATGCCGCTAAATATTTCCTCCAGCGTCCTGATTCTACCAGCTTACCGTCTTAATAATTTCAGTAATATTGGTTTCAAATTTTGGCACAAGGCCAATAATTTCGAGGATCCCAGTGTTCAACTGGTATTTATTTTATCGACCCCGAAAGGAGGAAAAGCAAAGTCGACCTCAACAGAATTTGAACACAGAACGGTGTACTAATGATTCTACCAACTCGCCACATTAATAATTATTTCTACTATGGGCACAATGCTTAAGTTTTTTTGGGGAAGGGACTAATTGATTACATCGACCTCAATGCTCAACTGGTGCTTATTTTATCGTCACCGAATGGTTCAAAGGTAATGTCAACCTTGGCAGAATCCGATCTCAGATCGTAAAAACGTACGAAATACCTGTTTCTTTACTACCCACAAGGGGCTAAACACAGAGGGGACAAACAAGGACAGACAAACGGATCAACTCGATTATATCGACACCAGTGCATAACTGGTACTTAATTTATCGACCCCGAAAAGATGAAAGGCAAAGTCGACCTCGGCGGAATTTGAACTCAGAACGTAACGGCAGACGAAATACCTATTTCTTTACTACCCACAAGGGGCTAAACACAGAGAGGACGAACAAGGACAGACAAAGAGATTAAGTCGATTATATCGACCCCAGTGTGTAACTGGTACTTAATTTATCGACCCCGAAAGGATGAAATACCGCTAAGCATCTCGCCCCGGCGTGCTAACGTTTCTGCTAGCTTGCCGTCTTTGTCAGTAGAATAATATTGATGTCATTATCTAGTACGTTACCGATTTTACTCCTCACTATCTAAAACTCACACACAGCAACCTAGATTTTGCTAAGAACAACATTACAATAGATTATATCAATGGTGATATGATAATTCATGATAGGAAAACCCTGCTGTTTGATAAGTACTCCACCAGGATCAAAGAACAGACCAAAAGATCCCTTCAATATGTTGGGTCATATAACAGCGTAGATATATGTGATCATATATGTTTATACATATTAGAAATTTGCTTCTGTAAATTTCGGCCTTTACAGATAACACGGATTAGCTTTAGCAGTTGCATTTTAAACGAATTAAGGAAGTATACAATTCAAATTAGCACTTTCAGTGTTAAAATGCTTAAACTAAACCGATTGCCTAACAACTGTTGACTTATTTGATCTTACACTAGATTTAGGAATTAACTTACAACAACCTTTCAATAAACCAGATGAAAAACTATTTTATATTAACGTAGAAACATGCTACACCCAGAGTATTTTAATATTTACAAATTTAGCAGAGCGATCTTCATTTTACCCTCATGTATAGAAATATACTGTTGGGTTGTCCGGAAAGTTCATACCGATTTTGAAGGGAAATTAAAAGACAAAGCAAAATTATACCATTAAATATTTATTCAACTAAATATGAACCATTTTGTTGCACAGCCTTTCTCCGTCTTTCTTTCAACTTAAAGATTCTGTCAGCCCAGAATTTTGTTGGTTTCTTGGCAAAGAACTCATTAAGATATTTCTTTTTTTTTTGTCCTCCACAGAATTAAATTTTTACCATTGAGATTATTTTGCAAGGACCTGAATAAATGAAAATTCGAAAGAACAATGTCTGGTGAATATAGAGGGTGGGGTAATACATCCCAGCCAAGCTGCAACAATTTTTGACCAGTCACCAAAGAAACGTGAGGTCTGGCATTATTCTGATGGAAAACAACATCTTTCCTGTAATAGTATGTTGTCAACTTAATGTGACAGTCCCATGAAAGGGAAGAATGCTACTGTTATTTAACCCTAGGAAACACCGTTTCCTGTTGGAAGTGACACATTTCCTGTGTCCTTGTGTTTTCAAATTGGAGACAAGCACCTCTACCCAGCAAAGCCAGCATCCAGAGACTAGTTTCAGAGACATTGATCATCATCAGTAGCATGGCTTGCTAGTTGAATTTTTAATTACGACCATAAAGATCAATACATAGATGGGACAGCACAGGACAATACATGCAAAAAATGATGTGATATGTTCGAATGATACCTATTATTTAGAAGTATTGATGATGAAATAGTCTTTTTCTATATGAGTAAGGGGTATGCCCTGTTGCCTCAAAATCCCAGCGGCTATCTTCTTTTTATTTCCTCCTTTTTTCCAAAGCCGATAAGCACCCACCTTTCTTAACACAACTTTCCATCTGTCCTCAAACACACTTCTCGACAGGGTCCTTCTCTCCAGCCCTATTTTGCTCTTCGGATGATATCTGAAGTATTGTAGCAAAGCATGGCCGGAAATGAAGGACCCTGTCACGAATCCTTACATCCTAGAAAGACTAGGATGTAAGGATTCTTTCAGCACCTTCGGGAGTCCAGTTGGAGGTATAATCTTTATTATAGATTCAGCCTATAGCTGAACACTTCCCAGATGCGACAACACGTGCTCTACGTAAATTATCAAGCCTGACAGCTCCCAACAATGTACAAAAGCGTGCAGGACGGTTTCGTCGCCCAGCCCACATATTGGACATGTCGTTTAAACTTTAAAAGTTTCTTTACCAATGGGATCGAAGCACTGCAACAACGATGGAAGAATTCTATGAACCGTGGTAGTGGTGGTGGTGGTGGGGGGTTATGTTGAAAAATAAACCTCATTTGGTCACATTCCATGAGAGTATCTTGATCAGCCATGAAAGTTTTCAAACAAACGTCGTACAATGAACAATTCAATCACGTCGACGTAAGCGGAAGTTTTGTTTTTAGTGGAAAACTATTTTTTTCGAAATATTTCTCAAATTTTTTTCGTACCATACATGGAATAAAGCGGTGACCGCAGAAGCAATAATAGCTCACGCGATAAGTCAAATCGCATTCCTTTATAGAAGCATCACCCTACACACACAGACAAACACCACACACACACACACACGCACATGTATACATGCATACAGACATGTATACATATATGTGAGCAAGTATTGTGTGTATAGGTCTTTCTATGTGTATGTGTATACACCTTCCCATACAGGTCTGGTACGCGCGCACACACACACACACACACAAATACAGAAGCGTGTGAACCTGAAAAAATATCGGATTTTATACCCATGCAAGAAACAATTTCTCCGACCTTTGTATTATCTCAGCAAGGTTTAAGAGAATAATTAATTAGATATTCACATTAATCAATAACTGTATTGGAACAACACCCAAAACATCTATTACGCACGCACACATACTCTCACACACTCACATTCACATAGTGTACGCACACATACGAGCATGCATACACACACACACACACACTCTCTCTCTCTTTCTCTTTCACACACACACTCACACGCACATGTCTGTGTGTAATAGCAGTATTGGGTGTGGTTCTAAAAGAATAATATTTTTCATACCGTTAATGGACAGTCTTGATTAATTTTTCCCTCAAACCTCAGAAATCCGGATGTTGTATATAAACATTTATAAAATAGTCTTTGACATCTCCTTTTATCATAATAAAGGTATACAAACAGAGAGAAACCTCACGACGAAAAAAAAAAAGCATTTAGCATGCGACTGTAAAGGCCAATTATATCTCACTAGCAGTATCGCCCGGCGTTGCTAGGGTTTGTAAGGGAAATAACTATATAAGCATTTTTAGAGAGTTATAGCCAAAAAATAGCAAAAAAATGCATTAAAAATGGAAAAAAATGATGGTAAATTTTTTTTAAATCGTTGACTCATCGTAGACATTTTTAGAGATTTACTTCCCTTATATAATAGCGAAAAAATGCATTAAAATGGAAAAAAATTATGGTAAATTATTTTTTAAATTGTAGGCTCATCGCAGACGCGCGCTAATACCCAGAAGGGCTCGATATGAATCACGACTATAAGATACCCGGTTTTGGTTAAACTGCACCGCAAAATGTGGGAGTAGTTAGGAATCTAAATCGTAGGAGACAGACACACAACTTCACGTTTATATATAAAGATATCCATAGAAAATGTCATAGATGTGATCAGTAGCAGCTAAAAATGCCATCAAGACATTACCGCCTGAAACAGTAGGACGTTGATGCTACAAAAGTATTCAAAGCCATCCATCCATTAGAGGTACTCCTCTTGGATAAATAGTAAAAAGTATTTTTGGTGTTTAATATGTTTATATACCACAAGGGGGCGAGCTGGCAGAATCGCTTGCACGCCGGGCAGCATGCTTAGCGTGATCCGTCCATCTTCACGCTCAGAGTTCAAATTCCGCCGAAGTCGACTTTACCTTTCATCCTTTTGGGGTTGATAAAATAAGTACCAGTTGAATACTAGGGTCGATGTAAACGACTTACCCTCTCCCTTAAAGTAGATGACCCTGTGCCAATATTTGAAACTATATAGGCGGCGAGCTGGCAGTACCGTTAGCAATCGAAGGAGGTGAGCTGGCAGAAACGTTAGCGCGCCGGGTGAAATGCTTAGCGATATTTCGTCTGTCTTTACGTTCTGAGTTCAAATTCCGCCGAGGTCGACTTAGCCTTTCATCCTTTCGGGGTCGATAAATTAAACACCAGTTGCGATCTAATTGACTGGCCCCCTCCCCCAAAGTTTCAGGCCTTATGCCTAGAGTAGAAAAGTATCGTTAGCACGCGGGACAAAATGCTTAACGGCATTTCATCGTATTCCTCAGATCACGAATTTACCTTTGATCCTTTCGGGGTCGATAAAATAAGTACTAGTAATCGACTTACTCCCCCACCCCCGAAGTTGTTGGCCTTGTACCAAAAATTGAAACCTATATATCTATATATTCTAATATAATTCTTTCTAATTTTGGTACAAAGCCACTAAATTTTACTGGAGGGGCTAAGTCGTTTCCATCGATCCAAATTCTTGACTAGTCTTAATTTTATCGACTTCGAAAGGATGAAAGGCAAAGTCAATCTTGGTAGAATTTGAACTCAGAAGGTAATGCCTTGAACTCAGGAAGAAATTTCGCTAAGCATTTTGTTTGGCATGCTAACGTTTCTTATTTCTTTATTGCCCGCAAGGGGCAAAACATAGAGGGGACCAACAAGAACAGACTAAGGTTTTAAGTCGATTATATCGACCCCAGTGCGTAACTGGTACTTAATTTATCTACCCCGAAAAGATGAAAGGCAAAGTCGACCGGCGGAATTTGAACTCAGAACGTAACGGCAGACGAAATACCTATTTCTTTACTACCCACGAGTGGCTAAACACAGAGAGGACAAACAAGGACAGACAAACGGATTAAGTCGATTATATCGACCCCAGTGCGTAACTGGTACTTAACTTATCGACCCCGAAAGGATAAAAGGCAAAATCGACCTCGGCGGAATTTGAACTCAGAACGTAACGGCAGATGAAATACCGCTAAGCATTTCGCCCGGCGTGCTAACTTTTCTGTCAACTTGCCGCCTTATGCTAGCGTTTCTGCCATCTTACTCGCCTTAATAAACCCCCATGTATGTTGATATACATTAATTTTTATAGGAATATAGTCTGCCCGCATAGCTCAGTCGGTAGAGCATCAGAATTTTATATAATGTGGTGAATTGGTAGAATTGTTAGTATGCTGTTAGTATGCTGTTAGCGGCATTTCGTCCGTCTTCACGTTCTGGGTTCAAATTCCGCTGAGGTTGATTTTGTCCTTAATTCTTTCGGGGTCGATGAATGTTGAGGTTCAGGTAATCGACTTACTTCCTCTTTCGAACTTGCTGGCCTTGCGCCAAAATTTGAAATCAATAAGTAAGGCAGCGAGCTGACAGAATCGTTACCTCCACCGGGATAAATTATTAGCGGTATTTCTTCTGAATTTACGTTTTGAGTTCAAATTCCACCGAGGTCGTCTTCGCCTTTCATCCTTTTAGGTCGATAGAGTAAGTACCAGTTGATCTCTAAAGTCGATGCAATCGACTTAAACCTCTCCCACGAAATTGCTATTTATAGAAATGTGTTGACCAACATACATTAAATATACCCTAACGGAGGAACAGCTAAGTTACGGGGACGTAAACACACCAACATCGGTTGTCAAGCGATGGGGTGGGTACAAACATATATATATAATCAAAATAAGCAACATTTTGAATCATCCTATTTTGAATTATATGGATAATACCATAACAAATTCTGGTACCTTTAACTTAAGTACCATATTCAACTGAATCTAAATTTTTACTGAACTTATATATATACATCCGACGGACTTCTTTCAGTTTCCGTCTACCAAATCCACTCACAAGGCTTTGCTCAAGGTTCCACGCAGTGGGACTGAACCTGGAACCATGTGGTTGGTAAGCAAGCTACTTACCATACAGCCACATATATATTGTTATATTTCCGGATGGTCTTTTTTTTTTGCCAAATAAACACACGCACTATATATTCGTTTATTTCTGTTCTTATTTTATCTTATGTCCAACAACAAAGAAAATAAATTTATTTACATACATACCAAACTAGTTTCAAACAAGTTTCAAAAAATTGTTGAAGCTAGTTTCAACAATCTTTTGTTTATACAATAATATAAACGTATCTCAAACA
>NC_043002.1:51616756-51626756 GCF_006345805.1 Octopus sinensis | reverse complement strand
TATATATGTATTATATATTATATATTATATATATATATATATATATATATATATATATAAGAAAGTTGGTTGTGAAAACCGTGGTTGAATATATAGAAAATAGTAAAAAGTGAAAAAAACTACAGAAGGCTTAAAGGTTAGAAAATATATATATTTGCGTCAATATGTCTGAAGAATATTAAAAAAATTTTCCTTATAATGACATAATTTTGAAGAAAGACCGGTTTCGCGTTTAGCTTTTCAAATTTCTTACGACGTTATGTTTATCTTAAACAGAGTTATCTTTATGCTTATGTTTAAAAGAGTTCTAAATAAGGGGAGGTAGTGAGTGATTTCTTCCGGTGTAAGGGAGTTAATCGCTTAAAATTAAAAAAAAATTTTTTCGTTTCCCTTGGTGTAAATTTCTCTGTATCAGTATGTTGGCATGGTTAAGTCTGGGCTTGTACTTTTCAATGAAGAATGTTTCCTTGTTTAGTCTAATTTGTGTTGATGATCCGATAGCACATTGGTAAAATGGAAAGATTAAAAATTGTGGTAGTAGTTGCTTTGCGCATTTTTCAATGTGTTTACTAAAAGGTATCATTCTGTATTCTGGGAATGCAATCTGTTGTCGATGCAGTGTGCATCTACGTCTGAGTGATAGTCCCGTGGATCCCACGTAGTCTTGGTGGCAGCCCGAGCATTTTATGACATAAATTATGTTTTCAGAAGCACAAGTAAAGTTAGATTTGATCTTGAATTTCTGTCCTCTTTAAAGAGGAATTCTGATCCTTCTAGCAGGTTTGGACATGTTGCACAGTTCGATCTACCACATTTTTTTTTACTTTTGCATCCGTAATTTCAGAAAACAATTTTGCCTTTGTGAGAATCTTTTTAAGTGATTTAGGTTGTTTGTAGCTTTTAATGATTTGGTGTATGTTAAGAATTTCCTTTAATTTGGGGTCCTTATGAAGTATTGGTAAATTCTAGGTGATTATGGTGAAGGCTTCTTTGTTTCTGGGGTTGTATGTAGATATGTAAGGTAGTATTTTCGGGGAAGGTGTGTTGTTGTGTTGAACTTTTCTTAAAGTTTCTATGTTGATTAATAAACTTTATATATATATTAATAAACTTTAGAATATCTTTAACCTAGTTATACTCTAATATTTAATTACAAAAATATTTTACAAAACAATCACTCTTAATATTTTTAGATTTTAATTCACATATAATAATTATAAAATAATAAATATATAAAAATTAAGTATCTAAATTATAATCAACAAATATAGCAATTAAAAATCCATATTTTTTCCATCAATAAGCATATAAACAATAAATAAATTAGTCCATTATTACTTATGTAAATATTATAGATATCTTTCGAAAATATTTATGAAATAAAAAGTAAGAAAGGAAAAATTCCAAAGTAACAATGTATAACTTATCGGTTATAAAATACTTATAAAATACTTATTATTACTATTATTATTAAATGTAATAATACTAGAAATATAATAAAATTAGAAATATAATAAGAACTATTAGTTTACGATCTAAATCACAAAGTAACTAACTAATATTTTAAAATTTACGTTCAGATATAATAATTAAATAAATGTACATATCTAAATTATCATTAACAAATAAAAAAATTAGAAATTCATATTTAACAATCAATACTTATATAGAGTACAATAATATTTCCTAAATAAAAATGTCTAAAATTTAAAAACGAAAGACTTCTTACTCAGCGTTTATAAAATACTCGTGAAATACGTTACTTAAAGAACAAGAACAAACGGATGGAAATATACGTTTTATCAATGGAAACTACAAATATATTTTAGCTTTAACAGAAAAAGAGAATAAAATCACTATACAGTAGAATATCATTCACTAGAAAACTAAAATTTAGAATTAACTACGATAAAATATACTCAAATCTCAAATAATATATATATATATATATATATATATATGTGTGTGTGTGTGTGTGTGTGTGTGTGTGTGTGTGTGTGTGTGTGTGTGTGCGTGTGTGTGTATCTATAAAAGGCAGGATGTTTTTGTGTGTGTGTGTACGTGAATATAATTTATGCACGTCCACAAATAGCACGCATGTCGCTCCAATGTTTGGAGGGCATTGATCACGACCCTAGCAGGGTTTAATGACACTTTCTTCCCGAGGCACCCGCGTTAGCGGTAAAAATCGATTTTCAACCATAACTTTTATCAATTTTGAAATTTGCTAACATGAGTTAAGTCCCCTTCTTATCATAGCGAAGTGGTAGTGTGTGTGTGAGGGAGAAAGGGAAACTGTGTGTTGATGTATGTGTGTGTATGTGTGAGGGAGAGAGAGTAAGTGACAGCGTTCATCAAAAATAAAAATGTAAAATGTTTTTTTTTTTTTAAACACGATATGTAATCTTCAAATTTAGGATGTTTTTGAAAGGCAATATATTTTATTATCAGATTATAAAGAGTATAATGAAATAGTTCATAATTGTTTCATACATTCAATCGAGTCCATGCTATATACATAAAAAGTATAATGGAACAGTTCATAATTTTACATACATTCAATAGAGTATATATATATATATATATATATGAATACATATATATACAGGGTGTCCCAGAAAATGTATACACACTTTAGCAACTGATAACTCAATTGATATTTCTCTTTCGAGATGAAACCCAATGCAATTAATGATGGCAGTCAGACTAAGCTTTGAACAAAGGAAATTCATTCTAAAATGCTACTGGAAGCGTGAAAACGCAGTTGAACTGCAAAGACAGTTTAGGAGGGAGTTTCAAACAGATCCACCAACGCGACTTACCATCAGTCGAGTTAGAGATAAGTTTTAAGCCGATAGAACAGTTCAGAATGTCCACGAGAAGTGTTCACGAAGACCACGAACATCGACAACCCAACAAATTAAGAATGTGTGCTACAAACATATCACCAATGTCCAAGTAAACATGTGCCGCAAGCGAGTCGTGAGGTAGGTATTTCGGAATCGACTGTCCAACACATTTTGAAGTGTTGTCAATGGAAATTTGTCCATGCTATTAATGAGATGATACAGACCGAAGTGTGAAGTAAAGCGAGTGGTAATTGGAAGAATGTGTAGAAGATGCACGCTTTCTAACAAAGATTGTATGGAGTAATCAGGTCACATTCTAAATAAATGATTCAGTAAATCGCCACAATTACACCTAACGGGGACATGAGAGCCCGCTTATTACGCCGGACACATTGTTAATTTACCAGGAGTTAAGTGCAGTGAGGCTTATCATCCAGAGGATTAACTGGACCATTCTTTTTTGACACTACTTGAATCCGTTTACTTGAAATTGCTGCAACAGTCTGTCATGCCAAGCATTAGAGAAGACTTTGAAGACGAAGAGTTTTATTTTCAGCAAGACGGAGTAGCCCTACACTTCCATAGCGATGTTAGACCCTTCCTTGATGAGATCTTGCCAAACAGGTGGATTGGACGAAGGGGTTTCGTTGACTACACTCCGTGATCACCCGACCTCAAACCACTAGACGTTTTTTTTTTTATGAGCATACTTAAAAGACAAAGTCTACGATATGAAACCCGCAACAGTCACTGATTTACAGGCAGCCATCGAACGATAATGCACGCAAATACCAAGTGTATTGCTTCGTGATGTTTGTGATTCCATTGCTTTGCATTGTCAGCAGTACCTGGACCAGAACAGACGTCAGTGTGAAAGCAGGCACAGACAAAACAATAAATAATGTCTGCGGATCCTATTAAATTTTGAAAATGAAATGTATTTTAATAAACACCAACTTTTCAATTATCTAAAATGTGTGTACATTTTTGGAGATATCCTGTACGAGTGTATATATATATATATATATATATATATATATATATATATATATATGGTGGGTAAAATTCCCGTGATCCATGGATGAGCTTCTCTCAGCGGTATTTGTTCCCCATCATCGCTGCCATATCTTGTGTCTCACAGAGACCAGTGTCTGTTTTTAGGGCATCAACATATGTCATCCTCGGTCTCCCTCTTCTTATGTGTCTGTGTAGGGGCTCCCACATGAGCACTGAGTAGAGTATCAACTCTGAATGACGGTGAGCATGTCCAGCTAACCTCAGTTTCCTCAGTGTTATTTTTCGAGTTAACTAATGGGAAGCTCTCGTACAGCTCTGAGTACCTCATCGTCCGTGTATACTGATGTATCCTCAACATTTTCGTGTAGTACCCATCCACCATCTGAGTGAGTTTCTTGGTCAGTGTCCAAGTCTCAGATCGTACAACAGAATAGCCTCCACTGCAGCAACGATGAGAGGGATCTTCAGGTATTTACGAAGGCCTGCTTTCTATACAGATCTCAAACTGTGTCATGCCACCCAGGTTTTACTCCTCCTCTCAACTATATCACCTTCTGTATTCCCAGTGTATATATATAATACACATACACATTTATATACATATATATATATATATATATATATATTGACCTTCGAAACGTGGAATAGATGAAACAAAGGCGATTGAAGAAGGGGAATTTTCCTTGTTTTGTATGTCCTGTACTCTATTTTTTCGTTGTTTAAGAAAAATGTCCATTTCCTTGGTTTTGTGTATATGTTTTCGTTTCTCATTGTGCTCGACGTTTTTTTTTTTGGTGTCCTATACCCATATATGCATGTATATATACATGTAGAGGTAGGTAGGTATATATATGTATGTATATATGCATATGTTTTATTTATTTATTAATTTATATATATATATATCTCTTATTATAAAAGGCAGATTTTTATCTGCCTCCCTTTGGGAGTTATACAAATCTACAATATAGGATTCTTCAATTACAATTACCTGGCATTTTTAAGAGTACAATGCATCGCGTCATGCCAGGTCCAGTTTTTAAAATTTAACTCCAATTAAGCAAAATTTACAGAAAACTCACATTCTGGTGTGTGTGTCAAATGCTTTTCTTAGTCTGGTTACACCACACGCAAACGCACACACACAGTGGGCAATGAATAAAATGAAAGTAAATAGCGACAGAGTGTGATTTGAGGAAGACTAAAGTGAAAGTATTCTGTCTATGACCCTGATAGATACATGAGTAAAATGTATGGGAAGCTAAGAGCTAAGAGTGAGTGAAATGTTCTTGGAAGAGAGTAATAGTAATAAAGTAAACATACACTCATACATACATACATACATACATACATACATAAATACATACATAAACACCACACACACACACACACACACCACACACCACACATTACATACATACATATACATACATACATACATATACATACATACATACACACACACAATACACACACAGTATTGAAGCTTGAGAACAATCAGATACATTTGCAACACATCTGTTGAAAATATTATTGTTCACACACATACATATACATATATACATACAGACAGACACAGACAGATAGACACACACAAACACACACACACATGATCGCTGGCCACAACCTCAAGGCTGAAACATATAAAAGAATAACAGAATATAAATGTGTGCAAAGTACAAGAAATATTAATGCAGTATATGGGGATTGGACAATAAGCGTAAGGCAGTGTCAATGGTGGTTCCAGAAATCCCGAGCCATAAAACTACAGCCTAGAAGACGAGCCTCATCCTGAAAGATCTGTAGAACTCGACAAGGACATCCTGAAAACCTGGTGGAAACAAAATATCATCGTAACTGTTGAGGAATAGCAGGAAGCTTGGATTTGGTCATTCAACCATTCATTGACACCTGTATGCTATCGGAAAAGTCAGCAAATTGGGTCAATGGGTTCCTCACGAACTTTCCGAGTCTAATTGCATGCAGAGAGTGAATGTATGCTTTTCTTTGCTGTCTCATATCTACCACTACTGCGCTATGTAATCTATATATAATAAAACTGTAGTTGTGTGAGTGTCTGTCCCTTCGATTTAGATTCCTAACTACTCCCACATTTTGCGGTACAGTTAACCAAATTCGGGTAGCTTATAGTCGTGATTCATATCGAGCCCGTCTGAATATAGCGCGCGTCTACGATGAGTCTACGATTTTAAAATAATTTAACATCATTTTTTTATTCCATTTAATGCATAATTTTTCGTGTGTCGATGGCGGCGGAGTGGCGTCCACGCTCACACCTGCACCTGTGGGGAAGGGAGTGTAAGGAAATCAACGTCGTAATGCGTTTCAAGGAGACCAGTGTTCTTTTAGAACAACGACTTCATGGCTGAAGACACCAAAACAGAGAATGGCTAAGAAAGCGTCTACATGAGTCTACGATTTAAAAAAAAATTTACCATCGTTTTTTTTCCATTTTAATGCATTTTTTCGCTTTATATAAAGGGAAGTAACTCTCTAAAAATGTCTACGAT
Source organism: Octopus sinensis (assembly GCF_006345805.1). NCBI lineage: Eukaryota > Metazoa > Mollusca > Cephalopoda > Octopoda > Octopodidae > Octopus > Octopus sinensis. Next base: position 51,620,359 of record NC_043002.1, on the reverse strand, counting down.
AGTAAACGATTTTAAAAAAATTTACCATATTATTTTTCCATTTTTAATGCATTTTTTGCTATTTTTTGGCTCTAAACTCTCTAAAAATGCTTATATAGTTATTTCCCTTACAAACCAGAGCAACGCCGGGCGATATACTGCTAGTATATATATATATATATACACACATAGGCGTAGGAGTGGCTGTGTGGTAAATAGCTTGCTCACTAAACAGATGGTTCCGGGTTCAGTCCCACTGCGTTCCACCTTGGGCAAGTGTCTTCTACTATAGCTTTGGGTCAACCAAAGCCTTATGAGTGGATTTAGTAGACGGAAACTGAAAGAAGCCCGTCGTATATATGCACACGTATATATATGTGTCTGTGTGTATGTTTGTGTGTCTGTGTTTGTCCCCCTACCATCGCTTGACAACCGATGCTGGTGTGTTTAGGTCCCCGTAACTTAGCAGTTCGGCAAAAGAGAACGATAGAATAACTACTAGGCTTAAAAAGAATAAGTCCTGGGTCGATTTGCTCGACTAAAGGCGGCGCTCCAGCATGGCCACAGTCAAATGACTGAAACGAGTAAAAAGAGTATACACATACATACATATGCATGCATATATACATCAATATATGTATATATATATATATATATATATATATATTATATTATATATATTATATATAATATATATATAGGGAGAGAGAGAGAGAGAATGAGAGAGATCGACATACATATATATACAGGGTATCCCAAATATAAATTTTCAGCAAGATGTGGAACCCCATACTACCATCGTGATGTTGGTCCTTCCTTGATGAGTTCTTGTCAAATAGGTGCATTGGACGAGGAGGTTTCTTTGAATATCCTCCGTGTTCACCAGAGCTCACACAACTACACTATTTCTTTATGAGCATACCCAATGACAAAGTTTACGCAATGAAACCTGCAACAGTCGCTGATTTGACAGTAGTCATTGAACGAGAGCACACACAAATACCAAACGAACTGTTTCGTGATGTTTGCGACTCCACTGCTTTGCATTGTCATCAGTGCCTGGACCAGAACGGACGTCAGTTTGAAAAAAGGCACTGACAACACAATGATATAAAATTTTGAAAATGAAATGTATTTTAATAACATATACTTTCTTTACAATTATTTAAAATGTGTTATACTTTTGGGACACCTGTGTATATATACATATATATATATATATATATAGATATATATTATATATATATATATATATATATATATATATATATATATATATATATAATAAATATTAGGGAATAAATCCAAATTTACAGGGAAAAATCAGATTTAGGATTAAATCCAATTTTATAGTAAAATATTATATAATATTATTAGAGACAAAACCACTATTTTGCAAAACAAAAAGGAAAGACTTAATCAATACATAAAATTTAATAAAAAGTCAAAAAAACCGCCACTACAATTGTTTCTTGTCTTGATCGACAATCTTCAGGTGGACTTCCAATCTAAAATATCAATATTTAAAATATAAAAATAATAATTTTAAAATAATTAAAGTATTAAAGTAAAAATATAAATATATAATCTATTTATAACCTATATATAATCCATATATAATCAATATATAAACAATATATAAACTAAAATAAACCTATCAACAATTAAATATAAAATATAAAATATAAAATATAAAATATAAAACAAAACAAAAAATAAACTATATATACGCCCATACACATATAACTAATTATATATAACCATATCTAAATACATACACTAAATCACACACCTATATATATATCCTATATACACATAAAAACGTCTAGGCAACGATAAAAAAATAAAATAGCTAAATACTTCAACACAATACTTATTCATACCCTCACACACACATACAACCCACATTCCCGCTCTAGAAACGGACATCACTTAAAATTATGAACGGAGAGAAATGGAATAAATGGAATTAAAAATTATATTCACTTGGGTAAAAACGAACACTACTTAAAAATTATGAATGAAATAATGCAATAAAACAACAGTTTGCCAAAGTTTGGGACAAGTCCTTCTAGGATCTTCCAGATGTATATTATGGCATATCTTTCTCGCCTACGCCCAAAGGAATATAGTCTTAATCTCTTGAGTCTTTCCCAGTAGCTTATATTCTGCACAGAGGCTATCTTCTTCGTGTAGCTTCGTTGGATCGCCTCAAGTTCTGTGATTAACTTCACACTAGATGGTGACCATAGCTGAGAGCAAAAGTCAAAGTGGCTTAGGACAAGTGTCCTCCAGAGGACCATCATGGTTTCCAAGAATCCATCCGGTCAGTCGCCTACATTTCATTGCCAATTTAGCAACATGCACATGAAAGGTTGCATCATCACTCATGTAAATACCCAGGTCTCGCACTGATTGTGCCTCTGGGATTGCAATCCCTACAGGTCCAGTGTATCTATTGGGCATTGCATTTAGTTTTGCATGCTGATAGCATAAAGCTTGAAACTTTTCAGCATTGAACTGCATGCTATTCTTTTCAGCCCACTTGTATATTTTGTCCAGCTCATATTGCAGGTGCTTAGTGTCTTCGGGGTTCTGTATTGACTGTGAAACTTTTGCATCATCTGCATAACTTGTGATCGTGGCTCTCTGCGTGGCTGAGGGCATGTCTGAGAGGGCCATTATGAACAGTAGTAGTCCCAAAACAGTGCCTTGCGGAACACCGCTCACTATTTGCGTGTTAATGGCTACTACCACCTGACTTCTATCCTTCAGAAAGTCATGAAGACATTCTCCCAATTTTCCAACTATGCCAAGATCACGCAGTTTGTGACATATCATTCAATGATCGACTTTATCAAAGGCCTTTGTAAAGTCGAGATATATGACTTCCACATTTGAGTGGTTGAGCAGTCGTTTCAGCACCCAGTCATAGTGTTGTAGGAGCTGAGTTAAGCAGCTTCTTCCTGGTCGGAAAACATGTTGGGTGTCAGGCAGCAAGTCATTTTCTTCAAGGAAGGTGATTAGTTTCCTTCTGACTATTCGTCCCATGACCTTGCTGATGTTTGAGGTCAGAGAGATAGGTCTGTAGTTCTTGGCCTCCGCTCTGCTACCTCCTTTATGAATAGGGCATATTTTACCTTCCTTCAGTTTTCTTGGAAATTTGCCAGTTGCAAGGAAGCTCTGAAAGAGGAACTGCAGTGGTCTTGCTAGGACTCTCTTACATACTTTTAGAAGGATTACTGGGAATCCATCGGGGCCAGTAGCTGAGTTTGTTTTCATTTCATCTATAGCCTTTATTACATCGTCTTCCTTTATATTGATGTAATCAATCATTGCTGCCTCTGATTTTATATCTGCAGTGGTAAAGAAGTCAGTTGGATTGCTGACTTGAAAATGCCCTAGGGGTGGAGTGAAAATACTCTTGAATTGCTCATTTAGTATTTCACTTATCCTCATTGGATTTCCTGTGAGTGTGCCATCCTTTTCAAGGAGTGGCCCTATCCTACAGTGCACCGTAGCTGTTTCTTTGGCATACCTGTAGAAAGCTCTGGGGTTAGATTTTTTGTTGTCTATAGCCCAGGCTTCTTTGTCTGCTCTTTCTTTTTCATGGGAGAGTTGCAG
>NC_043002.1:51509256-51609256 GCF_006345805.1 Octopus sinensis | reverse complement strand
TGAAATTGACTTTGCCTTTCATCGTTCTGGGTCGATGAAATAAATGCCAGTAGAGCACTAGGGTCGATGTAATCGACTATCCCTCTCCTCAAAGGTGGCGTGTGACAGAATCGTTAGCGCGTCATGCAAAATGCTTAGCGGCATTCCTTTCGAATCATTATGCCCTAAGTACGAATTCTGCCGTCGTCGACTTTGCCTTTCATACATTTAAGCACTAGAGTCAATGTAATCAACTTGCTCAAATTTTTCAGGCTTTGTGCCTATAACAGAAAGGATTGTTCACGCGTTTTATGTAATACGATTTAATTGTATTTCATACAAACAAAAGGAACTTTGTCAAGTAATACTTTTGTTTTACTTCAAACGAAAATTTCATATTTTCTCGTTTCTTGTTTGACATAATAGTATGTGAATTTTCATACATTTAATGGGCATTTTCTTCTTTTCTGAGGCCTAGTTTTCTTCAATAATCGTTAATATATAAATAATAATAATAATAATAATAATAATAATAATAATAATAATAATAATAATAACCTCGATCATAAGTGTATGAGTCACTTTTCACGAAATAAGTTACAGACAAGATGCAAATGATAATCTAGAAGCGTATAATTAGGAAACAACAAGAAATAAATAAAGTGAAATAGTGTCAACATATTTAATGCGGAACACGCACACAAAGAAAAACTAGCCAGAATCATTTGTACAGTGAATACGACGATAGTTAAATTAATGATACTATATTTAATATAGAGAACATACAAAAGCTAACAAGAAAAGTATAATACCGTGATGAAAAGTTTTTAAATCTTAATATTAGTCAATGATAAATATATTTTCATTTTTTTTTTGCAAGTAGGGGGAACAATCTCAGACATATTTCTTTATCTGACCTCGTTTTCTAGTCATAGACTCCGCTGTACTACCACAGTAGTAATGAATTATTAACTAAACGTATATGTTGTACATAATAAAAGAGAATGAATTGACGAATAAAGGGAAATACTCAAAAACTTTGTCTGTATGAAAAACAATAGTTAATTTCGTTTTAACATTAATGCATAGAACATTTAAAGAAACTTAGTAAAATAATTATGGTATCAAAAATAAAACAGATCATTAACCAGGATGCCTAATAATTAAACCCCACCTCTTTACTCCTTTGATTCCTATTTTACTCCACTGGACCTCCATAGTCATTTGGTGTATATAAAAAGAAACATCTTACTGTATTTTTATAATTAAATATTATTCGGAATTATATTAAAAAAATTAAATACTTTGTGCGTTGTAGAAGCATAACGCAATTTATTGCTCACAAAATTTAACAATAAAATTTTATAAGGACCTCCAAGGGCCATATGAGTTCCCAAGGGCCATATGGATCCCCAAGAGCCATATGGACCCCTGTTGAAAACCACTAGTATATACCTTCCTTTAACACAAACATACAAATGTAGGCACGCTCACATTTCCATGCATGTAGTTGCGCTTTAGATTGAATCTTTGGCAACTTGATTTTTGTAAACTACTCCTAATATGCAAAAATATATAAAACAAAACAAAGGTATATAAAATTACTTTGGTAAAACAGAAACTGGGGTGTATTAAATTTCAAAACTCTTCAAAAGTGTTAATACGTAATCTTAAACTTCTTAAAGTATCAGCATTGTTATAATTTTTTTAAACAGTGACCACAATTCTATCTCAATTTTCGTTATCCCTTAATTCAATCGCTTTTATATCCTTTCATTAAGATTTATCGACTTACTGAACAATCTACACTCTTCTCTTATCGGTGTCTTGTTTTACAGTGAACTATCATTTACATTGATAGAGGTATATATATATATATATATATATATATATATATATAAACATCTCGAGGATTGAATCACCCCAGAGAGCACTCACTAAACGAATTGAAGGCATGGCTGCTCTCGATTATTGGGATCGTCTTAAAGCCTTGAAACTCTACTCTCTCCAGCGTCGCCGTGAGCGGTACATCATTTGTACGATGTGGAGAATATACCGCCAACTTTGCCCAAACGACCTGAACATAAGCTTCAAGGTTCATCCAAGACTGGGACCACGGGCCATACGTCCCCTGCCCAATTCAAGATCACAGCATACTTATACACTACAACATAATTTCTTTTCATCAACAGGCCCTGCCCTATTTAACATTGTCCCGAAAGAGATCAAAGAGGAAAAGGATCCCATCAACTTTAAACGAAGTCTGGATAGATTCCCTCAAGGAATACCAGATAAGCCACCCATAATTGGATACAACTCACCCAACAAAAACTTACTACTTGAATGGACCATAAACAAAACTTGATTTAAACAGGATTCAAATAATCCTATCAGGTGGTGCTATTAACTTAAACATGGCCTGGACCAATCATTGGTCGAAACATATCTAAGTTTATATAAGTTTATATATGTATAAACTAAGCTAAGACTCTACTCCCTGGAGAGAAGACGGGAGAGGTATGCAGTAATATATATCTGGAAGATCCTGGAAACAATTGTGCCAAATTTTGGCATTATAAGCTACACCAATGCTAGAACGGGACGACACTGCATAGTGCCAAATATCCCAGCAATGCCATCACGCTTCAGGACCAGCTTCTGCAACAGTCTGGGTTTCAAGGGCCCACAGCTTTTTAATATTCTCCCAAAGAGTCCGAGGAACTTGCACAAAGTAGATGTAGCGGTTTTTAAATCAAAGCTGGACATCTTCCTGTCAAGAGTCCCAGATGAACCTACCTCACGGCAAGAGGTGTAAATGAGAGTAGCTATATCAAACTCCATTCTTCACCAAGTGCCACATACACACACCTAACCCGGGGAACCTAAAACTACGACCCATTGTAGCTGGCCCAACCTGTGAAACACACAGACTAAGTCTATTTATGGACATCCTCCTGAAACCCTTCCTTAAACATATCGATAGCCATATCAGAGATGACTTAGATATGCTAAACCACCTCCCAAAAAAAGCCAAGGAAGAAACAATCCTGGTTTCATTTGATGTAGTTAACTTGTATACCAGTATACCTCATAATTATGGACTAGAGGCAATACAGTTCTGGCTGGACCAATTTCCGGAAGAAATACCAAAAAGGATCAGTAAAGAATTCATTACTAAATCAATTGAATTCATCCTACATAATAACCACTTCATGTTTGACAATACATTTTACCGTCAAAAATCCGGAATTGCTATGGGTACAAGGGCAGCACCAATCATTGCGAATCTAACAATGGGCTACCTGGAAATAATCATTTACCAGGAATCTTTATCAATCTTTGGAAACCCCCTCTCTCAATACATAAAAGAGAATTGGAAACGATTCCTGGACGATTGTTTTATACTCTGGAATGAAAACACAGATAAACTCCTACAATTTAAAAACCTATTGAACAGCATAAACCCAAATATACAGTTCACAATGGAATACAACCACAAGGAGCTCCCATTCTTGGATATACTAATTAAAAAAATTAACCTTAAAATAGAAACAGACATTTTTTACAAAGCCACAGACGCCAAACAATACCTTCTTTTTAATTCATGCCACCCAAGACACACTAAAACAAACATCCCCTTCAACCTTGCAAGAAGGATATGCACAATAGTGTCAGAACAAAATACCAGGAACCATAAACAAAACTTGACTTAAACAGGATTCAAATAATCCTATCAGGTGGTGCTATTAAGTTAGACATGGCCTGGACCAATCTTTGGTCGAAACACATCTAAGTTTATCTAAGTTTATATATAAATATATATATATATATTATATATATATATATTTATAAGGAGGTGCTATTAAGTTAGACATGGCCTTGACCAATCTTTGGTCGAAACATATCTAAGTTTATCTAAGTTTATATATACATATAAACGTTTCTCGTTTGTGGAAGATGCTCACCGAGGCTGGAAGCACAAGTGTACCTAGGTTCTAAAGTTGGGTGAGCTAGCACAAAAAGTCCCCATTCAAGCAATAGATAATTTTAAATTTATTCAATTTTTTTTTATTCCAGAATGTTTATTATATTTAAAAGTGTGCTGTGTAATTATTTTACAGTTTACAAAGATGCAATACGGAACTACCGTTTTCATCTTGCATTATTCCCGCTAAGTTATCTACCACTTAAATTCACCACATTAGCCGATTATCTTCCAATGTCGTGCAGACAATATAACATGCTAACGTCGCCTTTTTCGGACCGAAGGTATGATTTCATGTACTCTAGCCAACCAACGAGACATTCTGCAACTACCATAGTTATTGTTAAGATTTTTTTTTTATATGATACACTAATAAGATTTGTCATTGGCAATAATGAATTCAAATTTCTTATCCGTTGCTGGACATTTTTGAATTTGCCATGTTATTAATGTTCATTTGTATGTATTTTTTAGAATGAAATAACTCTCGCATGATTTCATTTCCACTGTGGACGGTACCAGAATATATGATGGTTAAAAATTTTGAATCGTTACTAAAATGCTTTAAATCTGAAGCATAAAATATGAAAGTTATATTGTATATATCATACTGCCTTAATATCTAACACACTCAGCGGTTCTATTTCCACTTTTGACCTACAGATTCAAAAAATAATTTTTTGTAACTAAACACTTTCAAACTTCGGACACTGGTAGAATGTGTCATATAAAACATGTTTTATTCTTATCATTTTTGAGAAAAACTTATATTTACGAAGTAATTTCACGTTAAAGGCCTATTTCGGTAATTTCAACCAATCAGTGACGTGTATCCAGCTGAATAAAATTACTGCCGTTGTTTGTCAACAAGAACTTCCGGTGGTGTATTTTTCGTTTGTCACTGTTATTTATGACAACCCTAACCCTAAAGCTCTAACCCTAAAACCCTAACCCTAAAACCTTAAAGCTAAAACCAGTATAAACGCACAAACAATGTCATAAATAACAGTGACAAACGAAAAATACACTGCCGATATTTGTTGTTGACAAACAACGGAAGTAATTTTATTCAGCTGAATACACGTCATTGATTGGTTGAAATTACCGAAATAGGCCTACTTTAACGTGAAATTACTTCGTAAATATAAGTTTTTCTCAAAAATGCTAAGAGTAAAACATTCTACCAGTGTCCGAAGTTTGAAAGTGTTTAGTTACAAAAAAATATTTTTTAAATCTGTATGTCAAAAGGTAAAGATCCAGTCCTTACATTCCATTTTCTTGTCAATAGAATTTATCGTTCTTAACTCCTCTTCAGACGTTGTCGAGTTTGAAAAACTTAACTTTTCAAATTCCAGGTTGAGACAAAAATTACGGCGTTTCCCCCTTCACACAAAAGGGAAAACGTTAACAATACTGCCGCAAGACAGCAAAACAAGGTGTTTTAACAACACAAAACAACTATTTAATAGTAATTAAATGTAATAAATAGTATTCACAATAAATTACTAATGAGAGGATGGAATCAACTGTGTCCCCGTTCATTTTAATTGCAATATGTAGTGAAAAAAAAAAACGGACAAGTTCACATAAAACTCATACATGCCATGTGACTGACGGTTTTGATTATTTAAACAAATGTACAGCATTTGTTATTCATTAATAGTTCAATACACGACACCTGATAAATTCTAAAAGACTGCCTCTATTGCTAACACTCTGGACACTCTTCTAGTACTTATTTCTTTACTACCCACAAGGGGCTAAACACAGAGAGGACAGACAGACGGATTAAGTCGATTATATCGACCCCAGTGCGTAACTGGTACTTATTTAATCGACCCCGAAAGGATGAAAGGCAGAGTCGACCTCGGCGGAATTTGAACTCAGAACGTAGCGGCAGACGAAATACCGCTAAGCATTTCGCCCTGCGTGCTAACGTTTCTGCCAGCTCGCCGCCTTACATTCTTCTAGTGCCATGAAACTTTTGAGAAGTCAGTGTAAAAGATCTAGCATGACTTCGTTGTTCTCTTAATACTGAAATTCGAAGTAAACTATCAGAAAACGGTATGAACACTCAAGTGTTCCAAAAATCTATTATAAAACCAATGATATTTGGTGGCCAAACAATACTGGATAGATCCACTTACAAATTTAACGCATTCTTTGCAGCTAGTTTGATTACTAAAAGTATGCTCCTTCTCGAGCCATGTCAGGCTCATAAAGGCCGGTTTCCCGGTTTCAGTGGCTTTGAAATTCCCCACCTGGACGGGACACCGGTCCGTCGCAGAAATACTCATTTTTGCCAGCTGAGTGGACTGGAGCAACGTGAAAATTAAGTGTTTTGCTCAAGAACACAACGCATCGCCCGGTCCAGGAATCGAAACCACAACCTTACGATCATGAGTTCAACACCCTAACCACTAAGCCACGCGCCTCCACACTAAAAGTATGCTAATTGGCCTACTCAGTTTACTTTAGCCACTAATTATGAATGGGTTTATAAGAAGGGTGTTCGTGGATAGTTACGGGGAATGTACAGTTGGTGAGGAAACTCCAAATATAATTGGAATGTGCTGTACGTACGACTGTTTCTTTCGTTGTCTGTGGATATACAGTGTATTTAACATTTATATTCATCATATCGTGCTTTTACACCTTTTACCATAAGACAGATTTTTCTTTACAGTAACTGTAGTGAATTTGCTTTTAGAAGTTCAAATATGTCGCAAACATATTTTAGCTAACCTAAAGTTCATTCATCGTAACATACAGAGTTGGCGGAAGATCTATTCTATAATACATTAATTCAATTCGGTATCACACACTGATGAGATCGAGATGGGATCGAAATACATGTAGATGATTGGGATTTTACAGTTTTTATCATGTTCTATATTATTCTGATTCATTACGTTCTGAGGGCAAATCCTGCGACGGACACTTTTGCCTTTTATCCTTTCAGGTTGATAATATAAACTATCACCAAGTACTGGGGGTGCGAGTTGTTGACTAAAACCCTCCCTTAAAAATTGTTGGCCTTGTGCCTAATGTTATTTTCATTACTATCGATTAAATGCAAAATAGGTCAAACACGATGCTACAGTTGGTTTCAATTAAAATAATACCCACTCTAGTTAGTACTGGTGTCCATAGTACAAACAAACCCCACTCTTCAAAATTACTGGCCTTGTGCCTAAAACAGAGGCAATTTCCCTTCTTATTATTGTTATTATTATTATCGTTATAAGGTCAGGCATAACTGCATGGTCGAAAAGTGAACTTTTCAACCATTGGTTTCGAGTTCAGCAATATTATCTAACACCTCGGACAAGTGTCTTCTGCTAAACTCCTAGGCCAATCAAAACGATGTAAGTAGGTTTCGAAGACGGTAACCGAACCAAGCCCATCGTCTGTGTGTGTGTGTGTGTGTGTGTGTGAGTGTGTGTGTGTGTGTGTGTGTGTGTGTGTGTGTGTGTGTGTGTGTGTGTGTGTGCGTGCGCGCGCGCGCATGAGTATCCGTGTTTCCTTGTCTTGACGTCATATGATAGTTATAAACGACTTTCACAGTCATATAAACCATGTCACTCGTTTCCGGTCTTCCATGATAACATGTACAATGATGAGGTGGGAAAATATGATCTTACTTGGAAACAGATGAGGGTTAGCAACTCGCCACAGAAAATCTTATTCAAGGAGCTCTATCTGATCCAGGCAAGCAAAGTAAAGTGAACGTAAAGCCGACAGTATCATCATGATACCAATGTACAGATAACAAACTCCAGTTTCCAGTGCATAAAAATTTACTTAGAAGCTGTATCATTTTTCCGAGAAAATGCAACATAAAAGGCGGCATGCGACTTTTGATGTCTTTCGTGAAAAACATCGATACAAAATATTTGTTATACTATAAATAACAATCTATAAATAAGTCGTTCTGCAGTTGAACTTCATATCGTTGTAGTGCGCTTCAATAATTATTTAACTAATCAATAATCAAAATATAATGATTATTTCTGAATAAAACAGGTTTTCTGTAGGCACACAAACTCTTTGAATCTCTCGTTGACGATACAGAAAAGGATGACGATGATGATGATCATCATCGTTTAATGTCCACTTTTCCATGCTTAAACATAGCTTTGATGGAATTTGTTGAGGCAGGTTTACAACAGCCAGCTGATGCCCTTCTTGCACATTTTGTCTCCAAATTTCACCAGTTTCCAAACAAGTTAATATTTCCCCATCATCATCATCATCATCATCGTTTAACGTCCGTTCTCCATGCTAGCATGGGTTGGACGGTTCGACCGGGGATCTGGGAAGCCAGAAGGCTGCACCAGGCTCCGGTCTTATCTGGCAATGTTTCTACAGCTGGATGCCCTTCCTAACGCCAACCACTCTGTGAGTGTAGTGGGTGCTTTTTACGTGCCACCTGCACTGGTGCCAGGCGAGGCTGGCATCGGCCATGATCGGATTGGTGCATTTTACGTGCCCATAGCCTTACATTTTCCAATGGCGGTGATGCTCATTTGCAACCAGCACATGACATCAAGACAAAGTTACAGACATGTCTGTGTGCTTGTTTATACGAGAGGGCGTTGAAAAGTTCTTGGCTTTAAGGGTATCACGAAAGGCCTGGTTGGAGGCCCAACTTTCAGAGTTCTTTTAGGGCTTTGGAAAGTGAAGAACCGCCGCAATAAGTGTGTGAATCTGAGTGGGGAATATGTTAATTAAAATCATGATCCTACTGTGTTTTCTTTTATTCTAAGTCAGGAACTTTTCATAACACTCGCATACATACATCACATACACACACACTATATATATATAAGCACGGGCGTGACTGTGTGGTAAAAGCTTGCTTCCCAACCACATGGTCCCTGGTTCACTCCTGCAGCATGTCTTCCACTATAGCCTCGGGTGACCAAAACCTTATGAGTGGATTTAGTAGAAAACAGAAAGAATCCCATCGTATGTGCATATATATTTATATATACTTGTGCGTGTGTGTGTATCAATGTGCTTGTGCATGTCCCCCTTCCTACTACTTGACAACTGGTGTTGGTGTGTTTATATCCCCATAATGTAGCAGTTCAGCAAAAGAGACCGATAAGTACAAGATATTAAAATACGTAAGTCCTGGGATTGATTTGTTTTACTAAAACCCTTCAAGGTGTTGCCCTAGCATGACCACAGTCATCACTGTGTGATGAAGACTTCACAGCAAGACTAGATGCTTATGGATATAGGTGCAGGCATGGCTGTGTGGTAAGAAGCTTGCTTCCCAATCACACAGTTCCGATTTTAGTCCCACTATGTGGCACCTTGGTCAAGTGTCTTCTACTATAGCTTCAAGCTAATCAAAACCTTGTGAGTGGATTTGGTAGATGGAAACTGAAAGAAGCTCATTGTGTGTGTGTGTGTATATATATATATATATATATATGTATATATATTTGTGTGTCTCTATCTCCCCCGCCACCACTTAACAACTTATGTCGATGTGTTTATGACCCCATAATGGTTCAGCAGAAACTGATAGAATAAGCGCCAGGCTTCAAAAAAGTACAGGCATTGATTCATTCAACTAAAATTCTCCAAAGTTGTGCCTCAGCATGGCCACAGACTAATGACTGAAACAAGTAGAAGATAACAGATAATTCTACGTATTTATTTCGTATTTTGTTTAGTCTACAGAGTTTTAAGAATCCCTGATTATAACTCGGAGTGGGATGGACTGATACTTGTCTGATTTATTCAGAATACATTAGAGAGGATAAACATTTTCAAAAAGTACTTCTACACTTCAGCTGATTATGGACTTAAATATTATTCTACTGTAAACTCTATACTTGAAGGTGAAATTAAATGTAACGAGAGACAGTTTTAGAAAGAACATTTGACTTTCTCTTTTTACAAAGATAAGCAATATATCTTAGTATTATGGCAAATAGCTGTGACCAATTCACCTATAAGATAACTTCATTGTCTTCTTTATCACCACTGATTGCCATACCTTATTTCAATATTATATTATATTACAAAAGTAAATTCAACACTACAGTGGTCAATAGCACATCATACGTTTTATACATGGGTGTGTGCCCTTTATCTTCTGGCACTTGATCTTTTACAATTATTTTGTTCAGTTGAAATTAAACCCTTACAATAGATACACAATTTAGTATACAATATAAGAAATCCAAGACAGTCGCCTATATATGAAATAGAGTGGATCTTTGTTAATTGAAGAAGCAAAGATGATCTGATAAAAATAAAATTACAGGGAATATGATACGTTATTTTAGATTATATATACATGCATGCACACATATATATATATATTCGCATAGACACAGCTAAATAGATAGACAGGTAGGTATGCATACATACACACACTCAATTGTCTTTCAATTCAATGTCTGCAGATATTTAAAATTTGTATTACCACCCACCCAGTAGTGGGGGTGGGTGCGTTGAAAGTGTAACTGCTAGAGTAAGAATAGCCTGGGCAAAGTTTAGGGAGCTCTTACCTCTGCTGGTGACTAAAGGCCTCTCGCTCAGAGTAAAAGGCAGACTGTATGATGCATGTGTACGAACAGCCATGCTACATGGCAGTGAAACATGGGCCGTGACTGCTGAGGACATGCGTAAGCTCGCAAGGAATGAAGCCAGTATGCTCCGATGGATGTGTAATGTCAGTGTGCATACTCGACAGAGCGTTAGTACCTTGAGAGAAATGTTGGACCTAAGAAGCATCAGTTGTGGTGTGCAAGAGAGACGATTGCGCTGGTATGGTCATGTGGCGAGAATGGATGAAGATAGGTGTGTGAAAAAGTGCCAATCCCTAGCAGTTGAGGGAACCCATGGAAGAGGTAGACCCAGGAAAACCTGGGACGAGGTGGTGAAGCACGACCTTCGAACTTTAGGCCTCACTGAGGAAATGACCAGCGACCGAGACCTTTGGAAATATACTGTGCGTGAGAAAACCAGGCAGGACAAGTGAGTCCAGCGCACTTATGCATGCCTTTCCTCCCTTGGACACACAAAGACCTGTTGAGGCAAGCGAAGTCGATATCGAACCTCATCCGACGACAGGCACCCATGCCAACCCCCCTTTGCTTGCGAAGACCTGTTGGGGCAAGTGAAGTCGAAATCGAAATCGGAATCGAAATTGAACCAATCCTATGACTGGCACCCGGCAGATGCCAGGACCCCTGGACTGGTGGTACGTAAAAAGCACTATCCGAATCGTGGCTGATGCCAGCGCCGCCTCGACTGGCTTCCGTGCCGGTGGCACGTAAAAAGCACAATCCGAATCGTGGCCGATGCCAGTGCTGCCTCGATTGGCTTCCGTGCCGGTGGCACGTAAAATGCACCAATCCGACCGTGGCCATTGCCAGCCTCGCCTGGCACCAGTGCAGGTGGCACGTAAAAAGCACCCACTACACTCACGGAGTGGTTGGCGTCAGGAAGGGCATCCAGCCGTAGAAACATTGCCAGATAAGACTGGAGCCTGGTGCAGCCTTCTGGCTTCCCAGATCCCCGGTCGAACCGTCCAACCCATGCTAGCATGGAGAACGGACGTTAAACGATGATGATGACACTGAAATAAATCTTTAAAAGCATAAGTAACCCTTCATAATGCCACTAAATTTCAATGACAGACATTAAATTTGATAAATTAATTACTAATCATATATTGATGTTTTCTTAATCAATTCCTCTTTTTCCTCCCCATTAGCAAAAAGAAAAATATATACATATATATATATTGAGCCTAGTCAAAGGAAACCAATATTTGTTTAATATTAAGGCAGCGAGCTGGCAGAATCGTTAGCACGCCGGGCGAAATGCTTAGCAATATTTCCTCTGCCGTTACGTTCTGAGTTCAAATTCCGCCGAGGTCGACTTTGCCTTTCATCCTTTCGGGGTCGATTAAATAAGTACCAGTTACGCACTGGAGTCGATATAATTGACTCAATCCGTTTGTCCCTTCTGTGTTTAGCCCCTTGTAGGTAGTAAAGAAATAGGTATTTCATCTGTCGTTAAGTTCTGAGTTCAAATTCTGATGAGGTTGACTTTGCTTTTCATTGTTTCGGGATCAATAAATTAAGTACTAGTTGCGCACAGCGGTCAATCTAATCGACTGTCCCCCCAACCTCCCCCAAAATTTCAGGCTTTATGCCTAGAGTAGAAAAGAATATTTGTTTAATACTGGTTTTCAAATTTTGATACTAGGCCAGCAACCAGGAGAGAGGGTAAGTCAATTACATCGACCCTAGTACACATGAAATGCCACTAAGCATTTTTCCCATTGTGCTAGAATAATAATAATGATTTCAAATTTTGCTACAAGGGCAGCCATTTTGAGGGGATAGGACTAGTCAATTACATTGTCCCCAGCGTTTAACTGGTTTTTAATTTATCAACCCCAAAAGTATGGAAGGCAAAGTCAACCTCAGCAGAATCTTAACTCAGAACGTAGCAATGGGTGAAATACCATAATAGTAATAATCCTTTCTACTGAAGGCACAAGGTCTTGAAATTTTTGAGGAGGGGACAAGTTGATTACATTGACCCCATGTTTCACAGGTACTTAATTTATCGACCCTTGAAGAATGAATGGCAAAGTCAACCTCAGCAGAATTTGAGCTCAGAAAGTAGCAACAAGCAAAATGCTGCTAAGCATTTTGTCCAGCCAGCTCACTGCCTTCAAAAATAATAATAAAAATAATAATCCTTTCTACTAAAGCACAAAGCTTAACATTTTGGGGGATGGGAGTAGTTGATTACATTAACCCCAGTGTTTAACTGGTATTTATCGACCCCGAAAGGCAAAGTCAACCTTGGTGGAATCTGAACTCAGAACATAGTGACAGGTGAAATACCGCAATAATAATAATGTAGTGACAGGTGAAATACTGCAATAATAATAATAATAATTCATAAACAAAAATCATTCCTCCTTATTGATATGACTGTCCCAATCGACATAAACATATCTGTCAAGACCTACCAAAAACTAAACAAATATAAAGATCTTGAAATAGAAATTAGCAAAATGCGGAACCTGAAGATTAAAACAATATTTGTTGTCATAGGTATCCAAGGAATGATAGCAAAAGGGGCTGATTGCAACCTAGCTCAGATACCAGGAAACCTAAAAATGGCAGAAATTCAAAAGATAGTGCTCATGGGAACTGCTCATATCCTACACAAAATACTATGTAATCTCAAGTTTTAAAACAAACATAATTTTCTTATGGTTTCTTAAACATTCACTTTTACAACACTAAGTACAAAACCAAATATATGGCACCCTAGGCATAACACCAATATGATCTTCCAACTTGTTGTCTCTTGAGGTCTCTGGGTGAGACTTGGAGCCAACTTGTACAAATATAAAGCAAAAGTCAAACATAAAATAATAATAATAATAATAATAATGGTTTCAAATTTTGCCACAAGGGCAGCAATTTTGGGGAAGAGGGCTAGTCGATTCCACTGATGTAAAAGATGGATGAAATGCTGCTAAGTATTTGCTCAGTGTGTTAATGAATCTGCCATTTCACTGCCTTATATTTGTTTAATATTAGTTTCAAATTTGAGCACAAGGCCAGCAACTTCAAGGAAGGGTGAAAATTGATTACATCAACCCCAATACTCAACTGGTACATATTTTATCAACCCTGAAAGAATGAAAAGCAAAGTCAATCTTACAGAATTTGAACTCAGAACATAAAGAGGAATGAAATGCTGCTAAGTCTTTTGCCCAGCATGATTCTGCCAATCTGCAAGCCTTATATTTGTTTAATGTTAAATTCAAATTTTGGTACAAGGCCAGCAATTTTGGGGAAAGGGGTAAGTCAATTACATCGGTCCCAGTATTGAACTGGTATTTTATTGACCCCTGAAAGACTGAAAGGCAAAGTCAACCTTGCAGAATTTGAACTCAGAACATAAAGATAAATGAAATACTACTGAGCAGTTTGCCTGACATGCTAACAATTCTGCCAGCTCACCACTTTAATATTTGTTTGATATTAACATCGAAATGCCAATGTTGATTTCAAGTATTTATATAAAGTAGAAGAAAAATTAGTGACAGTACCTGTATGATATCAACTGAAACAGTATAACTACAGGAAACTGAGCTGAGAAACGTGTTGAATTGATGATATTAGAGACGGAACAGGAGAGGAGGGGCAATGGAGAGCTTAAATCACAATAACCAAGAGTGTTTTGTGAGTATATCAGGTTCTGATTACAGCCTCAATGCTCATGAAGAAACATGATCATCATAAAAAAAAAATAATAATAAAAATGAAAAATAAAATAAATTCTCTATCCACACACGTGTTATAGACGTGTATGTTGCACAGATGAGTCTAAAATGATGTAATAATAGGGAACTTTTATTCTCTGTAATTACACATATGATAATGAGAATATTGATTATAAGGACAGCTGAGAAAATGATGAGGTGATGAGAAGGAGGGAGGTAAAGAAGCAAGATGAAATGAAGAAAATACAACTTAATCATAATTAATATACTTGGATTGTTTGAAAATATAAACACACTAATATTGTTTTGTTATTTTTGTAGATTCTTCCAAATTTTCTTCAAAATGAACTCTAAATTCCTTTATATTAATTCTGCCTGATTTCCTTTTTACAATTTCACATGCACTTTATACACACACACACTGATACAAGCAGAATTATGTAAACAACACTATAGCTCAAATTTTGAATCATCATCATCATCATTTAATGTCTGTTTTCCATGCTGGCATGGGTTGGATGGTGGGAAATAATTCCATTCCTAAACCTTTCCAACCTTTATGCATTGTGGCTACCAATAATATAAAAACAATAGCAAAACAAGATATGCTTGTCTGTTGAGGTTCCACAATCCAATGGTTGGCTGCTGCTTCCACAAGAGAATTAGTTTTAAAATCAACTTTGCAAAAAGGGTTTTTAAATATTTTATTGAAAATTCATAAATATTCGAATTTTTAAGTAAACTGCATATAAAAAAACTACAAACTTCTGCAAAGTTTGAAAAACAATTTAAAAGAGATAATCTTAGGTTAAATAATTAAGCTTTGAAACAAAAACAAAACAAGGCCTTGAAAATCACACCAATACATGAAAATCAGACCAATACAAGTTCTTTATCATCTCTTAAATGGTTCCGAGCCAGCGTTTCCATTATAAAGATCATATTACTTGCTTGAGGAGAAAAAGCAAGACTTTGTTCAAAAGATTTCTGGAAAAATGCTTCTATTGCTGGGTTTTTGTGTCCGTAAGTACAAGCACAATGACTTCTGGAAATGAAAATGTGAAATCAAATTTAAAGATATTTAAGAGGGTGAAATTCTTACAAAACTACTTTAACACAGAATTAATGTTTATCACCAGTTAAACATGACTGTTCTGTATGAACCAACATTACTGCTATTTTCAACCCCAGGAGAACAACTCCTCCACCTGGTTATTTGATGCGATCTCACTCGATATATACTGCAAGCAGGGGAGTGGACCCACAACAATCTTCTAGCCACAACATCACCAAACTATATAGTTTCAAGCTCTTTGTGGTCATACTCAGTGGTGGATACTTGTCCACTAGAGACAGCAGTGATTCACTCCAGAACTGCTGCTATCTCTACTGGGTAAATATCCACCACTGAGGTTGACCACAAAAAGGTCAAAACTGTACAGTCTGGTGATCC
This sequence comes from Octopus sinensis, assembly GCF_006345805.1. NCBI lineage: Eukaryota > Metazoa > Mollusca > Cephalopoda > Octopoda > Octopodidae > Octopus > Octopus sinensis. The sequence goes on along the minus strand of NC_043002.1, from coordinate 51,593,551 downwards.
TGCCATTGCTGGAAGATGGTAGGAGTTCACTCTCCTGCTTTCAAAATATATCAGATACAGATTGCATTGAATTATCAGCTGGATAATAATAGTGGTTAATAATAGCAGTAATGTCGGTTCCTCCAGAACAGCCATGTTTAAGTGGTGATAAACATTACTTCTCAGTATAGTTACAGCTCTCATCACTTATAGAAAATTTCAAACTAGCTAATCTGCATGTTACTTTAACTCACTTCCAGTAATATTCTCACTAATATTGAACACATCATCATACGCTGTAACTAACTTAATTTTGCAAGGACCTCATGACAGTAACTCACTGAACTACTTGGGCAACACAACAAGTACTTCATTCCTGATCTCTCTCTCTTTCTCACCAGCCAGATAAACTTGTACCACTTCTACAGCAAGACACCCGTTTCTGTCTCTCTGTCTCACTATAACCTTTCATCTGACACGATATCACCTCCTCTAATTCCCCCACTCCCATCCACTCAAAAGATAATTTTTTTTTTGTCTTGCAAGGTACTTGGTGACCCTGCCAGTGCAGGTGCCACTTAAAAAGTATCAAGTCCCCACTGTAAAGTGATTGGCATTTGGAAAGGCATCCTGCTGTAAAAACCTTGCTAAAACTGACTGTGCCTGTGCTTGTGCCACATAAAAAGCACAAAGTCCACTCTGCTGAGTGGTTGGTGTTAGGAAGGGCATCCAGTTGTAAAAATCCAGCCAAAACAGTCACAGAAGTCTGGTGCAGGTTTCTGCCCAGCCAGCTCCTGTCAAACCATCCCACCATGGAAGGCAGATGTTAAACAATGATTGAACTACCATGATATGGATCACAAGTTCACATCTGTTACAGGTAAGTTACTATCGCTGACAGGGCACTTTACTCTACATTTCTCAGTTCAAAAAGCTGCATGGAAATATCAGGTCTGCTGGGAATGTTGTTACTCATTTCAAATTGGTCTTTTATACCCAATATAAAACATTAATAAAACAGAGGATGCAGACTTTTAGTGCATAGAAGACTTACAATATATGAAGACTTACCCTAATGTTATATCTGTTGCTGTAGAATATGATTCAAAAGTATTATGGATATCTAACAGCATTTTTTCCAGTTCAGCATCAACCATTGGATGTTTCTGTCGTTCATAACCTTCAATGAAAAAGCACACACATACATACACAGAGATTACAGGCATAGTAATTAAATCTGCTACAAAGAAAGAAATTACTTCTAACAAAGAAACTAAGTCTCCATAACAGGAATTTGGAAAGAAACAACAATAAGCATTACATGTTGATTTATAGAAAAGTCTTGCATATTTTTGCTGAAGTACTTACAGATTGTACTTGTAAAGTAGAAGAAAGTCAATCTCTTTCTTTATCTTGAAATCCAGGCTTTTTTTTTTGATTGACACTTAAACATTTACTTCCACAGCTAACTACACCATTAATCTATATATATATATAAAGCTGAAGTTGTCTGTGTATGGCGGGTTTGGTAGCCTTCAACTAACACTATCTCCTCCAAGACCCTGCGGCGCAAGTTGACCAAAATTGAGAGTATGATAGAAGAAGGCTTGCTCTTGCTTCCGTAGAAGATAAAATTCAAATCGAACCATGTTAACACCAAAAATTATTTACATCAAAAAGGTGCCTTTTTTCTATGAAAATCCCTATTTTTTACGATTTTTTTATGGCTGTATCACCATTTTTCAGTGTATTTCAACCACAAAAATGTTCACTTATAGAGAATAAACAAGCTACATAATACAAAGTTTTTACTTTTCAAAAATTCCAATTCTAAAGGGTCGTAAAGAAAACAAGCCCGAGCAACGCTGGGCTATACTGTTAGTTATTTGTATAAATCTAAATTCATAAACAGGGTAGAGAAACTGAAAGTTTCAAAGTAGTTGTCCATAAATATTCTTTACACTGATTTAGGGCAGTCCATCTCTATGAGTGTACAATGATTATCCTTTATATCCCTATCAGCTATATCTGGCCTGTTATTTTTGCACTAAGCAGAAGTTTTGATGAGTATGTTCAAAAAATATTTCTAATGTTTATAGCATGCATTCATAACAGAGGCATTGTCAATGTTTATTACAAAAAATTTTTTTACTTATTGATACTATTGTATACTGTTTTGCAAATAACATCAAACCACAATGGGAGGTCATACATTGTTGACATTTTTGAACAGCTGCTGACCACGTGTAATATTGTCTACAAAAGTGTGACATAATCAGCATTTCCAGTTGCAATCCATTAATTAAGAATGTAATTGTTGCTGTCTGTTATTCAATAAGTATTTTGTAACTATCCCCATCTCTTTGATAGCAAAAACACAGTGTCCAAGAAAGGTTAACATTATCTTCACCCTCAAGTTTATGAAAAACCTACCCATTTATAACCTATTGTGGTGCAGGTTTGGCTGTGTAGTATGAAGTTTACTCCACAATCACACGGTTTCAGGTTCAGTTCCATGGTGTGGTATCTTGGGCAAGGGTCTTCTACTATAGCCTCAGGCTGACCAAAGTCTTGTGAGTGGATTTAGTAGACAGAAAGAAGCCTATCATATATATATATAGCACAGGCATGGCTGTGTGGCATGTAACTTGCTTACGAACCACATGTTTCTGGGTTCAGTCCCACTGCATGGCACCTTGAGTAAGTGTCTTCTATGGTAGCCTCAGGCCGAGCAAAGCCTTGTGAGTGGATTTGGTAGATGGAAACTGAAAGAAGTCTCTTGTAGAGATATGTGTGCGTGTGTGTCTGTATGTCTGTCCCCCCACCATTGCTTGACAACTGATGTTGGTGTGTTTATGTCCCTGTAACTCAGCAGTTCGACAAAAGTGACCAATAGAATAAGTACTAGGCTTACAAAGAATAAGTCCTGGGGTCAACTTGTTCGACTAAGGGCAGTGCTCCAGCATGGCTGCAGTCAAATGACTGAAACAAGTAAAAGAAAAAAAAATATATATATATATGTCTCTCTTGTGTGTTTGTCCCCAACCATCACTTGACAACCAGTGTTGGTACGTTTACTTCCTTACAGCTTAGCAGCCCTGCTTCAGTCATTAGACTGTGGCTATGCTGGGACAGAACGTTGAAGAATTTTAGTTGAACAAATCAACCTAGTACATATTTTTGTTTCTTAAGCCTGGTGCTTATTCTATCAGTCTCTATCACCAAACTGCTAAGTTATAGGGACATAAACACACCAATACGAGTTGTCAGGCAGTGGTAGGGGACAAACATAGACACAAAAGCACACACATATCTCTACAAGAGGTTTATTTCAGCTTCCATCAATCAAAATCCACTCAGAAAGCTTTGTCAGTCTGAAGCTATAGTAGAAGACACTTGCCTGAGGTGCCAGGCAATGGGACTGAACCCAGAACCATGTGGTTGGGAAGCAACCTTCTTATTTATTTACTGCCCACAAGGGGCTACACACAGAGGGGACAAACAAGGACAGATAGATGGATTAAGTCGATTATATCGACCCCAGTGTGTAACTGGTACTTATTTAATCGACCCCGAAAGGATGAAACATAAAGTCGACCTCGGCAGAATTTGAACTCAGGACGTAGCAGTAGACGAAATACTGCTAAGCATTTGACCTGGCGTGCTCACATTTCTGCTAGCTCGCTGCCTTATAGTAAGAAGGAAGCAACCTTCTTACAATACAGCCATGCCCATGCGTGTGTGTGTGTGTGTGTGTGTTTGTGTATATATACACACACACACACACACACACAAGCTTCTTAAGTTTCTCTCTACCAAATCCACTCACAAGACTTTAGTCGGCCTGTGGCTATAGTAGAAGACACTTGTCCAAGGTGCCACACAGTGGGACTGAACCCAATACCATGCAGTTGGGAAGCAGACTTCTTACAACACAGCCACACCTGCACCTTAAAGACTTTTTTTTCCAATAGTTGCATGAATATTTCTCATCATCATCAACATCATTACTAACATAAATATCATAATCAGAATCAGTTTGATGTAATTTTCCTCAAGCTGTCATTAGCTGGATATATCTTCACAACATATGCTATGACACTCCAATAACACTTCAAAGTAATTAATAACAAATGTACCAGTATGAATACAATCACCAATTAAAATTCAGCTGATAAAGAAAAGGTTTACCTGTAAGCTGTTGCTGGACATTATCGAGCACAATGCTGTTCATAACTTGTTTTCGGAGCTATGGAAATTAAAGAGCATTGGTGGCATATTATAACATAGAACAGTGATATTTAATGATGGTACATTATAATATCATTTAGTATAGCATGGATGTAGAGGCACATGGCTTAGTGATTGCAGTGTTGCACTCATGATCATAAGATTGCGGTTTCAGTTCCTAGATGGGGGTGATATATTATGTTCTAGAGCAGTGGTTCCCAAACTTCTTAGGCTGCCAGCCCCTTGGCTCCCAGGCCACATTCCTAGCAACCTTCCCACCACAAATATAGACCACTTTCTGCAGCAAATTCAACACAACTGTATTTCACAAATGAAACTTAAACCTAATTAAATGCTTTTACTCTTTTACTTGTTTCAGTCATTTGACTGCAGCCATGCTGGAGCACCACCTTTAGTTGAGCAAATCGACCCCAGGACTTATTCTTTGTAAGCCTAGTACTTATTCTCTTGATCTCTTTTGCCGAACACACCACCATCGGTTGTCAAGCAATATTGGCCGGGGGGGGGGGGAACACAGACACACAAACATATACACACACACACACATATATACGATGGGCTTCTTTCAGTTTCCGTCTACCAAATCCACTCACAAGGCTTTGGTCGGCCTGAGGCTATAGTAGAAGACACTTGCCCAAGGTGCCACACAGTGGGATTGAACCCAGAACCATGTGGTTGGTAAGCAAGCTACTTACCACACAGCCACTCCTGCGCCTAGATATTTATTAATATTTTTTTTACATCTATCACCCCATTTTGGCCACCCTGTTATCATCCCACTTTTCTTGAATGCCCCCTGGATAATTCCAATGCCCCCAAGAGAACAATACCATCCACTTTGGGGACTACTGTTCTAGAGCAAAACACTTCATTTCACATTGCTCCAGTTCACTCAGCTGGCAAAAATGAGTAACCCTGCGACTGACCAGTGTCCCGTCCAGTGAGGAACAATAATATGTGGTGGCATCAAGAAGTTCCTGAGCTAGTTAGGTTTCATAAAAAATAACTTAGGAGTGGTTGTGTGGTAAGTAGCTTGCTTATGAACCACATGGTTCCAGGTTCAGTACCCCTGCATTTCACCTTGGGCAAGTGTCTTCTACTACAGCCTCGGGCCGAGCAAAGCCTTGTGAGTGGATTTGGTAGATGGAAACTGAAAGAAGCCCATCGTATATATGTGTGTGTGTGTGTATATATATATATATATATATATATATGTGTGTGTGTGTGTATATATGTGTTTGTCCCCCCAACATTGCTTGACAAGCAATGCTGGTGTGTTTACATCCCATAACTTAGAGGTTCGGCAAAAGATACCGATAGGCTTACAAAGAACAAGTCCTGGGGTCGATTTGCTTGACTAAAGGCAGTGCTCCAGCATAGGCACAGTCAAATGACTGAAACAAGTAAAACCGTAAAAGAGTACTGAAGTTTTAACATCATCTCCTTTGAAATAGTCATCCTGCTCAGTAATACACCTGTCCTGGTGTCCCTGCCACTTTTGGAATCTGGCCAGGTAGTCGTTTTCCATAAGCAAATTGAAGATCTTCTGTGAGTCACTCTTGATCTCAACAATGGTAGGTGGATGAGTGAGTGAGTGATTGAGTGAATGAGGGAGGGAGGGAGTGAGCAAGCAAGCGTGCAAGTTTGTGTTTGTGTATTGTTTTGACATTCTATAATAATTATAAATGAATATCACTATCATACAGGTGGGAGTTGACCATTTCTTATCTTCCAATAATTACCTTGCTCAGAAACATATATATGGGTGGGCAATAGGCAGGGAATGGCTTCAGGCCATAGAAAATTTGCCTCAATGAATTCCATCTGATCTATGCAAGCATGAAAAAGCAGGCATTAAAATAATGAAGATATTGTGACATTTTGAGTTCAAATTTCACTGGGATCTACCCATTTTTCCTTGATCAACACAAAGTAACAGCTAAATACTGGATCACTCTCTCTCTCTCTCCTCCAGGTTCCCTGTTTCTTGAGGCAATTTTTACAGCATATGAGATAAAAGAGATTGCTAGCCTTCTTGCTCAACTTTTTCCCATTTCTTGGAAGCAAAGGACAATGTGAGAAGTCTCCTATGAACCTCTTGCAGAACAGCAAAGCCAATACTAGAAGAGGAAGATGGGAAGGGAGAGAAAGAGAGAGAGACAGACAGACAGACAGAGAGAGGAGGTATTGACAGTAAGGTCCACAGCGACACCAGTGGTATATCCGAGTGGGTGGTCAGCATTCAGCAGCCTTGGAAGGCAGCCAAATTAGGAACAGGACAACTCCAAGCCTAAAACTCTCACTGTTTGTGAGTGACTACAAAGAAGCAATGGCAAAGGGAGTAAACCCTGACAAGTAACAATAACACTGTATAAATAATGGAACTTTTATTAGCTTGTGAAAATATATAATAATAGAAAAAAGGTTTAGTGCTTACAGATTCTGCTTTAGGGTGTTGATCCATTTTCTTAAAATGGTAATCCAAGTTTCCAAGCTTTGGAAGGATAATCTTCCACTGAAATAAAATAGAAATAAATAATGTGATAATTGTTTTTTGTACTGTGAAATGGAGCCTGTTGAGTGTCGAGCAGTGATCCGGTTTTTGTATTTGAAAGGACGCACACCACGGGAGACTTTTGATGAAATAAAAGTAACTTATGGTGATGATGCCCCATCATATGACCTTGTAAAACGCTGGCATCGTGAATTCAAACATGGTCGGAACTCTGTGGAAACAGCTCCCAGATCTGGTCGCCCCCTTCTGCCATTGATGAGGCATCTGTCCGTCAAGTTGAGGCTGCCATTTTGGAAGATCGACACATAATTATTCGCCAAATAGCCCATGGGGTCAAGATTAGTACCGGGTCTGTGGAAACTATCATTCATGACCATTTGCATATGCAAAAGGTGTCTGACAGATGGATTCCCAGGTTGCTCACGCCTTTCCAGAAGCAAGAACGCGTCGAGTGCTCGAGGGTGAATTTGGAGATGTGCCAAGAAGATGAGTCAAAATTTTTCAAAAGACTGATTACACAGGATGAAACCTGGGTCCATCACGATGATCCAGAGACCAAAGCCCAGTCAATGCAGTGGAAGCACCATGACTCACCCCCTCCAAAGAAGGCAAGGGTGCAGCCCTCCGCTGGCAAGGTCATACTCACAGTCTTCTGGGACCAGGACGGAGTAGTGATGACAGATTTCCTGGCAAAGGGTACCACAATTGCAGGAGCCTATTATGCTTCATTTTTGAGGAAATTAAGAGAAGTTATCAAAATCAAGAGGCAGGGCAAGATCAGCAAAGGCATCCTCCTCCTGCAGGACAACGCTCCGGTCCACAACTCGCTTGTCGCCAGATCAGAAGCACAGGCGTATGGCTATGAACTCCTCCCCATCCCCCCTACTTTCCTGACCTTGCACCCTCTGATTTTCACCTCTTCCTAATCATGAAGTTGTTTTTGAAAGGAAAGCGTTTCCCAGATGATGCAGCCTTGATTTCTGAAGTCACGTTGAGGTTGGAGGACCAAGCTGGGTTCTTCTACAAAAACGGTCTCCAGAGCCGCATCAAACGATGGGAGAAATGCGTAACTCTGGGTGGTTCCTATGTAGAAAATGACTAATAACTGTGCCAAGTTTTGTTGCTCTACTGCTATGGGAAGTGGGTCAGGGGCAAAATGTCAGCTAGTTAGTATTAATATTACTAATGGTATTATACATGATTATGTATTTATATGAAAATGTTCAAATTATGAAACTGAAAGCAAAGTGTGTTGCAGAATTATTTATATGGGTGAGTGAAAGTTCTCCGTTACAAAAGAGAACTTGAAAAAGGTGGATATGTCAGCCAAAATTAGCGAATTAGAATATGAAAGAAAAGATTTAGGTTTAAAATAAGATACAAGATAAAAAGAAATGTTGTACTCATACAGAGATTCATCAAAGGACATTTTGATTTTTCTCTGCGTGAGCATTTATCATATTTATTTGTATGTATGGCAGTCCCAACTCCATTTACCGGTGTTGTTACCAAGTTAGCTATATCATAAGTATTTCTACTACTACAACTTGAGCATAATTGGTGTTTATCATGGTGGTTTACATCTCCTCGGTTGGTATTTAGATGCAAATGTTCGCTAGATCCAGTAGGTGGATTATTGAACCTTTCCCACATTTTGCTATTGTTTATGCGATGCATAAGCTGCTCTAAATTAGTAAAGTTGGTGTATGATACCTTTATGGTGTGTCAATTAAAAAATCGCATGATACCGATTAAATTTAAGAAAACACTTGTCCAAAGCAGCAAAAAATTTTCCAGTGACCTTGATTGAAACATGCAAACCGATCGAGGACACCCTGATTCCTATATCTGTTCATCATCGTTCATCATTCAACATCCGCTTTCCATGCTAGTATGGGTTGGATGATTTTGACTGAGGGCTGGTGAACCAGATGGTTGCACCAGGCTCCAATCTTGATTGGCAGAGTTTCTACAGTTGGATGCCCTTCCTAACGCCAACCACTCCAAGAGTGTAGTTGGTGCTTTTTATGTGCCACCGACACGGGGGCCAGTCAGGCAGTACTGGCAATGACCTCACTCGAATCCTTTTACACATGCCACCAGCACAGGTGCCAGTAAGGTGAATCTGTTGTTAGGCTTATTTGATCGAGTGTGTTGAACAGGATTGGAAGAAGCATTTGGATTATTATGTTGCATGTGTCTATGAGTTTTCATTGGTAGCTCATTGAGATGACCAACTCTTTCTGGCCTGTATTCTTTATCTGAGTGGGTTCTCAAACCATGATGTTGCAGTGGTATACAATGTGTATCACAGTTAAAGGAATTACCAGTGTTGTACATGCCAGCTTCTTGTATATATTAACATTTTTCATGGTACCCAGCCCTAGCTAGAGCAGCATTATAATAAGTCGCATGTGATTTGAAAATTTTTTTATTAACAGATAATCTAGAGATTCTTGTAGATATATTCTTAACTAGTCCCTGTATAATCGAGGGTGGATGGTTGCATGATACGTTTATGTACTTAATATGATTATTTGGCTTATGGAATGGTTCAAATAATCCAGTATCAAGACCAAAGGTAGTGACAAGAAAATTCACTTTACGATAGTCTTTACCAATAGTAATGTTTAGTCCTAAATTATTGAAAAGTCTAAAGAAATTTTTCCTATGCCTTTCTAGCTGTACATATGTATACATATGTGTATATATATATTTAAATTTGCATGTGCACACTGCAAGAAATAACATAATTCATACAGAAGTTTTAGTTACAGTGTGTGTATGAGTTTGTGTGCATGTGTGTGTCAAAGGAAGTTATTTTATGGCATTCTTTCATTTGAAGAACCAAAGTCATCAGCTCAACATATATGGGATTATAATTTTAATTTCCGTAAATTCTTTGAAATTTCTTTATGCTTTGAAGAGAGCAGAAATTGAAAGAGAGGATAAAATGAAAAGGCAACATTTGCTTTGAAGTGATAGGAGAGAGTAAAAGAGAGGAGAAATTGAAAGATGTACGTGTATATGAAATGGACATGTGTGAGAGAGAGAGAGAGAGAGAAGAAGAGAGTGAGCGAGTGAAGGTGTGTGCTATGATGTAAGAATTTTTTTGCATGTATGTGTAAGTGGCACTCACTCTTTCTTTCTCACACACACATTAACTTTCATATACACATGCATAAATAGGCAGCACCCGTTTTTGGTGTAACCCTAACTTTAAACATATGCCAACATCTTTTTTGTGTGAGAGAGAGAGACTATATTTTCTCATAACATATAGAGAAACAGATGTCTTTTAATGCAATTTTTTTGGTTATGGCTTATTTTAATACAATATTTATGTGTACATGTTCATAAATGTTTGTCTGACTAGAATTCTATGCATGCGTGAAACATCATTCGAGAGTGAAACATTAAAAGCAAATTTAAATATTGTGCGATGATGACCTCAAAATTGTGCGACCCAGATAGTTGCTGAGGTTATTTTAGTTGTAAAAAAAGAGTTGTTGAGTGAAAAACATGGTTTATTAGGTAGAAGCGGCTATGTTTTGTTATAACTCTCAAAGTTGTCAACAAACTGTCATCCGGTTCAGCTGTTTTGTTTGTTAATTTCTGTAAATTATTTTTATTTATTTATTTTTCATTTAAAGTGAAAGATAGGAGAAAGTGAAAGATGTATGAACATGTATATGAAATAGATGTGTGTGTATGTTTGAAAGAGAGTGAGTGTCACTTATATGTATGAGAGTGAGTGCCACTTATACATACATGAGGACACACACATTCACTCACTCAATCACACACACACATGCACCTACAAAAAAGATGTATGCATATGTATGTATACATGACAACGTATGTATACATGACAACATATGTATACATGACAACATAGGTATACATTACAACATACGTATACATGACAACATACATATATACATATACATACATCTTTCACTTTCACTTTAAAACAAAAGTAAATAAAATTTTAAAAATTATGGAAATTAATGAACATTGATGATGGCCTAGCCTACATAATGAACACGTAAACACAATCATATAAGAAAATGTGGCATCATTATTATTGTGGTGGTGGTGGTAAAAGATGTCATTTACAATAGGTGACTAAACGAAAAATGATAATGTCCAATTTTTGTAATGCAAATATGTGAATGAAAATATAGTTTAGTTGGTAGCTGAAATCTTACTGAATCTTTTGATACCCCAAACATCAAAATCAGCAACTCATTTTTGGAATGCATAAGGAACATACATACATGTGTATACAAAATACACCAATCTGACCGTACAACAGGCACCCATGCCAACCCCCTTGCTTGCGAAGACATGTTGGGGCAAGCGAAATCGAAATCGAATTGAACCAGCCAGGATCCCTGGTCTGGTGGTACGTAAAAGCACCATCCAACTCGTGGCCGATGCCAGCACCGCCTCGTCTGGCTTCTGTGCCGGTGGCACATAAAATACACCAATCCGACCGTGGCCGCTGCCAGCCTCGCCTGGCACCTGTGCAGGTGGCACGTAAAAAGCACCCACTACACTCACGGAGTGGTTGGCGTTAGGAAGGGCATCCAGCTGTAGAAACACTGCCAGATAAGACTGGAGCCTGGTGCAGCCTTCTGGCTTCCCAGATCCCCGGTCGAACCGTCCAACCCATGCTAGCATGGAGAACGGACGTTAAACGATGATGACGATGATGATGATATATATGTATATATATATATATTTAAATATTTAAAAATTGAGGGAGATAAATTAATATTAATTTTAATATCAATTTAAAACCAGTAGTCCAGCATTCAAAAAATCTGAGGAGTCAGAGAAAATTCAAATATATATATATATATAATCAATAATAAAAGGGTAAAATTAATTAGAGTATAAGAAATAGCTAGATTTTTTTGGCTGCTATTTCTAAAAGTTTGGTGTGTGGTAAAGTAAATTATTTTACTGAACCCTAATTATATAACGTATATATATATATATATATATATATATATATATATATATATATACACACATAGTGAAACTATTTATAACTTACTCTGTCAAATGATACAAAGGATTTTATATATATATAATAATAATTATAATACATAATATATATATATATACAGAGAGAGAGAGAGTGTGTGTGTGTGTGTGTGTGTGTGTGTGTTCATGGAAAAAGACATGGCTTGATTATTATGACCAAGAATCTTTCCAAAAACTAAATACCACTTGAAAAGAACAAGATTTCAAGACATTGAAGAAATCCAAAAGAATGCAATGAGGCAGCTGCTTCCTATCCCAGAAACTGGAGTTCCAGGAATGCTTCCATCAATGGAAATGATGCTGGGAAAAGTGTGTCTCTTCAGAAGAAGACTACTTCAAAAGAGATTGAATGCTGAATTAATATTGTAGTTTTCTTTTTATAGTACCAGACACGATACTTTATGATCACACCTAGTACTGTATTATCACACCTTAGACCTAACACATAGTCCAGTCCTTGTGATAGTGTCATCCTTGTGTGTTTCAATGAACCTAAGAGCTACGCCACTAGAGTGCAAGCTCCTGCTAAAGCCTCACATGCTGGACAGGTCAAAGAATAGAGGCCAGACAAAATTGGGACATTTTCTCAGGGGTAGAAAATGGTGTTCATTAGAGTCAACACTCCTATCTAGAAAACAGTGAAGTTATAGAACAACAAGACCTAGGAGAGGGATTCCGTACCCTTTGGAAAATATATTTCAGGCCCTGACTTGGAACCCACATGGCAAGAGAGGACACCCCAAAACTAGATGGAGGTGGGGATACTGAAGCAGGGCTTGAACTGGAAAGATGCAAAAATGACAGCCCAGAGTCAAGAACAAGGGAGAAAGTCAAGTCAATAAGTGAAGGTCACAGTGCTATGCCACTCACAGGAGAGAAACATAAATGTCACAGTTGACTCCCCAGTATCCTATCAACTTGGCAATTCAAACTATCTAAACTTTAGTATCACTGTTCTAGAAGCTAACAGTAATATATATATATATATATATCTCCTGCACACTCCTCATCAATTTATTATACAAGTGGCTAACTGGCTTCCGTGCCAGTGGCACATAAAAGGCACCATTTGAGTGTGATTGTTACCAGCGTTGCCTTACTGGCACTTGTGCCCGTGCTAGTAGGGTGCCAATAGCACCATCTGAGCGTGATCGTTGCCAGAGCGGCTAACTGGCTTCCATGCCGGTGGCATGTAAAAGGCACTATTCGAGTGTGATTGTTACCAGCATCACCTTACTGGCACCTGTGCCGGTGACATGTGTAAAATCATTCGAGCGAGGTCGTTGCCAGTACCGCCTGACTGGCCCTCGTGCGGGTAGCATGTAAAAAGCACCCACTACACTCTTGGAGTGGTTGGCATTATGAAGGGTATCCAGCTGTAGAAACTCTGCCAGATCAAGATTAGAGCCTGGTGCAGCCTTCTGGTTCACCAGCCCTCAGTCAAAATCATCCAACCCATGCTAGCATGGAAAGCGGACATTAAACAATGGGGATAATATTTTCTGTCACAGCCCATTTTTACATTTCTATTAGTTATTCGTGTTTATTCTTTGCAGTTATTGATTCCTACTACCATGATCAATGATCACATGTTGATGTTTTGCTTTCTTAAAAATAGTTTATGTATGGGTCTCAGTAATTAGACAAGATGTAACATGTACACTCACATTTCAGTATCATTCAGTCTATTTACATCCTGCATGCATAAATACTGACACAGCTGATAGAAAACAACCACATACGCAGTTATTTTATAAATGTCACAATGACACATCTAAAAATTTATCATAAACACACCTTAGTTATTCGTACATAAAAACAACAATACTTACCAATGTCTGTATCATCTCCATGTTACAAACAGAAGGCTCCATCAATAACATAGAAGAGCTCTCAGAGTTATTCTGCACATAGAGAATCAAGTCACATTCATCTCCGATACAAGTAGAACATTCAGGCAGACTTGGCTTTGGAACGAATGCTGGTTTGATGCTGTTCTTTCCACTTTGCTTTGACAAAAGGGACAACATGGAGCCATACATGGCATTTTCATCATTTAATGAACAACCGTCTGCAGCTAGGGCACTACATGGAAAAGAAACCATTCACACGGAAAGAAAAAAATATATTATCATTAAACAACTATTCTTTCTAATGCATACATATACACAGACAAAAATAGTCCCACATATACATACATATATATAAACATAAGAATAAATATACATATATATATACACATGCATACACACACACACATATATATACACATATATACATATGTATGTATATATATGTGTGTGTATATATATATATGCATATATACATACATATATACATATGTATGTATATATATGTGTATATATATATATATATGCATATATACATATGTATGTGTAAATATATATATATATACACACGCACATATGTAAGTATATATATATATATATATATATATATATATATATATATATAAAACCCTTGATTCAATAACACTGTGTATAAACTCTATACTTAGAATGACCAATTTTATATACTATTGGATTTTACTCATAAGGTATTGGAATCTTATACGTAAACCATTCTGCCTAAAAAATTTGGATCTATAAATACAATATCCCTACATATCTCACATCTAGTTTCTTTCCTCCACCTCACTCTCTTTGTATCTTATCTAAATCAACTATTACTTAATCATTCTCTCACACTGTCTCCAATGAAGGGATATAATAAATATCCTGGAAACAGCTGTAAGACCTATCTATAAATGATTTAAAATCTACACAGCCTTGGTTTTTTTATCTCATTACGAACGAAAATTGTTTTACATACACATATATACATATGTGGAGGCACATGGCCTAGTGGTTAGAGCAGCAGACTCGCAGTCGAGGTATCGCAGGTTCGAATCTCAGACCGGGTGATGTTTGTGTTTATGAGCGAAACACCTAAGTTCCACGTGGCTCTGGCAGAAGGTAATGGCGAACTTCTGCAGACTCTTTGATCAGCTAGGTTCTATAGAAGATCATTCAGACAGGTATGAGAAAAACCTTTCAGCAGTAAAATCTGCCTGGAATATGTTACTATCCACCCCAACCCATGCTAACTTGGAAAAACCAAACATTAAATAGCAATGAACAAATAATGATAAATGAAAATAAATAAAACAGAAAGGCATACTCTACTTTGATGTATCTCTTGTCTCCTCAGCAGAAGAATCAGAAGTGTATACTTTCTTATTTGAAGACTTTATTTTACTTGCAGTAATTTCTTCTGCTTGGCTGATACTAGCTGGTCGATTTTTGAATTGAATTAGTAGTTTTTCATCTGTGTTATCTTTTGGACTCTGAGGTTTTGAATTTTTTCTCTGCAAATCAGGCTTTTCTTCTTCCAGCGCAGCATCATCCTCTTCATATTTGCTGTTCACACGTACATTAATAACAGGCCATGTTTCTCCAACGTCCAGACTAATACTAGCTGTACGCAAATGTTGTAGATCTGATAAATAGATAACAATTATAAATACGGAGATGTACTTGCATAGCAAGTGATTTGATCTGAGATCATGTGCTGAAACGAAAACAATTGCAGTGTGGAAGGTGTTTGTAAGCCATTTAAGAAACACACAAAAGCCGTTCCATTCACTTCAACATTTAAGTTTAATTTGTCAAAATATTTTCGTCGCTTTAAGACCACGACCTGTTCAATGGCATGGATTTTTGTCAGTGAACAGGTCGCGGTCTTAAAGCGACGAAAATATTTTGACAAATTAAACTTAAATGTTGAAGTGAATCGAACGGCTTTTGTGTTTCTTAAATGGCTTACAAACACCTTCCACGCTGCAATTATAAATAGCTCAACTTTAAAGTGCAGTGCATAGAATAATAAACTGATAAGTAATTATGTAAAACTAATCAGTCATAGAATTACAAAGGAAAACAAAACAAAAATTATTAAAAAAACTTTAGTAAAATGAAAAAGCTCTGCCAAAGTCTTCTAGTTTAAGGTACTCAGTGCATCCCTAGGCTGGAGTGAACTCTGTAGTCACACATCCGTATAACCTTAACCCTTTAGCATTCAGATTATTCTGTTAAATATAATATTTATTTCTTCACATTCTTTTGAATTAATCATGCATTGTCTTGTCACTTTGAGATTTCAATGAAGTGATTGTTTGCTTTTAGTATGACATCGTATGAGAGCTGTTAGAAACTGGATTTGGCCAATTTGAACATAAAACATGTAGAATATTTTGGCCAGATATGGCCGGTTTAAATGCTAAAAGGTTAATATGGGTGTACCTTCAGGACAGAGCAGAGTAGCCAACAACTTAGGCCATGATTGATGTGACACATGTGCAAATGACTCATGTGATGTTAAGGCTAGTTTTCAGCATCCTGTTTTGTGAGGAGTTACAGACTACATTGGTTAGATGGAGGTGTCATAAAACTTGATAAGAGAAGGAAACTCAAGTTTCAAATCTGTATACAGCACTCCTATTAATTAAGAGAGGACTGGGTATTGGTTGTGTTATCTGATCCCAGAAAAAACTCCAGATTAAAGAAACTTCAAACACTTAGAAAAATCTATGGCACCTAGGAAAGGCAATTATTCCTAAACTGGAAGGAGAAGGAATGTGGAACCAGGTGCAAACCAAAGCCATCAACAGGCAGAATGGAGAGTGAGAGAGAGAGGGGGGTGAGATATAGAAGGGGTGAGAGAGAGAGAAAGAAGGCTATGAAAGAGAGAGGGGGTGAGAGAGAGACAGGGAGTGAGAGAGAGAAAGGGAGGTGAGAGAGAGAGAGCAGGGTGAGAGAGTAGAGGCCTTCTGTACCAGCTGGCATGAAGTGGAAAGATAGAGAAAATGAATAACGATTCTACAGAGATCATCATCATCATCATTTAACATCTGCTTTCCATGCTGGTAGGGGTTAGACGGTGAGCTGAAGAGCTGCACCAGGTTCAACTCTGATTTGGCATGGTTTCTACAGTTGGATGCCCTTCCTAATGCCAACCACTCCAAGAGTGTAGTGGGGGATTTTTATGTGCCACTGACATGACACTGTGCATTGTCCATGGCTACAATCTCACTTGGCTTGACAGGTCTTTACGAGAACAGTATATTGCCTAAGGTTTCAGTCACCTGTCACTGCCTCCATGAGGCCTAACAGTTAAACAGCACTTTTTACATGTCACTGGCATTGTTGCCAGTCAGACAGAACTGGCTTCAGCTATGATTATGATTTCACTTGGCTTGATGGTTCTTCTCAAGCACAGCATGTTGCCCAACGTTTGAAGGGTGCTTTTCATATGCTAGTTACACGACAGTGGCATTGGCCATGACAACAATCTCACTTGGCTTAACAGTTCTTCTCAGCACAATATATTGCAAAAGGTCTCAGTCACTTGCCATTGGCTCTGTGAGGCCCAATATTCAAAGATTATGCTTAACCACTTCATCCTGTGTTTTCCTGGGTCTACCTTTTCCACAGGTTCCTGCCACTATTAGAGAGTGTGGCACTTCTTCATACAGCTGTCTTTTCCCATATGGATCACATGACCAAAGCAGTGCAGTCATCTCTCTTGCACACCACATCTGATGCATCCAATGCCCAACTTTTATCTCAGGATGCTTACATTCTGCCGTGCATGCACATTGACATTACACATCCAGTGAAGCATACTACCTTCATTTCTTATAAGCCTACAAATGTCCTCAGCTGTTACAGCCCATACTTCACAGTCGTGTAGTATGGCTGTTCACACGCAGGCATTATACAATCTGCCTTTCACTGTGAGAGAGAGACCTTTTGTTACCAGCAGAAGTAGGAGCTCTCTGAATTTTGTCTAGCCTCTTCTTATTCGAACAGCTATGCTCTCAGAGCGTCCACCCCTGCAACTGACTTGGTCACCCAAGTAACAGAAGCTATTGTCTACTTCTAGTTTTCCCCACTGGCATGTGATGGAGTCTATTTTCTGTATATTTTTAGTGTTTATTGTACCTGTGCACTTTCCACACACAAAAACTGTTTTCCCTGTTAACCTTCCTCTGATATTGCTGTACCTCTTACATGTCCATAGCTTATACTGGGTACATCTTATAGAGTTTCTACCAATGCCTTTTCTACAGATTGAGCAGGGCCATCTACCAGAAGGGATTTGTGATTTGTCTGCTCTCCTACTTATTAAGGTCTTGGTTTTTGCTAGATCGACTCCAAGGCCCTTTGATTCTAGACCTTGTTTCTATGTCTGAAATTTCTTCTCTATTTCTGGTAGTGATTCAGCTTTAAGAAGGTCATCAGCATAAAGGGGTTCCCAGGAGCAGCCCATCTCTGTTATTGCCCGGAGGATTATGATGAACAAGCGGAACCCTTCCTTCTCCACATCTGAATTGGCTAATATATTCCAGAGATATTTTTGAAATAAGTGAGAAATGAAGAATTGAAACTTTAAATACCAACCTGGGGATAATGAAAGGCCAAAGTGACCTCAATAAGATTTGAACACATGGTGCAGAGAGCTGGAATAAATACTGCAAAGTATTTTATACAACACTCTCTTAACAAAAAAGACTAATAGATGGTGAAATCTAATACAAAATATTATTTGTATTTATCCAAACCAATGAAAGAGTTTCTATGCAGGTATTCATCCTGTTAGAAACTGTAACTAAATCCTCTTAACAATTTGAAAAGGGAGAGACACTTTGAATAATGCACTCTTAATATTCAAAACCTAAGAAAATAATTGGGATGGTCATAACTAGAAAATCTTTGATCATATATCAGCTCTGACTTAATTACATGTAACATCCTGTAATTCATATAAGCCTTTACATCTTAACAACAGTATTTCACTGTTAAATGGCTAGTTGATAATTAAAAATATCATGGTCAGAATTAATGGTAATGTCCAGTACCAAATTTCAACTTCCTAAATCAACAAATACAACTGGCATTTTTATTATTATCGTAGTAGCTGAAGAAAAGAAAAAACCTTAAAATATTACCCAGATTTTCTAGAATGGAAGTTGAATTTTTCAAACCAAAATCTACAATCAAAAATGGCAGGCTGACAAAGATGACTTTGAAGGACCAAAAAATTCCATGTGAAATGCAACAGGATTTAGAATGATGGTAACAATGTTTGAATGGAATCAACTTGTATGTTGGAAATATGGTAACAGACAATAACAGAGGAAAAACATTCTACTGCAGCAACATATGACTAATAAAGCTGGTGGTGCAGTAATTTTATACAATCATAATAGCTTAATTACATCACAGTTTAATTATGAAGCTGGAAGTAATCATGAATTATTTTATATTAGGAAAGGCCATGTCTGCATGTATGGAGTTTGTTTTTTGAGCTCTAGCTCACTGCATAACATGTTGGGCAAGTGACTTCTACTATAGTTCTGGGTCAATTAATTAATGCCCCCTGCGAGAGCAATTAGTATGAAAGCTCACAGTTGATTTCTTGCAGGAAGAGAAACAAACAGAAAAGAGGAAAAGAGAGAGAGAGAGAGAGAGAGAGAGAGAGAGAGTGTGTGTGTGTGTGGTGTGTGTGTGTGTGTGTGTGTTGTGTGTGTGTGTGTGTGTGTGTGTGTGTGTCTCTCTCTCTCTCTCTCTCTCTCTGCGCACGCGCACGTGTGTGAATGTTTACATTCTGCATCTTCATATGAAACAATTTGAGTAAAACAAAATAACTTCACATTGCCTGTCCTTTATCAAATACATCTGTAATTCTGCATGTTTAAAAATAAGTGGATTAAAAAATCCATTACCTGGAAAAACAGGTAAGGGTTTGTGAGAGGAAGGGCATCCAGTTGTAAAATAATGCTTCAATACAAGACTGCCCAACCCATACTAGCATGGAAAATGAATATTAAGTGAATGGATGAATGACCAAGCATAAGACCAATCTTTGTAAAAAAAGAAATGTGTTTTGATTTATTTTGCAATTAAAAAAAAAGGAGAATGAATGTTTGCAAATACCTTTCAGAGAAGTCCTTGAATGTATAGTATCAGAATCAAGGGTAGAATCTGAAATGAGAGTGAAATAGGCAGCCCGGGCTTTTGTCTGCTCAGCAAGGGCCTTCGCAGCAGATTCTTTGTCATCAGATTCCACACTGTCATCTCTCACCAAAAGGTCATCGTCAGTCTCACTTTCTGATGTTTTTACTTCTAAACTCTTTGAGGGCCTCAAAGCTGATTTAATCAGTGGTTTGGATGCTGAACTAATCTCTGCTATATTAGCAATTGATGCAGCAGTTGTGACAGAAAATCTTCTAGAATCATTGCATTGTTGAGAATTAGGAAGTAGTGTTGTTTCATAAAGTTTTGTATAGATATCAGAAGATACATATAGCTTTGTCAAGCTCCCACCTTCTGGAACAGAACCTGTTGAAAGAGCCATATTAAAATTCTTTAATGAACAAATGGAAAAGAATCAGCTATATTTGATGGTATTTAAGATGTACTTTTTTTTTTCCGAAAAAGGTCACAAAAATCACCCTGGGTCCTATATGCCAAGCTGCTTTAAATAATAACTTTAAATTTTGGCACAAGACCAGCAATTATAAGGGAGGGGTAAGTCAATTACATCAACCACAGTGTTTAAATGGTACTTATTTTATCGACCCTGAAAGGATGAAAGGCAAAGTCAACCTCAGTAGAATCTGAACCAAGAATGTGAAAATGGATGAAAATGCAGCTATGCACTTTGCCAGTGTGCTATTAATTCTGTCAGCTTGCCACCCTAAGTTGCTTTAAATATCAAATGCTTTAATGCATTAAAAGATTTCCTTTCTCTGAATATGCACTGCTGAAATGAGGGTGTGTCTCATGTGCCCATGCATCTTTCATTCCATTACATGTGGTTCTTAACTAGGACGGCAGTTTCTCCTTGGAGACACTGTGTATCACAAAGGAACACTAGGGAATGCTAGGGCAGAGTTGGGCGTTGAAAGGAGACCTGCTTTTTCTTAGAAGCAAAACAATTGAAACCAAAGACAATCTTTGTCAAGGGTAAAATGTGACTAAGACATTGTGTTATTAGAAAGTTAAAACATGACTGATGATGCAACAAAGTACATTATAATTTCATTATATAAGTTCAAACCTTCATTAGTAACTTCCATGAAAATGTGATATCTACAGTAAAATTTGAACTCAGAACTACATTTGAACAAGAAAAGTGTTTGCAGTAAGTAAAAGCAATAAACGAACCTATATCAACTGATTCACTCTCAAGCTGAAATAAATAGAAAATATATTTATAAAGAAAATAAATAGTTTAAACAAAAAAAAAAGTAACATTTTTATTAATATTTATTGATATAAAATCTATATATGCCACAGGAGGAAATTCATAGAATTTTTAAAACAATATTTCAGAATAATCATAAAAATTTACAAAGAAAATATTCAAATTACATTTTCTAAATAAATATTTATTTCAATTTATATTCTATTACACAACAGTAAACAACAGCAGCATTGTTGGATATAAAGCCAACAAGCCAATCAAAAGCTGAATTCATATCTAATGATGAGAATAAGGGAGTGTCTGCACAACTTGGACAAAACAAAGATTATAAACTACTTTTGTTTGATGCCCAATTTCTTACTAATGTGTGTATCTTTCAGTAACACACACACATATATAGTTGAAAACATGTGGAAAAAAATATAAAATGTGGAAGAGTAATGCCTTTGTTTCATACAGTTTAATATCTTTTCACGCTCAGGGTTGCTGAAGCGTGGAATAAACTGCCTGCATCAGTTGTTGACTGCCATGACACTGCATCCTTTAAGGCCCTCATGCTTCCCGAAATCCGTCGAAACTACACCTGATTATATATACACTTTAGATGAGTTGTAGTGCACCTGAGCACTGTACGCAATTATTATTATTATTAAATATATACATATTATATGGATGGCATGAAATCCAACTGGTTTTTGCTATTTAAATTAGCTTTTCAAGGGACATTGTACAGAAACCAGTTCTCGTGACAGAGGGGTCTCGTCATTTTGGATGTTTGAAGAAATATATATATCATCATCATCATCATTTAGCGTCCGCTTTCCATGCTAGCATGGGTTGGACGGTTCAACTGGGGTCTGGGAAGCCAGAAGGCTGCACCAGGCCCAGTCTGATCTGGCAATGTTTCTACAGCTAGATGCCCTTCCTAACGCCAACCACTCCGTGAGTGTAGTGAGTGCTTTTTACGTGTCAGACGAGGCTAGCAAACGGCCACAATTGCATGGTGCTTTTTACGTGCCACTGGCATGGGACCAGGTAAGGCTGGCAATGGCCACGATCGGATGGTGCTTTTTACATGCCACCGGCATGGAGGCCCATCACACACACACACATATAGCTGCAAATACCAGTGTGACTGTGTTGTAATAAGTTTACTTCCAAACTACATGGTTCTGGGTTCAATTACAATGCATGGCACCTTTGGCCAGCTTGCAGTCAGTAGATGCCTTACTGATGATGTGGCACAAGCACATGCTAAAATCACAATACAGTGCTGTCATTATACAACATTAAGTAGGATAGAGATTGCCATATGTATATATATGTGTGAAATTATGACACGCACCCAAGTTTATAGCATTTGTTTCTCTTTGTATGTTTCACCAGTGTGATTGTTTGGAACTTCTGCATTGGATGTTGCAAATGCAATTGACTGCTGAACTACAGTGGACCATCAAGGGAAAATGTTATTGCATTATATTAATGAAATCAATTGATCATTTAACTTGAAGCAGAGTGGATAACAATAATCTACATGGAATTTGAGCTGGTTTTTGTTTGAAGAACTCGGGGAAAATATTATCTTACTTGAAAACAACAAAGGTTGGGAGTAGGGAGAGCATCTGGCCATTAAAAAATTCTGCCATGTCAAATTTCATCTGACCCATGCAAGCATAGAAAAAGAGGTTGTTAAAACAATGATGCTTATGATATATAATATTACATACACACAAACACATGCAATGAAATTCAGAACAGTCTCTACTAAATTTCACTTCTGAAACATTGGTCAACTTATTCAATCATTGGACTGTGGCCATGTTGGGGCAACACCTTTTATAGTTGAACAGACTGACCCCAGTTCTTATTTTTTTAAGCTTGGTACATATTCTATCAGTCTTTTTTGCCAAACCACTAGGTTAAAGGGATCTAAAACAAACTAACACTGGTTTTCAAATGGTGGATTGGGAAGGCAGACACAAGCACAAAGACACATAATTACGTATATATATAAAACAAAAAAATACAGAAAGAAAATCATACCTTAATTGCAGAAATTCACCTTATAAAGCCAACAATTGTTTCTATTGCATTAACATATATGAATATAGAAAATACTCTTGAAATTAATATTTCGAAAAATATATGTTAACACAAATTTTGGATCACCTTGGAAATGTGTTAACACATATTTTTGGAAATACTAATTTTAATTATATTTTCTATGTCTAAATATGTTAATACAATATAAAAAAAGAATCAGCTTTGGAACGGGAATTCTACAATTAAAGATGTGATTTTATCTATACACATTTTTTTGTTATCAAATACTCTGAATTTCTTGAAATTCTTCAAAATGATGTTTAGATCTGCTTGTCATACATGAGGATTTACCTTGGATGTGTATTCTACTTACATTTACTAGTGTCTGATTGTTGGATATTGTTAACCAAATTCTTTTAAAACTGAGTGCTTTATTGATATCTACCTGGATTTTTTAATCTTTTTTTTTCTAACTATCTATCTATCTATCTATCTATATACATATATATAGACATGGGTTTTTGCTTACCAAATCTACTCACAAGGCATTGGTCAGCTCAGGGCTATAGTACAAGACACTTGCCAAAGGTGGCAAGCAGTGGGACTGAACCTGAAACCCTATGAATGTAAAGATAGCTTCTTAACCACAAAGCCATGCCTGCACCTAGAAAGAAAAAGTCAATGTTAGAAAAGCCTGTGAACTTACATTGTGTAGATCTGCATGAATCGCAGCAAGTGTTCTGGTTAGTTGGAGAGGAAGTTGTGAGTACACCACTCTGTAAAAGATAAAAAGATAGTTTTCATTTGACAGAATTTTGAGTATGTAAATATATTTTTCTTAGTAATTATATAATTTTATAATTTAACATCTGCACAGAAGTTAGGCACATTAATAGATTTGTGTATATTTTAAAAATATTTTTATTCTTTTACTTGTTTCAGTCATTTGACTATGGCCATGCTGGAGCAGCACCATCAAGGGTTTTAGTCAAAGAATTCAACCCCAGGACTTATTCTTTGTAAGCCTAGTACTTATTCTATTGGTCTCTTTTGCCAAAACACTGTGTTATAGGGTCATAAATACACCAGCATCAGTTGTCAAAAAATGGTGAGAAGGACAAACGCAGACACACACACATAATAAATTATATATATATATATATATATATATATATATAACAGACTTCTTTCAGTTTCCTATTTCTTTATTGCCCACAAGGGGCTAAACATAAAAGGGGACAAACATGGACAGACAAAGGCATTAAATCGATTATATCGACCCCAGTGCATAACTCCTACTTTATCGACCCCAAAAGGATGAAAGGCAAAATCGACCTTGGCAGAATTTGAACTCAGAACGTAACGGCAGAAGAAATACTGCCAGTCAGGGTGAGGGGGATGGCAATGACCACATTCAGATGGTGCTTTTTATGTGCCAAATAATTAAATGTGAATTAAATGTATACCATTTTACATGAAACAAACATTAGTATGTTTAATAAGGAGCTCAAATTTCACCCTCTCCCCCAATTTTAAATTTTGAATTTTTTCATCCATCTATTTATTTGTCTCTCTATTTATCCTTATCTATTTATTCATATCTATCTATCACTTTATACACGCGCACACACACACACACACATATATATATATATATATATATATATGCTTATTGAATTTAAAACTTTGAAAACATGGTTTTTTGCATATTCGGAATCTGTCATTGAAAACATAGGAACCCACTGTAAAAAAAATCGGGGGGAATTAAAAAAAGATTTTTTTTTCCTTATACATAATCTCCAACATCTAAAACGCAAGAATCTAAAAACATTTTTTCAAAAAAATGCATTCTTCCAGGAGAGGTATGATTCTGCATTATCCCCACAAAATTATGTATTTCAGTAAAATTAACAAGAAGTGTACGGTGAACTTGCCATGCAGAGCAGAAAATATATTCCAAGCAAAGCCCCTCTGCATCTTTTCCTTGAAGAAAGACACTTTGGAGTCTTTGGATTTTCCACTTTCTACAGCAATCTCACTCAACTCTTTTTGGTGTTATCACACTTTACTTTTGTCCAAAGGTTGGCTATTTAATACAGCTTATGAGCACAATATAATAACTACTACACAAGTCTTTGTTCAAACATTGAAGCTATTCTTAACATTGTCAACATAAAATTTACATAAATTTACACAACTCATATATATGTGTAATACAAAAAACTGAATAGTAACTGAAATATTTACTTGTTCTTAAACAGTACACATCCTCCAAGTACCCCAGCCCATCGTTGGCTTGTTTCCAGCAGTGTAACAACTTCCATAAATATTGAGAAGTCTGTCTGAAAAGTATGTAGAAAAGAGTTGCATTTTAGATTATTATTTCTTTTATCAAACATATATGTAGGAGAAGGTGTGGCCGTGTGGTTAAGAATTTGCTTCCCAACCAAATGGTTTGGGGTTCAATTCTACAGTGTTGCATCTTGGGCAAATCTTTTTATGCAGCTCTTGGTCAAAGCCTTGTAAGTGGATTTGGTTGATGGAAACTGAGAGACCCATTGTAGTATATGTATATATATATATATGTTATAATTTAGAATAAACGGTAAAAGGTTGTGTGAGTGTATATGTATCTCTCTCTATATAAACGGCAGTTTGTCTGTGTGTGTTTCTGTGTGTCTGTTTGGTTGTACCCTCACCCTGACCACGGCTTTCAACCGATTCTGATGAAACTTGACACACACATAGCCCAATGTCATAATTCAAAACTAACACAGCGAAAATTTTGAAAAGTTCCCCCAGTTCTGAAAAAGATCGATAAATTCGACATGGGGTCGACAATCAGAAACACAAACCACAGATGGTCTAGGGGACGCAACTCGACCTTTTTAACTATCAAAAGAAATTTACCATAATTTTTTTTTCCCATTTTTTTGCTATTTTTTGGCTATAACTCTCTAAAAATGCTTTATAGTTATTTCCCTTACAAACCCGAGCAACGCCGGGCGATACTGCTAGTGTAGACATAAATGCAGGAGGTTTTATGTCTATGTATTGTGAAAATATAGTTGCATATATTTTTTTTTTGTCACCTATTAGAATTATTTCCCTTTTCATTCAATGGGTTTTTTTTTCATAGTGTTTGTTGTCATTAATACCTGACGAGAATGAATCATAGCTCTTCGTTCCAACATTTGAAATTCTGAGTACTATAATGACAACCTTTTACTGTTTGTTCTCAATTATAACATATATAAATAATCCTCAATTTCTCTAATATCGTGGTCTCATTCTTTTGTTGTTACTTTTTATCAATTTTAGTATTTACATACATACATACATACATACATACATACATACATACATACATTATCATCATCATCATTTAACGTATGTTGTTCATGCTGGTATGAGTTGAATGGTTTGACCAGAGCTAGCAAAGCTGGAGAGCTGCACCAGGCTCCCGTATGATTTGGCATGGTTTCTATGGTTGGATGCCCTTCCTAATGCCAAACACTTTACAAAGTGTGATGGGTGGTTTTATGTGACACTACATGAATGCTTTTATGGGACACCAGCACAGGACTCTTGCATGCCAATTGGCTTCACCAGGCGATTTGTGTGTGTTGTGGGGGGGGGGACCTCACAACTTCTACTGAGGAGTATGGGTCTTCTTGAGTACAGCAAAGCACCAGTTATCTTGGTCTTCTGTCATCTTGTCTGGAACATTTGGTGTCCTAAGGCCATCCGTCAGTGAGATAATGGGCAGAAACAATTCCCTATTATAAACAGAGGGAATATTATTAATCTTTTAATTTGCATTGCTGACTTAAGCTTATCCTTGGAAAAAGGTGGTCCTTGCTGGAATTCTTCAGTAGTATTCAGTGGGTTGTGAAGCTTTCACTACAGCTTAATATCATCATCATCATCATTTTACTGTCCACTTTTCCATGTTTACATGGGTTCCATAGTTTATTAAGATAGATTTTTTTTTATAGTTGGATACTCTTTCTGTTGCCAACCCTTACCAGTTTTCAAAAAGTGCTTTTTACAAACCATAGTCATCTTCTACTAAAATTTGTATAGTTACAGCTGTAGTGAAGTAATTTCAAATAGAGCTAAACATGGAAAAACAATCACTGGATCAAATACTGATGCATAAGATTAGTAATGAGTTGTAACAGAATTTGAAGTATCAGATGTACATTGTGAAATTCTTTCAGACGCCCATCCCAATTTTTACATTCCTTAGCTTAAAGCTGTTGAACTTAGTCAATGGTAATGTAAAGTGTTTTAAATAATACATACCCTCTATGTTTTTAAATGTAAAAGCAGTGGCTTAGTGGTTAGGGTGTTTTACATATGATTGCTAGATCATGAGTTTGATTTCTGGATTGGGTAGTACATTGTGTTCTTGAGCAAAACACTTCATTTCACATTGCTCTATGATTATTTCCACATATGACATGTGGCACACTTGTGCACCTGTACAGGTAATGTTGATTTGATGGAAGGAATGAGCTAATGTACAACATACATTTGATCACTATAAATAAATCATCGTGCAAGTTGTTTAGTAAAAACTGAACACTTATACATCATCTTCAACTGGAGATTCCAACATGTTCTTATACAAAATGGAGTGTGTGTATCATAACCCTTCAAACTCCCTAATCCCCATCATCATCGTTTAACGTCTGCTTTCCATGCTAGCATGGGTTGGACGATTTGACTGAGGGCTGGCGAACCAGATGGCTGCACCAGGCTCCAATCTTGATCTGGCAGAGATTCTACAGCTGGATGTCCTTAACGCCAACCACTCTGAGAGTGTAGTGGGTGCTTTTACGTGACACCGGCAGTACTGGCAACGACCTCGCTCGAATGCTTTTACACATGCCACCGGCACAAGTGTCAGTAAGGCGACGCTGGTAACGATCACGCTCGAATGGTGCTTTTACATGCCACCGGCATGGAAGCCAGTTAGCTGCTCTGGCAACGATCATGCTCGAATGGTGCTCTTAGCACCAACATCAGATATTCTAATTTTGACAAAGCTATTTCCATTGCTATTCATTTCCATGGACTTAATGAGTTAAAAAGATGTTCTATTTTGACAACGAAATGTTATATTGCTTATTTTATATTTCAAAATTTAATGGGATTGAGCAAGGAGGTGCTTCACTAAGTGGTTGTACTCATGTTCCGAAGATTGTGGTTTTGATTCCTGGACCAGGTGATGCATTGTGTTCCAGAGCAAAACACTACATTTTACATTGCTCCAGTTCACACAGTTGGCAAAAATGAGTATTTCTTCGAACAAACTGGTGTCCCATCCAGGGAGTAAAATACATGCACCATGGAAACCAGAAAACAAGCTCTATGAGTTTATATGACTCAGAGAGGATCTTCATCCTTTATCTTACTGGGACTCTCTTTCTCTTTCTCTTTTCTCTTTTACTTGTTTCAGTCATTTGACTGCGGCCATGCTGGAGCACCGCCTTTAATCGAGCAACTCGACCCCGGGACTTATTCTTTGTAAGCCCAGTACTTATTCTATCGGTCTCTTTTTTGCCGAACCGCTAAGTGACGGGGACGTAAACACACCAGCATCGGTTGTCAAGCGATGCTAGGGGGACAAACACAGACACACAAACACACACACATATATATATATATATATATACATATATACGACAGGCTTCTTTCAGTTTCCGTCTACCAAATCCACTCACAAGGCATTGGTCGGCCCGGGGCTATAGCAGAAGACACTTGCCCAAGATGCCACGCAGTGGGACTGAACCCGGAACCATGTGGTTGGTTAGTAAGCTACTTACCACACAGCCACTCCTGCGCCTATTTTATTAAGAAACTGTCTATAGACACATCACAAAATCAAAAATAAGCTCATTAATCTTATCATTTCAGCTATCTGCTTTTTCAGAAATCAAAGTATACATTTTAAAAGCTTATTGACTAAACAATACATTAATGTTTCTTGCTATCACACAGTTTCATCACCATCTTCCCTCTTTCCCAACTGGGGTAGCTATGTATCTCTTCTACAACAAGACACCAGCTTCTTTCTTGCTATCATATTTTAACCTCTTACCTGGTACAAAGCCTCCTACCTCAATACAACACTCCCTTCATGTGAAGGGTCTTGTCTTGCAAGTTTCTTGGTGACCTCACCGATGCTGGTGCCACATAAAAAGCACCCAATAAATTCTATAAATTGGTTGGCATCAGGTAGTGCATCCAGCCATATAAAACATGCCAAAGCAGGCATTAAAGTGTGGGGTATCTGTTTGGCTTGGCAACACCTGTTGATCTGTCCAGCCCATGCCAGCATGAGAAAAAGGGTCATTAAATAATGATATTTCATTTACGTCTTTTGTCTTTTACTTGTTCCAGTCATTGGACTGCAGCCATGCTAGGGTACCACATAGGCAAATGGTAGAATTTTAGTCAAAACAAATTGACCCCACTAATTTATATCATCATCATCATCATCATCATCGTTTAACGTCCGCTTTCCGCGCTAGCACGGGTTGGACGGTTCGACCGGGTCTGGGAAGCCAGGGGCCGCTCCAGGCTCCAGTCTGAATCTGGCAGAGTTTCTACGGCTGGATGCCCTTCCTAACGCCAACCACTCCATGAGTGGATTGGGTGCTTTTTACGTGCCACCTGCACAGGGGCCGGAGGGTCCGGCATCGCCACGATCGGTTCGAGCATTTTAACGTGTCAGCGGCACGGGGGCAACGAGGTCTGGGGTACTTTGGGGATCGGGGTACTTTGGGGATCCGGGGTACTTAGAATGGGTAGGGGGTATGTGGAATTGCTGCAGAAAGCAGCCCGGGTCTTTGTAGTCACAGCATATCTCCAGAGATCTCGGTCCTTCGCCATTGCCTCAGTGAGGCCCAATGCTCTGAGGTCATGCTTGACCACCTCATCCCATGTCTTCCTGGGTCTACCTCTCCCCCTGATACCTTCAACTGTTTGGGAGTGGCACTTCTTCACACATCTCTCTTCATCCATCCGCAGCACATGACCATACCATCGCAAGCGTCGCTCTTGCACACCACATCTGATGCTTCTTATATCCAGCATTTCTCTCAGGATACTTACACTCTGTTTTGCGTGCACACTGACACTACACATCCAGCGGATCATGCTAGCTTCATTTCTTTCAAGTCTACGCATGTCTTCTGCAGTCACAGCCCATGTTTCATTACCATGAAGCATGGCAGTTCGCACACATGCATCATACAATCTACCTTTTGCTCTGAGGGAGAGACCTTTTGTTGCCAGTAGGGGTAGGAGCTTTCTGAACTTTGCCCAGGCTATTCGTATTCTAGTGGTGATACTCTCTGTGCATCCACCTCCGCTACTAACTTGGTCACCCAGGTAGCGGAAACTATCAACTACTTCTAGTTTCTCTCCCTGGAGTGTGATGGAATCTGTTTTCTGAGTGTCTGTTGTGTCTATTGTCCCTGTGCATCTGCCGCACATGAAAGCTATCTTATCTGTTAATTTCCCTTTAATGTTGCTGCACCTCTTATGTGTCCATAACTTACATTGGGTGCATCTTATGGAGTTTCTACCTGTACCTTTCCTACGGGTTGAGCAGGGCCACCTACCCGAGGGGATGTGTGCTGAGTACCTCTTGCTGCTTACTAATACTTTGGTCTTTGCTACATTTATTCTAAGGCCCTTTGATTCCAACCCTTGCTTCCACACCCGAAATTTCTCTTCTAGTTCCGGTAGTGATTCTGCTATGAGAGCTAGGTCATCGGCATAGAGGAGCTCCCAGGGGCATCCCGTTTTGAATTCCTCTGTTATTGCCTGAAGGACTATGATGAATAAAAGGGGACTGAGGGCTGAGCCCTGGTGCACACCTACTTCTACCCGGAATTCTTCACTATATTCGTTGCCAATCCTAACCTTGCTGACAGCCTCTCTGTATAGAGCCTGTACAGCCCTTATTAGCCATTCTTCAATCTCCAGTTTCCGCATCGACCACCAGATAAGGGAACGGGGAACCCTGTCAAAGGCTTTCTCCAAGTCTACAAAAGCTATGTAGAGGGGTTTATCTTTAGCTAGGTACTTCTCCTGCAGTTGTCGGACCAGGAATATAGCATCAGTGGTGCTTCTACCTGGTACAAAACCGAACTGCATTTCATCTAAACAAATTCTCTCCCTAATGAGATTGGTTATGACCTTCTCTGAGACCTTCATCACCTGGTCCAACAGTTTGATACCTCTGTAGTTATTTCTATCTAGAGCATCACCCTTACCCTTGTAGCAGTTGACTATGGTGCTGCTGCACCAGTCATTGGGTATGACTCCATTGTGAACTACCTGGTTTACAATGCGGGTGACTATGGCATAGCCCACATAGCCAGCTGTTTTAAGCATCTCAGCAGTGATTCCTGATAGGCCAGGGGCTTTGCCTGGTTTCATATCCTTAATTGCCTTATCTACAAGGGAGCTGTCTATTCGGGTAGCTGGTCCCTCTACTGGGTCAACATTTGGCAGGCTCTCCTCCTCCCATTCATTCTCCTCATTCAGCAGTCTTTCATAATGGCTTCTCCAAGCCTCTTTCTTTTCACTAGTAGTAAAAGCAAGTGCCCCATCATATATATATATATATATACATATATAAATAAATAAATAAAACATATGCATATATACATATATGTACGTACCTACCTCTACATGTATATATACATGCATATATGGGTACAGGACACCAAAAAAACGTCAAACACAATGAGAAACGAAAACATGTGTTTATGTTTTCGTTTCTCATTGTGTTCGACGTTTTTTTTGGTGTCCTGTACCCATATATGCATGTATATATACATGTAGAGGTAGGTACGTACATATATGTATGTATATATGCATATGTTTTATTTATTTATTTATATATGACTAAACGCACACATTCATTTCTAAGTAAGATTGTTCTATATATATAAGTCTTGTACTTATTCTATAGGTTTCTTTTGACAAACTGTTAAATTAAGGGTATATAAACATACCAACACTGGTTGGCAAGCAGTGGTGGAGAGAAAATACATACACTATATATATGATGGGTTTTTTTCATTTGTGTCTTCCAAATCCACTCACAAGGCTCTGGTCAACCTGAGGCTACAGTAGAAGAAATTTGTCAAGGTGCCACACAGTGGGACTAAATCAGGAACAATGTGGTTGGAAAGCAAACATCTTACCACACAGCCACACCTGCACCTATAGATATTGAATTTTTCAATATAAAAGAATTATTTCATTATATTTATTCTAATGTTAAAATAATTCACATTTTTAATTTAAAAATTTTACTTAATGCAAATATTTATCCACTGAAAATTGAGAAAAAGTGTATTAGTTTCAGCAATTTTCTATGCAAAATAATGATTCCAGAATTTTAATCACTAGCTTATAAAACATTACTTACTTTAGGGATCTTGAATGATGGAATGGTCCGAAAAGAATGTTCAATAACACTATCATATTGGAAACATAATGGTAAATAACTGTCAAAAACACATTTCAGCTTATTCAAGAAATCCTCGTGATCTCTGCCAGTGATATTCTATGAAAAAAAATAATGTTAAAAAGAAAAATGGAAAATAGTATTAATAGTAACATTTTTAGTAATAATTACTATTAAATAATGATTTATTAATATTTACTATTAATAATAATGTTTCAAGTAAAAATAGTCATATTTTTAGCCTTTGATATTGTTTGAAAATATAAGCATGTTTCCAAGCAAACTTGATATAATTCAAAATAATTTTTTTTAATATTTGATCATTCAAAGATCAGAAAAAGAAGGAAAAAGATAAATATAAAAAGAGCAGTTAAGGGTTCAACTTTATTAGAAAGAAGAGACATAACTTCAACTTAATTTATTTGTATCAAATTTGCTAACTTTAATGATACCGAAGACAGTGCCTGGCAATTATAGGTGGAATTGTGAGCAGTGTTCCCTCAAGGTTGCTTTTTTGTACATGTGCTGGTGGTAAATAAAAAGCACCCAGCACGCTCTGTAAAGCGGTTGGTGTTAGGATAGGCATCCAGCTGTAGAAACCATGCCACAAGAGACATCTGGACATCTCTCCGGCTGGTCAGCTCCTGTCAAACCATCCAAGCCATGCCAGCATGGAAAATGGACATTAAACAATGATGATGATGCACACACATTTTACAAGTAACACACAAAGCATAAACTGTGCATACACAAGGTTTCAAAATGAAATCTATCTTTTTATCAAGAGAAATTTGAGCATTGGTTACTCAGTTGAATGCATAAATACTTAGCAAAAAAGTATGAAATTTGCATACAAGCAAATTTCTATGCACTTCCACATTTCGTATATGAGATGCTGTAGCAAAAATCAGTGCCAGCTATAATTTCTATAGAATGGCTATATAGAAAATCTTAATAATGTAGGCACAGGGGCAGCTGTGTGGTAAGTAGCTAGCTTACCAACCACATAGTTCTGGGTTCAGTCCCACGGTGTGACACCTTCGGTAAGTGTCTTCTACTATAGCCTCGGGTTGACCATAGCCTTGTGAGTGGATTTTGGTAGATGGAAACTGAAAGAAGACCGTTGTATATATATGTATATGTGTTGGGGTGTGTATGTTTGTGTGTCTGTATTTGTCTCACCCACCATTGCTTGACAACCAATGCTGGTCCCCGTAACTTAGCAGTTCAGCAAAAAAGACCCAATAGAATAAGTACTAGGCTTACAAAAAATAAGTCCTGGGGTCAATTTGTCCAACTAAAGGCAGTGCTCCAGCATGGCTGCAGTCAAATGACTGAAACAAATAAAAGAGTAAAGCACACTGCTAACACAATAGAATGTGATATTGTCTTATAAAAAACGTTTAATATACTTTATAGTATATTATGGTTATATAATGAAATACCACACACCTACAAGTCATTGAAACAAAGAGTGTTAAACAAATATCTTTCAGCATTTATTTTGGCTCTTTGTAATCTAAGTTCAAATGATGATGGTGATGAAGTGTGTTAGTCTGCAAATGTGATATTGCACATAGTCAAAAGTTGCAGCTGTATTTTCTTCAAAAAACATCTTAATCTGTTTTCTCAGGACAGTGTAAACACAATAAATATGAAGCAGCCTCATTTAGAAATGGTCATTAGACAGTTCTTTTTGATTGATGATGCCTGCTATATATCAGTTTGGGTAAAGTTAACAAGAATTAGAAACAACAACAGCAGCTGTCAAACAGCTACAAATATTCAACATTGAGTAAAGATGAAGTCATTTGCTTGCAGCAGGAATTAAAGACATAAAAATCAGCAATGTTACTGATATATACTTTAGATAATGTCTCTAATATATACGTGTGTGTGTGTGTGTGTGGAAAGACTGTTGAGTAGATATACAAGGGTGTAGGCATAGCTGTGTGGTTAGGAAGGTTACTTTGCAACCATATTGTCTTGAGTTCAGTCCCACATGTAGCCTAGGGCTGATCAAATCCTTCTAAATGGATTTGGTAGACAGGAACTGAAAAGATTTGTGTGTGTGTGTAATAAATAACAAAGGTGGTTAAATGCAATATAAAACCAAAAAGGAAAAATTCAATTGTCACTAATAGTGACTGAGGGTGTAGGGTAGCACCTACATTGCTAGAAACATGAGTCAAAGACCCTTATAGCCACAAAAAGCACAGTATGTACTGACAGGGGAGATAACTGCACCACAGCAAGTGAGATACATAGGGTGGTCACTAGAAAAGTACTAGGCTTACAAAGAATATATCCTGGGGTCGATTTGCTCGACTAAAGGCAGTGCTCCAGTATGACTGCAGTCAAAATGACTAAAAGAATACGTGTGTGTGTGTGTCATTATTCAGTTTTATTTCAAAATTCCTTGCCAACAGAGAAAGAGCCAGCTTCTAACAGAGTCAAGGCTCCTTCACTGAAATTTCGATGTCAACAGGATACTTATGTATGTATATGTGTAGATTCGCATGTTTTGTTATATGTATGCATGCTCATGTATATAGTTGCATATCTAGACATGCTTGTATGTATGTATGTATGTATGTATGTGTGGGTGGTGGGTGTGCCATGGTTTAAACCTCACACGGTAGTTGTAAACAAGCAAGGTTGTTTGTTTCCAGTCTTCGCTGTAAAGCGTGTCTGGCCAGGGGGATATATTACATTGCTCAGAAACAGGTGAATGTTGGTGACAGGAAGAGCATCTCTGCCCACTTGTTTGATCTAAGCAAACATAGAAAAGTGAAGGTTAAATGATGACAATGACTATGATGATGATGATGATATTCCTTCATTTGAAACCTCTAGAATGCCACAAAGCTTTTATGCAATCACTAGAAATTAGACAAAGCAGAGAATGTAGTCCTAGATACGTAAGGGCTGTAAAAGACAGAAAAAAAAAGATAAGATGCTCATAATGGGAATGTCTTTGATAAATATTTCTAATTCAATTGAAGCTGGCAAGCTGATAGACTTGTGCTTTGTGGCATTTCTTACAACTTCGTATTCTGAGTTCAAATGCTGGTGGGGGTCATTCATCCTCTCGAGGTCAATAAACTAAGCACCAGTTGCGTACTGGGGTCAGTCTAATTGACTTACCCCATCCTCTTGAAACCAATATGGTGAGCTGGCAGAATTATTACCATGTTGGTCCATTTTGCTGAACCACTAAGTTACGGGGATGTAAACACACCAACATCAGTTGCCAAGCAATGGTGGGGGGACAAACACATACACACAAATACATACACATATTACATATATATATATGACAGGCTTTTTTCAGTTTCTGTCTACTAAACGCACTCACAAGGCTTTGTAGAAGACAATTGCCCAAGGTTCCACACAGTGGGACTAAACCCAGAACCATGTGGTTGGGAAGCAAGCTTCTGACCACACAGCCACTCCAGCTTAGTGACATTTCTTACAACTTTACATTCTAAATTCAAATACCATTGGTGTTGACTTTGCCTTTCATCATTATAGGGTTGATAAAATAAGTAACAGTTGAGCACTGGGGTTGATGCAATAGACCCCAGTGCTCCCTTCCTCTGAATTCCCTAATTGACTCCCTTCCCCTGAAATCACAGGCCTAACTTCAAACCGGCATGTTTAATTCAATGACGATTGACCCACATCAAATTTGCATTTAAAAATTTCAAACTGTACCTTTTTCACATCTTTTAGGTTTCCCTGTAGTAAGCAGAACACTTCATACAATAACTGAAGTTGATATAACAGAGCAGATTCATTCTGACTTTGAGTACTTCCAAGGACCTAACAAAAAAATTAAAACAGTTTATACAAATAAGAAATTTACACTGAAATGGAAAACAATAAAGTTCATATTTGAAACAAAAAAAACTTAGTGGTTCAGCAAAAGAGACAGAGAATAAATAGTGGGCTTGGAAAGTAATAAGTACTGAGGTCAATCCCTCTGACTAAAATTCTTATGGCTGCAGTCTAATGACTGAAGCAAGTAAAAGGATGAAAAATACTCAACTTTTGCCTATATTCAAGAGAGCGAGAGAGAGAGGGGGGGAGTGTGCATGCGTGAAGTAGGTATACTGTCATTAAACAGGAAAAAAGAAATCAAAGATAAATTTGTTGCAATTCAGAAAAACATTATAAGTACAAAAGGAAGAGACATCCTTTGATACCAAACCCATTTGAGACTCTGATTTAATGATACAAAATATCATTTTTAAAACATTCAGATTTGGTTAAAACACAGATTTATGAGTAAATCCAGCATTTTCTGGGATATTTTTTTTTAGCAGAAAACTGTTACTCTTTTACTTGTTTCAGTCATTTGACTGTGGCCATGCTGGAGCACTGCTTTTAATCAAGCAAATCAACCCCAGGACTTATTCTTTGTAAGCCTAGCACCTATTCTATCAGTCTCTTTTGCTGAACCGCTAAGTTAGAGGGACATAAACACACCAGCATCGGTTGTCAAGCGATGTTGGGGGGACAAACACAGACACATAAATATATACACACAAATACATATATAAAATGGGCTTCTTTCAGTTTCCATCTGCCAAATCCACTCACAAGGCTTTGGTTGGCCCGAGGCTATAGCAGAAGACATTTGCCTAAGGTGCCACGCAGTGGGACTGAACCCAGAACCATGTAGTTCGTAAGCAAGCTACTTACCACACAGCCACTCCTATGCCTACATTGCATATATTATTCTTTTGCCTTCTTACATTAAATATAGGCTTTAATTTCCAAGGAAAAAATATCTCCAAGACTATAAAGCATAGCTATAGAAATTTTCATTGTCTAAAACTGTTTTTTTCCACCAGGGTCCACATGACCCTTAGAGGAGCACATAAGGTTTTGCTGTTAAAATTTATGTGCAATAAATTGGTTATACTTCTACAATACACAAAATCTTTCAACAATTTTTTTTATACAATTCCATAAATATTTAATTATAAAAATATAACGGGATGCTTTTTGAACAGAGAATGTCTATGGGAGTCCAGTAGAGTAAAATAGGAATCAAAGGTGTTCGTAAGCAAAAAATGATCGAGAACCAATTGCACCAAGAATTAGGTAGGGTTTGAAACACAAATTCTTGTATTAGAAGTCAAACACCTTAATTAACCAATGAAATATACAAGACATTAATTCCACTGACAATTTTAATCATCATCATCATTTAACATCTACTTTCCATACTGGCATGGATTAGACGGTTTGACAGGAACTGGTAAGCCGGAGGGCTGCACCAGATTCCAGTCTGATTTGGCAAGGTTTCTATAGCTGGATGCCCTTCTGAACATCAACCACTCAGAGTGTAATGGGTGCTTTTTACATTGCCACGACTACGATTTTATGGCTGACATTTACATGACATACATACATAGAATAGAAAACAACATACCAACCGATATTCTTTGAAATGCTTGAACACATACATTCCTCGATAAAGGTAAATTGAACGTGGAGGCGAGTTCAAGTAATTTTCATGGATATTAATCATTCCCATCAATTGACCAAATATGTTACAAAGTTCTGTTTCATCTATCTACAAATCAGATCAAATGGAGTTATCTCCCATTACTACGTCCATCAATATGTAAAATATTTAACAAATAAATTACTGAATGTAGCGAACATCAAAAATACAATTAGAAATACTTATGCAGTGTGAACAAGACATTAGCTTATGCCATTTTAACACAGTCTAACAAACAAGGGAGACGAATCGGCAAAAAAAAACACAACAAACCGTTTCTGGATAGTAATATAATATAGCATTCTTTGGGTCATCTCCTTCATCTTTTAGAACAGTCAGGTCATAGAGAATGACACGTGTGTCTGTTAGAGTCCTGAAATAGAACAAATATTTAAGAATCTTGAATAATGTCAAATAAAAAGATGCAAATCTTTCATAATTTCAGCTATCTTACATTCATTTATTCTTTTACTTGTTTCAGCCATTTGACTGCGGCCATGCTGGAGCACCACCTTTAGTCGAGCAAATTGACCACTGGACTTATTCTTTGTAAGCCTAGTACTTATTCTATCAGTCTCTTTTGCCAAACTGCTAAGTTACAGGGATGTAAGCACACCTGCATCGGTTGTCAGGATGTTGGGGGGACAAACACAGACACGCATACACACACACCCATATATATATATATATATATATATATATACACACATGCACACGATGAGCTTCTTTCAGTTTCTGTCTACCAAATCTACTCACAATGCTTTGGTTGGCCCGAGGCTATAGTAGAAGACACTTGCTCAAGGTGCCATGCAGTGGGACTAAATCTGGAACCATGTGACTGGTAAGCAAGCCACTTAACCACACGGATCTGTATGCTGATTGATCCTTTTGTTACCATATTTCTGTTGAAATATGCCACCTCAGTTTCAGCTAAGTTTGGAAATAATGAAGAATTTAGGGAAATAACTTTGTCATTGTTAAGCTAGTGTTTGGAGCATAAATTACCGTATTTTAATGTGTATAAGGAACCCTTTTTTTGGTCAAAAATTAGGTTAAAAAACTATGGGAGTTTCTTATAAATGGATAGTATTATAATCCCTTACAAAACATTTTTTCCAAATTTTAAGTCCCAAAAATTAGGGTGTTATTTGAAATTTTGGCATATGGCCAGCAAGTTCATGGAGGGGTTACATCAATTACATTGACCCCAGTGCTCGACTGGTACTTATTTTATTGACCCTGAAAGGATGAAAGGCAAAGTTGACCTTATTAGTATTTGAACTCAGACCTTAAGGATAAATGAAATGCCACTAAGTGTGCCTATGAAATGCCTAGTGTGCTAATGATTCTGCCATCTCGCTGCATTTTTGGAGGGTGGAGTTCATCTGGGAATTTGGAGCAAAAATCAACATGAAATTATAATAATCGAGATTACTTTAAAACAAGACATTTGTATCACATAACTAAGGTTTCTATTATATAAGGCTGGCTGGTATCAAAAGTGTTAAGACCAGTCTATGACTTCTTTTTGTCACAAATTTGTTTATAGAAAATCATTTATGATACATAAATACACTAAAATATAATATATGTTTTAAAGATAGAAATAATCTATACATACACCAAACATAATTATTTATTTATTTATATTAGTCATTGATCTGTGGCCATGCTGTGGACACTGCCTTGAAAGAATTAGTCAATCAAACCACATCCAGAACTTATTTTATACTTATTACTTATTCTATTCATCTCTTTTGTGTTGAACTGCTTTGTTTTGGGAATGTAACCAAATCTACACTGGTTGTAAGACAGTGAGACACACACTATGCATGCATACATAATGGGCCTCTATGCAGTTTCCATCAATCAAATTCACTTACAAGTCAATGGTTGGCCCTGATGCCATGTGTTGTGTAACAAAGAGCTGAACCACATAGAGCAGTGCCTTTTTCTGTTGTTGTTGTTGTTTTATATGACTTAGTAATGGCATGGCTGTATGGTTCAGAAGTTCACATCTCAACCACATTGGTTCTGGGTTCAATCCCACAGTGTAGTACCTTGACCATCACCACATCACCAGCCCTTGGGTTTGTTTTGCAGAGCAGTTTCTGTAGTAAGCATGTGGGCTAGTTGCTCCATCAGAGGATAATTTCCTTCTTTCCCCCAACTAATCTTTGAGGCCCCAAAATGTATGAAGGAGCTTATTACAATTCTGCTACTTATTAAGTTTGTTTATTTGTTTTATGTCCATTTTTTCCATGCTTGCAAGAATTAAAAGAGAATGTTGTTTAAAGAATTGTTTTTCAGCCATTGTTTTACTGATGCAAATCTTTTTTGCTTTTTGAGTAAATAGGCGCAGGAGTGGCTGTGTGGTAAGTAGCTTGCTAACCAACCACATGGTTCCGGGTTCAGTCCACTGCGTGGCATCTTGGGCAAGTGTCTTCTGCTATAGCCCCGGGCCGACCAATGCCTTGTGAGTGGATTTGGTAGACAGAAACTGAAAGAAGCCTGTCGTATATATATATATATATGTGTGTGTGTTTGTGTGTCTGTCCCCCTAGCATCGCTTGACAACCGATGCTGGTGTGTTTACGTCCCCGTCACTTAGCGGTTCGGCAAAAAAGAGACCGATAGAATAAGTACTGGGCTTACAAAGAATAAGTCCCGGGGTCGAGTTGCTCGATTAAAGGCGGTGCTCCAGCATGGCCGCAGTTAAATGACTGAAACAAGTAAAAGAGAAAGAGAAAAGAGTTTTGCTTATTCCACACAGCATCAATGCACAAAGTGTCCAGATGGTTTGATGCCAGCTGCACTTTGCAGATGCAAACAAACACACATATACATGCACACACACATACATGCACACATACACACACAATGATTATCTTTTTAGTTTCTTATTTCTTTATTGCCCACAAGGGGCTACACACAGAGGGGACAAACAAGGACAGACAAACAGATTAAATCGATTATATCGACCCCAGTGCATAACTGGTACTTATTTAATCGACCCCGAAAGCATGAAAGGCAAACTCGACCTTGGCGGAATTTGAACTCAGAACGTAAAAACAGACGAAATACCGCTATCCATTTCGTCCGGCGTTCTAACATTTCTGCCAGCTCACTGCCTTTTTTAGTTTCTGTCTACTAAATCCACTCATAAGGCATTGGTTGGCGTGGATCTATACAAAAAAACACTAGTCTAAAGTGCTGCACAATGGGACTGAACCTGAATGATATGGTAGAGAAGCAAGCTTCTTAAATATACAGAAGTTTCACTTACATTGGTTGACCAAGGGCATTAGAAGATATTTTACCTAATGTACAGCAATTAGACTGAACACAAAAATATGTGATTGCCAAGTG
The DNA here is from genome assembly GCF_006345805.1 of Octopus sinensis. Lineage (NCBI taxonomy): Eukaryota > Metazoa > Mollusca > Cephalopoda > Octopoda > Octopodidae > Octopus > Octopus sinensis. Next base: position 51,552,052 of record NC_043002.1, on the reverse strand, counting down.
AACTTGTTCACAACATAATACTATACCCGGACCTATTTTTAAATCAATACTCCACACATACACACACACACACAAACACTCAAACGCAGATAAGGATACACACCTTAGAAAGACAGAATGGATTTAACAGAACAGGAAGAGACATGTGAGATGGAATGTCACTGAGGAGGACACAGAATGTGTGATGAAAGGTTTCCAGCAAAGGACAGTAAAATAAGAATAATAAAGCTGAAGTGAAAACCATGTATAGAGTGCAAGTATAGCAATATCTGTTTCAACACGTGATTTCATATCAGGAATCTTACAAAACAAATACATAAACGCAAGTACAAGGCACAGGGAGGAAAAACCCAATATAGATTGACGGATGTAGTTAATAGTTATCATGTGGTTACAGCAGAACCAATAATTTTACAGATGTAAAAGTACTAAAAGAGATAAAGAATTAGATCAGCTGTGGGCACCAGCTGTCAGAAAATGACACACAATGCCAAATAGACAAGGTTTTTATGAAGATAACCAAATATGTGACTGATTAATAATTTTCTAAATATAAGAATAATGTATTACATTCCAATAAGATGCCATGGAGTCTATATATATATTCTTTTATTTGTTTGTTATTTGACTGTGGCCATGCTGAAGCACTGCCTTTAGTCAAACAAACTGACCCCAGGACTTACTCTTTGTAAGCCTAGTACTCAATCTATTGGTCTCTTTTGCTGAACCACTAAGTTATGGGCACGTAAAGACACCAACATCGGTTGTCAAGCGATGGTGGTGGGACAAATACAGACATACAAACGTATACATACATATATATATATATATACGACAGGCTTCTTTCAGTTTCCATCTACCAAATCTACTCAAGGCTTTGGTCGGCCCAAGGCTATAGTAGAAGACAGTTGCCCAAGGTGCCACGCAGTGGGACTGAACCCAGAACTATGTGGTTGGTAAGCAAGCTACATACCACACAGCCACTCCTGCACTTATATATATATACTAGCATTAAAGACCCGTCGTTGCCGGGTCATAGTGCTAGTGCATGTATATGTGTATATATATGTGTACATATTACATGCACATCTATATATATACATCTACACATAAAATGCAAAATACAAAGTTATATCTTGATATCGCTAGTGATAACAATACTCAAAATATATAACAGACTGGAATTATTAGCTCTTCTTTTTTCTCTATACTGTATACTTTATAGACAATAGTCTTTTCTTTAATATAATTTTTTATTATCCATCTAGACTATTCCATTTCTGCATGCTAATTTTATTTTAAATTTATTCCTATTCATGTGAAACCACTTATTTAAGTTCAAATCATTGATGCAATTTTATACCAATTGCTATTTTTACTTTTGTATGTTATGATTATATTATACTTTAGTTTGATTTTAATTATTACTTACTACATATAATTCAATTGTTATTATTATTTTTATTGCTAAAGTGAAAGCATCTGACATAAAATAAAGAAATATTTTTGTTTCACTTTTAACACGTAATACTGAAATAGTGGAGAAGATATGACATTGCTATGGGCTCGCTCTAGGCAAGAAGTTGAACATTTTTTTTTTGCCCATGAAACTACATGGACCCTAAGTAAGGCATGTGTAAAATTTGAATGAAATTGGTTGTGTAGTTCTCAAGTTTTTGGGAAACACACAGACAGACAGACATTCTCAGTTTTATATATATAAAGATATCATCAGTAGATCATATATCCAAAAAAGGAGCATACTCTAAACATTAAAACAGTAATATATTTATAGGAAGTTAATTATATGGCCAGTCAGTGCTAGTTTAACCCATTAATCAAAATAAGGACATGCTAGGGATTGGCACCACAGAAATGATAATGGTTTATGGCAAGAAAGAAATCACTTTAAACTTGCTAAAATGATATTCGTAATGTCTTATCTCTACTAAGTATAGAAGCAGATGTTTTATGTAAAATTAATTTTAACGATATCATGAAGCACTTTGCAATAAAAAAAAAACCCAAAGGAGTAAACTTTTCAAATATAAATAAAATGGAAGCAAACAAAAATAAACATTATTTTCCATATTACTGTGAATTTTGTTTCACTTTCAAAGAAAAAGATTTGTTTTATGGTTTATTATTTACATTTCGAATTATTTTTGTTTACATTTTGAATCATTTACATATACTTGAGGGCACCAAAACCTTTTAAGTGCTTAGGGCCAGTCATAGGGTGACCAATGGTTTTGTATCCATAAAGCACTTAATCTTAGAGATGGCTCACCGGACCCTAATGGTCAAGGAATTATAACCTCTATCTCTATTTTAAAAAGTGGTAATATAACTGTAGCCATTAGGGTCCAAGAGCCATCTATAAGGCTAAATGCTTTATGGATGCAAGGCCACTGGTCACATAATTAACTTCTAATATATATATATATATATATATATATATATATATATATATATATATTATATATATATAGTTCCTTTTACTTTCTACACATATCATTATCATCTTATACTCTCCCAACCAGCACCGTTGTGAGGGAGTCAAAACACATGCTATGCTTTATGTGAAAACTCCTAAATGTTAAATCTTGGATTTTAATTTGCTTGGAAAAAAAAAACAAAAAAGATTTTTTTAACAGGATGTAATTGATTTGATAATCAATAAAAAAAAAACACATCTAAAACAGCTAAAGTGAACTTCAGCTCATTTGTGTGATCATATATATGTGTATATATGGTGGAGTGCAGTGTCTTCAAGCATTAAAATACATCAATACATTTAAAGCAGTGAATCTTGAAATTTTAAAATTAGACAGGTTTAATATAGTAGTATGGAAAGTAATTTTCATTGTGTCGTGGTGGTGGCGATACAAATACAACAATAATTGTAGGAATTATTCAAAGGAATAGATAAGAGCTGAAGTAGAGAGAAACGAGATAAAGTTAGTGAATAAAGAGTTGACCTCTTAACATTTAAAAATATAATAAGAACACTTAGATAAAATATAACAATGTTGATGAGAATTTGGGTAATTATAACAATGATTACTACAGTGAAGGTGTATGGCTCAGTAGTTAGAGCATCAGGTTCACAACCATGAGGTAGTGTGTTTGATTCCTGGATTGGGCTGTTTGTAGTGCTCTTGAGCTGACACATTATTTCATGTTGCTCCAGTTCATTGATCTGTAGAAATAAGTTGCACCATCACTGGTGCCAAGCTGTATCAGCTTTTGCCTTTCCCTTGGACAACATTGGTGGCATGGAGAGGGGATGTTGGTATGCATGGGTGACTGCTGGTCTTTCATAAACAACCTTGCCCAGACTTGTGCCTTGGCAGGTAAATTTCTAGGTGCAATCCCAAGGTCATTTGTGACCAAAGGAAGTCCTTTCTACTATGGTGATGAGAATAAAGATGTATCACCATCATCATCATCACCACCACCACCCTATCATCATCATCATTGTTTAAACTTGTGTGTGTCGGATGGAATTTGTCAAGGCAGATTTTATAAGACTGGATGCCCTTCTTGAAACCATTCCTTTCCTGTTTCCAAGCAAGGTGCTATTTCCTTGTACCAGACATGTTTTTCTATGGAAGACTGGACAGAAACAACATCACATGCATGTTAATGATGATAATGATTGTTTAGAGTCATCACATAAGACAAGGTTACATGCAAACACATTGTCGTCATCGGCATTAACCCGTATCCGAGTATTTAATCTGTAGAGAATGATTGAGTTTCCTCATCCTGATGGGTGTGAAGATTGCTAGTGCGTGAGGTGTTATAGAAGAGCCAGTGGGGCATTTATCGCAGAGGAGACTTGACAGGGAACAAGGGAGTGCAAGTCCCTCTTTGTGTCTTTGACATCTGATCTCTGCCTTGTGACATCTGTTATTTTCCATCTGGCCTATTCCCCTGATGATGACATGGTGCCACTTTGGGCAGTCCTTGGCAATTGTCTTCCCGGTATTTGGATCAATGGAGCAGCAAAGGAGTGTGGTCTTGAGCTGGTCTCAGAAATGAAATTTGGGGGTGCTGTGTGGTCTGGCGCCTGAGACCAACTCCACACAGAGGAATTGATGGAGGGAGGTGTATTTGAGGTATGTATATGACGTGCTCCAACCAGTGAAGGTGGTGTCATGCTATGGTAGCTTCAATGCTGATCAGTCTGGCCTAGAGCAGAACCTTTTTATTGGTAATGTAGTCATTCCATCAAATCCTTATTGTCCAAAGTTTATGCTGTTAGAAATGTTCAATGTTCTTCAAACACATACATACAAACATACATACTCACATACACACAAACCCAATGGACTTCTTTCAGTTTCTGTCTATCAAATTTACTCTTCACAAGATTTCGGTCACACCATGAGGTTGTAGTAGAAGCCTTGTCCAAGGTTTCACACAGTTGGATTGAACTCATAACCACATGGTTGTGAAGTAAACTTTTCAACCACACAGTCAATATGTATATTTCTAACAAAATCAGTTGATACGGTACGAAACATTGCTTGATTTTTGGCATCAACTTATGTATAGTGAACCATTAACTAACTCCTTAAACTCTTTCAGATCAAATGCTCAATAAATACAAATAAATACATACATCTGCCTTCACACATACACACACATATATGCATGCAGACATACACTCACAGACATAATTTCATTCGGATAAAAGGAAAATGGAAGTATACTCCAAGATTTCAGAAAACAAACAAGAAATGCCACTCAATAAATACAAGCAACAAATAATACCAGAATAGTGCAATATACCTGTCTCTCCACTCTTTTGTTACCATATTTTGGTTGAAGTACACTGCCGTTGTTTTAATTATTAAAATTACGAGGAATTTAGCAAAACAACTTCATTATTATTAAGCTGATGTTTGGTACATAAATGAACATGAAATCTTGATGGAAGGTTTTAGTTCAGATCATTTTAAAACAGGAAGAGTATTCCTCAGAATTAGGGCAACCTTGGGATGGGTGGTATCAAAAAGGTTAGTGTTCTTTACAAATGCAGAACAAAAATTGCCAGTTAATTAGAATGTGTACTGTTTGAAGTTTGTTTTATCGTAATCCCCAATGAAAGATAAAGCTAACTTACATTGTTTAGGATTTCAAAAAAAAAGCAATTAAAAGAACAAGCTTGATGGACTTTTTTTTGCATTCATTATTATAAATATTATTATTACTATTTGTATTTCTATAATATTTCTATTATATACTATAATAAAAGTAAGTACGAGTACACTCATTAACTTTCTATAAGAATAGTTGTAAATACATTGAATGAATCATGAGGCTCATCATGAGCATTACACACACACACACACGTTGAGTCAAGGATTAACAATGTAAGATACCATTTGTTTAAAAATGGTACATTTTTCACAAACAAAATACTATTTTCTATTATATTTCAATTGTTGTAAATTTAAATGGGGTATTTCCTGTTTGGCTTCTCTAAGGAGAATTTTTTAAATATAAGTAATTATTGAGGAATAATTGTACATCATATCATCATATATCTCTCAAATAGGTGCAAGCAAGGCTGCTTCCCAACCACATGGTTCTGGGTTCAATACCACAGCAAGGCCAACCCAAGTCTTGTGAGTGGATATGGCTGATGGAAACTGAAGAAGCCCATCAGGTGTGTGTGTGTTACTATCTCCTTGCTTTGAAATTATGTGATAGTTGTAAACAATTGCCACCTTCATTCCTAATCTTCCATGAAAACATTTCTGGTAATGGGGAAATATTACCCTATTTGGAAACAGGTGAAAGTTAGTGATGGGAAGAGCATCCAACTGTAGAAAATCCATCTGAAAAACAATTCCACCCAACCTGTGCAAGCATGGAAAAGTAGATGTTAAAATGATGACCATTATACATTGCATTATTTCACCTTTATCATTGTTGCTTTGAATCCTAAACTTGGAAAGCAGATCTGATAATTCATTTTCAGATTATTCATCTTAGAATATTAATTACTTAATGTTCAGTTTTTATAAAAAATAAAAAAATTAAATAAGCAAGTATCTGTTTTAGAAGAGATTTTGGACAAATGTCTTTTACCATAGATGCAGACTAACCAATGTCTTGTGAGTAAAATTGGTTAAATAGAAACTGTATAGGAGCCTGTCTCAAGGATTATACTTTTAATTCAAAGACCCAGTAGCATTACATTGTATCATACTGATTTGACCCTAGAATTATGTTAAATAAAGGTACATGTGTCTCTGGAATACTTAGCCATTTACATGTTGATTTAATGTGTAAATAGTTTGGTTGATCAAACAACTTAATTGAAACTATGGAGGATCCACAACTTCAAGGCTTTAGTGTATTTCCCATAGTAATTTTAATATATCTTCCTTCTGTACATTGACAACTTCTCACTGTCACCACTAACATCATAAAATTCTATGTCAACATATAGCACCCTAACTTCTTAACTTCTAAACACAAGTGTCATCTACAAGCAATCTAAACATTCCTGTTAGATATGCACTGCTTTCTCAACACTTTAAAAACATTCTCCAATATAGACATACCAACCAAGTTTATTTTGACAGCTACACAAACACAAACAGGATACATATCACAGAAGCAACTTCACATTATCTCTTTCTCTGCATGAACATATCTGAAACTTTCAAATTCACTACATGTCCCAGGCTTTATAATTCCTGGTGATCTATCATGGTGAACATACACTTACAATATGGGAATTTAAAATTACACTGCAACGACTAAGATTCTAATTCAGAACCAAAGAATTATCCAATCCTGATTTGTTGCTTTAACTCTTTATAATGTTCAAGTGTGATCTATCTTGGAGTATTGCTCACATATTTAAATATCAAAGTACTGCTACTGCACACAATAACATCTGAATCATTAGCCGAAAGAAAACCATTTAGTTGTTGCCGTTTAGTACAAGATTAGTCCTGAGTGAATAGACCTATGATCAAAGACATTCCAGCTGTGACTACCATAAATCCTCGAATATAGTCCGCCCTTTAGTATAATATGCAGGGGATTTTTAGGGGGTTGTACCTCTGAAAAACCTAAACCTTGTGTATAATACGCATCCCTTCTCTAACTTCAGTCGTGCGTAATTAAGCCAGCAGCACCTAGTTGAACAAACACTTCCGTGCATGCGTTATACAATAATGGTGATGTTCTAAACTGTTATATGAGAATGTAAATATGTTTGCAAATTGTTTTTGTTATATGTTATTCTGTATTCTGAATACTTTTATTTTAATTAATGTTGCTTACTGCAAGTTATGGATGATTCTTTTATGATTTCATTGCTTTCAGGCTTAGCTTAAGGGCTTTTCCTGCCTGACATCACAAAATGCGTTTGAATAAACATTGCCGGACAGTAAATAGAGACTCGGAGATTGCTTAGAAAATATTTTTCATTTTTAACCTCATATATAGTACACACTAGGGATTTTGACCTTTAAATTTTGGGAAAAAAATGCGAATTATAATTGAGGATTTACGGTATTTCATATTTATCCTATGTGCAGGGAATTCAGGGACCACATAATCCAATGCATCTTTTCTTGTACCACAGTTTGCCAAAAATACTATTTTGCTGCAAGACCAAATATGTTTCAAGCACATTAATATGCAACAGATATTAAATAGGCCTTCACATATGCTCTTTTCTTTAGCCCAAGGACTGACCTAATCTAGCTGACCTATGATCAATAGTGTTCTACCTATAACAACCATCTTTCTTCTTTCAGTGTATGTAGGACTATGCTATCCCATGTATAAATCCATTTATTTAAGGGTATGATTTAACCCTTTCATTACAAGATTCCAATTGAAATACGCAGCTTTTGTTCCAATTAATTTTGAAAAGAAGAATTTATTAAAACAATTTTGTCATTATTAAGCTGGAGTTTGGAACATAAATTAACAAGGAATTTTGAAGGAAAGATTTAATTTAAATCGCTTTGAAACAGTAAAATTCTATCATAGAAACAAGAGCAGTTTGAAGCAGGTTGATATCAAAAGGGTTAGAGAAATTTGGCTGTTATTTGTAACAAACAGATTAGGTGACCATATAGAGGTTCTTTTGGTGAATGAAGACTACAATTGGCAATTGTACTATAATACACTCTATACAAGATTATGTCTGGAAAAGCATGAACAACAGGTTTTCTTGTTTCTCTTCAACTCTCTATAATACTAAAGCTCTTAACAATAATAGTGAACAACCCAATCAAGTCTGACAACTATTGTTTCATCATTTAACAAGACATTTCACCATCTGTGGATCCACACTATGTTCCACATGAGACTAAATACTCTCTTCTAGGTTGTTATTGTTTATTCTCAGAAAACCTGACTGAGAAAAAAGACCTATAATCAAATACAATCCAGTGATGACCATCATGAAAATAATTGTGGCATCTAGTTTTGACCAGTAAGTTCTCTCTGTGATGTTTGAGATAACATATATATATATATATGTCCATAACAATGAGTAACTTCAAGTCTCCGGATCATCATTGTCATCATTTTACATTCTTTGGATGGTTGGATGGTTCTACAGCTAGAGGACTGCACTGTGCTCCATTTTTTATGCTGGTATGGTTTCTTCAGCTGGATCATCACCATTACCATCATCCTTTAATGTCTGTTTTCCATGCTGGCATGGGTTGGATGATTTGACCAGAGCTGGCAAACAGGACAGCTGCACCAGATTTCAGTTTGATTTGGCTTGTTTGTTTTTCAGCTGGATGCCCTTCCTAATGCCAATAACTTTACTCAGTGTGCTGGGTGCTTTTTACATGGCACCAGCATGAGTGCTCTTATGTAGCACCATCATAGGGCTTTTGCAGGCCAATCCTCGGAGAAGTCTTCCCTTAGGAAAACATATGATGTGGTGCAGCAAAGTCCAAAAGAGAAAGGCAGGAATCCAACTAGAGAGAAGCAGAAAAAACAGCACAAAGTCAAGAACAACAGAAAAATGTTGTCGATGGCCTCTGCTCAATGCGAAGCAAGGGGGTCCTTCTGGTGAATCATGACTGCATCTGGTAATCATTCAATAGTTATATTCTATACAAGATTATGTCTGGAGAAGGATGAACAACAATTTCTTGTTTCCTTTCTAATCAGCTCTCTTATAATTCGAAACCTTTCAACAATCAGTGGACAACCTAATGAAGTCTAATGCTGTTAAGATGGTTTTATGTATAATCTGTGTATTACTGAATAAATGCGTGTACCTCTTAATTATATTTATTTACTAATTTCTTTTGTTTTTACTCTTTATTTTTAACCAGAAAAATTGAAATTTAATAAGTTTGAAAGAAAAATTATATTATAATAGAATATGGAACAAAACAAGCGACTATGTACATTAATGCTGTAATTATGAATTCAAATCTCACTGTGATAGACTTTGCCTTTCACTCTACAGAAGAGGATAAAATTAAGTAGCCATCAAGCATCTAGGGGGCAATTCACACTCGTGCAATGCAGCATGACCTAGCACATCAAGGTTGACATTGTCTAATGTGTCTTCATTCAAACAAGGGTGCACTTTGAGGGAGACTTTGCAACTATTTCTAGCCAGCCGAATGACTACATGGAGGTCCCTTATTGGTTTTAATAATACTTGTATGTGCATATGTGAGAGACAGACAGAAAGAGAGAGTAGTGAAGGGATTAAGCTACTTTTAATACAATTAGCACAGCAATTTACCTTGGCCTTCAGCTCAGGTAAATCTGCTGAATCACTAGATTAAGAACTCAGGTGTAGACAGTATCAACAACAGAAACAGCAGGTGACAACATAGGAGCTTCTACAAGGTAGTCGTTCAATCTTCTGGAAATAGCAGCCAAATCAATTTTTCATAACACCCTGCATCCATGTAAAATGAATGGAAACATTGGTAATGAATATAATGCTACATACTCCTAATTAAGAGGATTGCCTCAACAGGACAGCTTTTTAACTAAGGGTCTGTTGGACTAGGACTGACTGGTCTGACCTAGCTTGGGGTTAAATAACAACAACAACAAAAATGAAATAATATCAACAGTATCACAGCAACAACTGTATAAGGGACAAAAACACATTAGCATCAACAACATAAATAATAATAATGGCTTCAAATTTGGCCAAAGGGTTAGCAATTTTGGTGGAAGGGGATGAGTCGATTTTATGTTATCGACCCTGAAAGAAACCCCGCAAAGTCGACCCCGGCGGAATTTGAACTCGGAACGTAGCGACGTGCGAAATACCGCTAAGCATTTTGTCCAGCGTGTTAAAGATTCTGCCAGCTCACTGCCTTAATAATGATAATTATCATTTCAAGTTTTTTTGCCACAAGGGCAGCTTGGATGAGGTGGGGATGAGTCGATCACATCGACACCAATGTTCAACTGGTACTTATTTTATCGATCTCGAAAGGACGAATGGCAAAGTCGACCTCGGCGGAATTTGAACTCAACGTAGCAACGAGCGAAACACCACTAAGCATCTTGTCTAGCGTGCTTTCCCTGCCAAATAATAAAGGTTTCAAAATTTGCCACAAGAGCAGCAATTTAAGGGGAGAGAACGAGACGATTATATCGACCCCAATGTTCAACTGGTACTTATTTTATCGACCCCGAAAGAATGAAAAGCAGAGTCGACCTCGGAGGAATAATAATAATGTCCAAAACAAACTAGGTACGGGTCATTTATGTAATGGGAGATAATTCGATGCTTAAGGTTCATAATATTACTAGTATAGCTATGGGCACAAGGCCTGAAATTTTAGGGGAGAAAGGCTAGTCGTTTACATCGACGTCAGCGCTCAACTGGTATTTATATTATCGACTTCGAAAGTATGAAAGGTTAAGTCAACCGCGGAGGAATTCGAACCCAGAACGTAAAGATAGACGAAAATAAAGTGGACAGCGGTAGGATTTGAACACATAATTAGTGATTCAGATTCAATGAATAGCAGAATGTATTTACAACCAGTATAACAGGAAACTTGCCAGAACTATTCGTAGTAATTTGTTGGAGCAAAATGAGTTGTTGTTGTTTAACGACAGGTTAGTTTCAATTGAGGAGAACTAAGATCCATATAACACACATTCAGAGAAAGTAAACTTAAAACTAAGTTCAAAGAATTTTAAATCATCTGAGTTAAAACATGTATGCTCTCGATACAGACCTGTGTCGCATGCGTCGGTTATGAGACTTCCTAGAGGTCCCAGGACTATGTAAAGCTGTCCAAGTAGTCATAATTGAAGCGAAAGAGGAAATAGCTCCTGTTTACATTTTCAGGTACGTTAAGTTTTACTAGCTTCAGCGAGACGTAATGTTTGATTAAAAGTAACAAGTCGGTGCGGTCTTAGTCATTAACAAAAACAAAAAAGAAGCAGCAGCATCATTTGGCTTAATTAGTTGAACTAACTAGATCTGAAATAATGCTTTTAAGTTTACATACACTATGTAATTCAAGTAAATAGGTTTTGCCACTGTCTCTCGTTTATTATAGTAGGCAGATGAAAACAAATAGACGCAGACACACACACATTTATACATCACACATACAAGGAGAATAATTGACAGGTATAGAATTAAAACAAACGGAAATAAAATAACATTGATAACCTCGAAATAATTACAAGTAACTCACCCACTTAACATTGTTTCGCTGACAGTGGAGCACTGGATTCGTGCAAAGTGTAATTAACAGGAATAGAAGCGTGTAATATGCACATGACAACTAGCTTGCGGGCAGATAGTGTCTGTATTATGTTGTTCTTTTCTCTAGACACATACACACACAAAGTTATATACGGGCATATATTCATTATCGTTGGAGTGGGTGGAGTACAGAGGTATAAAAAGTAACTCAATGTGCTAAAAACTATTTATTTAACAACGGGAAATAATCCAGACGTTTTGCTCGTCCAAATCGCCTGCTGTATAACACATTGGTTACAATAATTTTTTTTTTAACCGCAGCTTGGTAACAATAAAGGAAATGATTTTCAACGGATAAGTGGCAACAAGAGGTAGTTTAACAATTTACCCTGGCTCGTACTAGTATTACAGTTTTACAAATTTGTATTTTGAAGGCAAAAGATTTATTGATGTATTTCAGTGGTCCCCAACTGGGGTCTATATAATATTTTGTTCTAATTCATATGCAATAAATTGGTTATATTTCTACAATATTTTGACTTTTTTTTTTTTTTTGCAATTCCTAATAATGTTTAATTATAAAAATGTAAGAGTTTTCAGACATCGAATGACTACGAGGATCACACCTGTTGAGTAAAATACGAATTAAAGTGATCCATAGACAAAAAAAGTAATCGAGAACTACTGATGTAGTCAGTTGTGCGATCACCGGGAATGCAACAGGTTCGTGGTTCGAATCCAGTGGGAGGACCTATTGTCTTAAAAGCAGTAGGATGGCTGGAACGTTAGAGTATCAGTGGTTCTCAACCAGAGTCCATATGGCCCCTGAGTGTCCATATAAAATTTTTGGGAGTCTACGCAGCAAAACAGTATGTTGGGGATTCGCAATAATGTTTCAAAGGCCTCTGGAAAAAAATCCGCTTTAGGTATATGTATTAGTATGTATTGCAAGAGACATTTAGGTTTCTCTAACATTTTACATAGTTCAACCTACACTTGTTAATGTGTGGAAAACAAAATAGGAATTTTGGAAGAAGTTTCTATAAAACTAGTTTGTAAACATTAAACGGCTATGGGTGTCCATCAGAATAAAATAGTAACCAAAGGGATTCAGAGATTCTTATTTTAATGATTGAGAACCTCTCGTTAGAGCATTGCGGTATTTACTCGCAGCCTTTCATGTTCAGAATTAAAATTCTACTGGGGTCATATTCGTCGTTCGTATAGGAACTTATCCTGGGTCGTATCTGTAATTCAATTTACAAGATATTTAAACCAAATTTTAATATTCTGAGATTTATTAGCGTAGTAGATGATGTAGCAGCAAGACATGCCACAAATATTTGGGATGACCTGTTCTGCGTATCAAATTGTGATACACAGAACATATTTATCTAATCGTCCATGCACCATATATGATACACATTCCCCACCCTCTTTTTTTTTTCCAACCACCAGAGTAACTTGTGACTTACGAAAAGAAAGCTTTGTACTACTCTGAGCATATGAAACAAAGGGTAACAAAATGTCTGAAGACAAGTGTGGACATTTAGGACAGACTTATGAAAATGCTTTGGACAGGCAAAAAGGGTGAAAAGTCAGAATCGTTACTATCGAACAAAATACCTTGCTGAATTTAGTTTCGGCTCTTACCTTCTGGGGTTGAGTTCAACCGAAATGACCTTTACTTTTCATCCTTTTGTGTAGGGAAGGGGTGTAATGTAAAATAAAGTTTCAACCTAATACTTTGTTTGATTTAATCTACTATTGATGTTGGCATCCTTTTATCTCGGGAGACAATGGAGTTGCGCATAAACTAATCCAGTTTGGTTTTTACATTTCATATCCTCTCCAGTTTCCTCTTTAGTTTTGCGCAGACCTGGGCTAAATGTAAGAAAATCCCGGGTAGCCCAATCGTCAGGATTCCTCTCTCGACCTTGCTGACGTAGTCCAAAGGAGTGCAGAGCATTACGTTTGGCACCAGCTTGGTTGTAGGAGCTGCCGGAAGAGTGTTGAGTTGAACACTAAACCGCCTACGGGGCTCCACTCCAGATTTCTTTGAAGGTTGTCAACTTTCTGTAACCCTGGGTACTGTCAGCCGGAGCCAGCTGAGCTCGGGACTCGTGTCAGGCAGAGTCGTCACGTCCTGAAGTAGTGAAGAATATCGCTACCTACTATACCTTCCCACAAAATGTATAGCTTTGTGACTATGTTAGAAGTCGAAATTCTAAGATATATTTATTCTAGGCAAACAATACTTTCAGTAAGAAAACTAAGTAGCTATTCCTAGCTAACGTTGATATGCCGATTTCAAATCTGTAATTAATTTTTTTTTCTATCACGTCTAGATTTTGTGTAAAATGCAAATTCCTTGGTAAAATTTCTTACCAGGTCCAGATATTGGTTTTAATCGGCGTAATGCTAGTAATATGACACATACGTTTCATGGTTAAAGCAATTTTTGTTTGCCAACTATATATAAATTCTAACGATTTTGATCTATAAAATTTTGAGTTGTCAACATTGAGTAAAGAGCATAGTAACGGCCCAACGGTCACTCGTTATGTGACAGTCAAGTAAAGCGGCTGTTGAAGCTCTCTCCTGTGGTAAGCAAGTAACAGGCTGTGGTAACTTGTGTATTTCTATAGCATTTGTTTTGTACATCGTAATCATTACTTTCTAGGGTTCTTTTTTTCTTTAAGATATTGTATGGTGATTAAAATGCAATCAAATAGACGTGCTTGTATAAATCACAGACAATTTCTGCTATATCTGTGGACATTATACACCTAAGCGACAACGTAGAAACATAACAGCAAAGATTAAACTTGCCTACAAGTATTATTTTGACTAAGTTAGGAGAGCAAGAAAGGGACTAGACACCACATACTTGAGGTGCACAGTGCAATGCTATGTTAATAGCTTGGATGAATGGTAAAAGAAAAGCTACGCCATTCTCAGCCTCCATGGTTTAGATGAACCGAAAAAAAAAAAATAAATAAATCACTTCAATGTTTGCTATTTTTGTTTGACAAAGATTCCTGGTTTTACATAGAAAAACAAATAAAAAAATCATGTACCTAAACTACGAATCCGCAATAAAACTAGTACCATACGATGAAACAAGTCTCCAACTGTACGAAGGTGAGACTATTTAGAGTGGAAGAAGAAAAGAGAGAACAAAGAGTCCAAGATAAGGGAAAGAAAATACGAGGAGGAAATGGAGTATGGTATTATGTTGAATAAAGAACTAGGTATTATGTGATGTAAACAAATAGTAAGAGTGAAGGTGCCATCATAGATATATGCAGAGGATATGAAGGCATCAGTGATTGAAAAGGATAACTACAGGAAGCTGAAGGAGATGTGTGGAGATAGTGTTGACCCACCAGGAGTGAGGGTGGAATTCAAAGAGTTGCCACTAGTGGTGGATCTAAGAGACATTGAACCACTGATGAAGTATTAAAAAATAAAATAAGTATGTTTAATTGTAGGCAAAGAGTAAAATTGTTTTATATTATCTTTAGGAAAAATAATGGTGAAAAAGAAAAAAAACAAAGAACAATTGTAGATAATGTATATAACGGTTCAAATGGTACTGCATGGGAGTGAGGCTCATTCGACCATTTTCATTTTTTATATAATTTCATCTCATTTACATTCATTTTATGGTTTTTGTCCCCACTGTCTGTCCATGTGATGTCCGTGTCTGTGTTTAGGGCTTTATGCCTAATAAAGAAATGACGATGAAACAAGTCCTCCACCAGCAACAACAGACAGCAGTTCATCTGAAAATTCTGCTAATGATATAGAAATAGGGCATGATGGCGTATATGTTGCAGATACAATTAGTTCCCCACATTTGTTAAGTAAAGCAGAGTTAAATTACTTATTGCGCGATTTGGAATTACCGAAAGAAAAGACAAGAGTTGCTTGGTTCCAGACTTCAAAAATGGAATTTTCTCCAGCCAAACACCGAAGTTTCCTCATTTCTACCATCGCCATTTGCAATTTTCATCATTTTACTTTCATAGGAAAAAAATGTTCTGTTTCTGCCACGATATCAGTAGCCTGATAGAAAGAATTGGCTTTCACTATGATCCAGAAGAATGGAGACTGTTCATTGACTCTAGTAAAGCTAGGCTTAAAGCTGTATTACTGCACAACGGCAGTGAAAAACCTTCATCTCTGTTCACTAGTTATTCAAGTACGATTAACATAAAACATGACACAGTAAAGTAATAGAGGCAGGTGCGGGGGAAAAAAATGAAAAGTATACATTTTCAGTTAGCAAAATCTAGACGTGATAGAGAAATTTAGATATCAGATCTGAAAATAGCATTAGAAATTTGGTAGGAATCGATAATTTACGCGTCTATAACAACATAAAAAAATGTTGAACTTTGCTGCCTAGTATCATTTTTTAATTTTTAGTATAGGGCTAGCAATTTTGGAGAAGGACTAGTCGATTACACTGATTCCAGTGATCAACTGGCACTTATGTTATTGACCTCAAATGAATGAAAGACACAGTCGACCTCGACGGAGTTTGAACACAGAACGTGAAGACGAATAAAATGCTGATAAGTATTTTGTCCGGCGTGCTTACTCTTCTGCAAGCTCGCTGCCTAAAAATTGCGAGATATGTTGGTTTCAAATTTTGTCAAAAAAAAACAGCGATTTTGGGTAGGACTAGTCGATTACATCAATTCCAGAGCCCCAGCTGGTACTTGATTTATAGAATCCGAAAGTGTGACAGACAAAGTCGACCTCGGCGGAATTTGAAACCAGTTCGTAAAGACGGACGAAATTCTGTTAAGCATATTGCCTGACATGCTAACGATCGTGCTAGTTCGCTGCTAAATATTGTGAGACATTAAAATGTAGTGAAGGCGCGTTGGGGTGGTCAGGGCGTTGCTTTTGCGATCGCTAGATCGTGGGTTCGATTCCCAGACAGGGCAGCGCTTTGCGTTCTTGAGCAAAACACTTCATTGAACGTTGCTCCAGTTTTCCTTTCGATCAGCGGAGTACGTCTTCGAAGGTTAAAACGATGCAAGGCGCATTGAGGAACAACATTTGATAATCTGGTCGGTCACGTGAGTATTAAAATGTAATAATTATGCTTGAATTAGTAAAGGTGGCGAGCCTACAGAATTATTAGAAAGTTAGAAAAAAAAAACAATGTGAAAATTCCTTCCGACTCTTTACGCACTGAGTTCAAATCCTTTACGGAACGACTTTGCTTTTCATTCCTCCTGGGTTGATAAAATAGAGTATCAGTAAAATACTTTAGTCATGATATCGCCTAATCCCTTCCTTGCAAAACTACTGGCCTTCAGAAACAATTATTTGAAGACAGCCCATCGATAGGACTGCTTTGCAGGATTTGTTGAGACTTTTAACTTTTTGAGTGCAAATCCTGCTGAGGTCAATTTTGCTTTTCAACCCTCCAGGGTCGATTAAATGAAATACCAGTCAAATACTGAAATCGATAGTATTGAATACCACCTTCCCTTCAGAATTGCTAGTATTATGACAGACTGTTAGACATAACTGTGTTTTAACTAGTCATTCAGGTTTTACGAGAAAATAGAGTTCAATTCCTTATTTAAGATTATGTAAAGGACCTGCAAATTTGACCAAAATAAAAAAAAGGAAAAACAAAAACAAAACGGATTAATTATGATAACAATTAAAATGATTTTGTCCGCATTCTCTACTTATCGATAAATCAGTTTAGCTGTTATAACAAGGTATGATTAACCGTAATAAAATGTGCATAGGATATAAGCTTCATTTTCATTGTCGAAGATAACTAGAAAACAGAAATGCTAAAGATATACTCAGAAAGGGTGACTGATACTGGATTCTGTCTTGTAGCGTAGTTGGAAGGGGACAGGCGAAGAAGCGTGCATCTCAGGCGAGTCTTTTATGCGACATGCAGAGAAAGGCTTTAACCCCCAAGGACAACCATGCTGACATAATTGCTACATCAGGGGACGATACTCCAGTTTTATCAACAGTGCAAAAGTGGGCGGCTGAATTTAGGTGGGGAAGGGAGAGTCTTGAAGATGACTCAAGGCCTGCAACTACCACCAACGAGGTTAATTGACTGTGTTCATCACATAGTGATGGATGACAGGAAATTAACTATAAATCATCTAGACAATACTGTTGATATATCCCTGATAGTGTTAGAATATTCTGCACAATGAACTTGGCATAAGGAAAGTTTCTGCTCGTGGGTGCAAGGTCTTCTGACACCTGATCAAAAGTGCACCAAGCTGATAACGTCATGGGAAAATCGAACATTGTTTTAGGCAGATCGAGTTGGTTTTCTTAAATGTCTCCTGACCCATTATGAGTGTTGGGCTCATCACTTTGATCCAGAGACAATCCATGCTGTGGAAACAACCTACCTCATCTGCTCCAAAAAGGCCAAGGTAGTTTCATCTGCAGGGAAGGTGACGATACCAGTTCTGGGAGATATAAAAAGCATTGTGTCTATTAAGTATCTTCAAAAGGGCCACACCATCAATGGAGAGTACTATGCTAATTCGCTAAGGCAGTTGCGAAAGGCCATCAAAACCAAACTCGTAGAAAAATTGACGAAGTGGGTATTGTTTTATCAGGACAGTAGTCCAACACACAAGTCCTTTGTTTTAAGGGTTACTGTGCGTGACTGTGGCTTTGAAATGGTTGATTAGCCTCCCTATTCTCCTGATTTCGCCCTATCTGACTATCATGTGTTCCTCAACATGAAATGACACTCGGTTGAGAACCGGTATCGCAATGATGATGACGTCATATCTGCTGTTGATGAATTTTTTGACCATCAAGTTGAAAACTTCTTCACCAATGAGATTCAAGGACTGTAACACTGATGGCAGAAATGAGTGAACCGCAAGGGGGACTATGTTAAAGAATACTCTCCATGAGTGTACGTTGGTCAGCCTATGAACTTTTCAGCCGACGCTCGTAACTACATGCTCTTGCAGAAGGTACAATTGGGAAAATTTCCATAGTCATGATATAGATTTTTTTTTTCGTATTGCTTACAGGGCGTCGGCTGATGACGCAAACTTTTTTAGACAGACACAGAATGAAGGAAATCTCAAGAAGAACTCGAGTCCGTGAACCAGTTTCTAAATACGTTTATAATAATATACTTGTCATTGATAATCGTTTTCAGAAAAGTCTGTAAGTCACGCGATACCCCATTCTATTAGTCACAAGCCATAAACCAGTGCAAGTAATTTACTTTATATAATTTGTTAATTTTAGTCATCGGTCGTTTAGTATTTATACATTTATTAATGGGTTTTATAGCCATGTTCGTTTTCATATTAGAGTTATCATTGATATTGTACATAATGTAGTTTCTTCATTCTTTTATTCTTTTAATTGTTTCAGTCATTTGATTGCGGCCATGCTGGAGCACCGCCTCTAATCGAGCAAATCGACCCCACGACTTGTTCTTTGTAAGCTTAGTACTTGTGCTATCGTTCTCTTTTGCCGAACCGATAAGTTAAGGGGACGTAAGCACACCAGCATTGGTTGTCAAGCGATGTTGGGGGGGAACAAACACAGATACACAAACATACATATATATGTATACGACGGGCTTCTTTCAGTTTCCGTCTACCAAATCCACTCACAAGGCTTTGGTCGACCCCAGGCTATAGTAGAAAGCACTTGCCCAAGGTTCCATGGATGTTTCCAGGTCCAGTCCTACTACGTGACACCTTGGGCAAGTGTCTACTACTGTAGCATCGGGCCGACCAAAGCCTTGTGGGTGGATCTGGTAGACGGAAACTGAAAGAAGTGTGTCGTGTGTGTGTGTATATATATATATATATATATATATATATATATAGTGTGTGTGTGTGTATCTATGTGTGTTTGTCCCCCCATCACCGCTTGACAACTGGTGCTGGTGTATTTACGTCCCCATAACTTAACAGTTCGGCAAAAGAGTCCGATAGAATAAGACTTAAAAAATAAGTGCTTGGGTCGATTCATTCGACTAAAAATTCAAGGGGTGCCCTCTGCATGACCGCAGTCTAATGACTGAAACAAGTAAAAGATGAAAGATACAAATATGAAACTAAATATGCGTTAAACAGAAAAAAGATTTGCAGCGATTTCATGCTACGCAATACAGACTTTAAAAAAAAAGACTTTCACTTTGAACAATTTATGAAGGTACATCCGTGATTAACAAATATTTTTATTAACAGCGTGGCGACAGATGACGAACTAATTTGTTTGGAAAAATGTCAAGCAACGAGATGGAATGGCTAAGATTCATTTCGCCACAAACAACTAAGTCATCTCGCTCTTAAATGACCAAGCAAAATCTATAGCGTTTTCACTCAGCAGATAATTAAAATTGTTGAGTGTAGATAACAATTTGTTCAGATATATCCTTACAATGAACAGCACACCATCATTCATGGCTACTTTAAGATAGCAGTGTCCCTACATTACGCTCCATCTCACTATTACTGGAGGTTGTTAAAAAGAATCCAGGACAAAAAAAAAAAAAAGAATTTTTACCCTATGCGAAGTTATAAGAACGCCTTCATAACTTGAGTTGTTGCTCGACAGAACTAAAAGACAGGCAGATTTTCTTCGCGATGTTGGCTGGAATATGCGTCTTAGTCCTCAGTGTTAAAAATACTGATTATGCATGTAATGTCACGATGCTATGTAAAGTGATTCCAATCTGTATGTGTTACGTTGCGTACTGGGGTCAATCTAATCGATTGGCCCCTCCCCCAAAATTTCAGGCCTTGTGCCTAGAGTAGAAATGAATAAATGACTGAGTTAATTTTTGTTTCATCTTATTTTGCTTAAGAAATTCAATAAAAGTTACCGTAAATCCTCGAGTATAATCCGCACCCCCCACCCAATTTAAAGGTCAAAATCCCTAGTGCGTACTATATACGAGGTTTAAAATGAAAATTATTTTCCAAGCAATGTCCGAGTCTCTATTTGCTGTCTGGCAATGTTTATTCAGACACATTTTGTGATGTCGGGCGCGAAAATACCTTAAGCTAAGCCTGAAAGCAATGAAGTCATAAAAGAATCATCCATAACTTGCAGTAAGCAACATTTATTAAACTTTATTACTGTTATTTCTTTATTTTCTGCAAACAAAATGCACAAAAAAGCTACACGTTTGCATTATGTTATATATACAATAATAATAAAGGACGTTACCGTATACATTTTCACAAACCAAGGATGGTATATAGACCTCCTTGACTCAAGTTAGAGAAGGGGTGCGTATTATACACAAGGTTTAGGTTTTTCAGAGGTACAGCCCCCCCCCCCGCCAAAATCCCCTGCGTATTATATACTCAAGGGCGGACTATACTCGAGGATTTACGGTACTTTTTTCATCACATTGTGTAATACTATCATATGTAAATTGTGTACAAGTCATGCATTGTTATTTAATAATTGATCCAAAATATTTTTGCTTCATAACTTTGATAGCTTGCAATATTTAAATAAAATGTGACTTTTCTTGCCTCGTTAAAATTGTGACTCCCTCTCCCCACTCCGAACACCGTTTAAAAATGCCTCGAGAGATAAAAACAATGAATATTGATAAAGGTGCCAAACAAACACCCAATTTTCCAAATCATAACGGAAGTCATTCTTAGTGAATTCAATGAATGAAATTCTCTTTACTTTCACAGCATGCACTACTTAATATCCTCACACTCATATCACTGACTAACATACCAAATTCTCTTGATATCGTTCTGACTTCCCAAACCAACTAATATCATCATTTTTGGATCCGATCTATTGCATTTCAATCTGTTTTAGGGTTAGGGTTAGGGTTAGGGGTGGGGGGGGAAGAGTATCTTTTTTTCTTCACAAATGTAAATAAACCCAATCTGTTTCTTAAACGAGGGACATATTCATACGGCACAATGTTTTCACCTCAATAGACGTCATTGATTGGTTGAAATTGCAGAAAAACAACAACAAATATCTTAAAAACTATAGAATTTTCTCAATAAAGCCAAGAGAAAAAAATGTTTTATAAACACATTCTATCAGTATACGAAGTTTAATAGTGTTTAGTTACGTGGAAATTATTTTAAAAAACTGCCGTTCAAACCGAAAAGATCCTCATTTTTTGTAACAACTTCACACTCCCTTTGGAAGGTCCTTCAGTTTTTAAAGGAGTGGATTCGCGGAATCGATAATGCATCGGTCAAAATTCCAGCAGTATTTAGTTAAAATCCTCTATGTTCTGAGTTCAAATAGTGCCGAGGCAAACTTTGTCTCTCATCTTTCCGGAGTCGATAATAAAGTACTAGTCAAGGAATAGGGGTTAGATGTAATCAACTACATCCTTCGTTGTAAATGAAGTTTGTTCGTTTGGGGTCAAATATAAATAACCATGTAATTTATGTCCAAAAAAACAAAAAAAGAATCATCGGAGAAATAATTTGAGCTACTTCAGTTGACACCGAAATTCTACTTCCGGTGTAAACAGAAATATATATATACGGAACAGAAATCATGACTTGAAATAAAATCTGATTTGTATGTTGTAGTTTCCATGATTATTGCTTTCTTAATTATTTTTTATTAATTAATTTTATAATAATTCATATACTTGTAAACTGTGTAAAAAGATATTCGGATCAAGTTTTATATTTCTAATCTCTTAAAATAAAGCCGATTTTCACGACATTGCAAAAACCATAGACACCGGTATTCGTTGTTTTTCTATCAGCATTGATCGAACAAATCTGTGATCAATTGTAAGCCTAGCTGTAGTAAAGTATCCTGTCTTAGTAGCCGCTACCAGTATACAATATTATTCTAATGAACCCATTTTTAATGATAGTAGTGCGCCGTTTGAGGGAGTCTGGTGGCTATTTTGTCGAGCTCTAATTTCTTTATAAAATATTAAGTTTTATGATACAAAACTAAAACAAAAGTACTAATATTCACCTACGTGCGTCGCTGTGGTCGTTATCATTATCTATCTATATATATATATATTTGTATGCGATAGTATGTCCGCCCGCATAGCTCAGTCGGTAGAGCATCAGACTTTTAATCTGAGGGTCGCGGGTTCAAGTCCCTCTGTGGGCGTACGCTTATTTTTAATAGTCGTTTGCGAGAATGACTGCCGTATTAAAGGTGATACAAAATATAGAGTGTATAAGTAATCATGATCTATTACTCTTTTACTTTTTTCAGTCATGTGACTGCGGCCATGCTGGAGCACCGCCTTTAGTCGAGCAAATCGACCCCAGGACTTATTCTTTGTAAGCCTAGGACTTATTCTATCAGTCTCTTTTGCCGAACCGCTAAGTTACGGGGACGTAAACACACCAGCATCGGTTGTCAAGCAATGTTTGGGGGAGGGGGGACAAACACAGACACACAAACACACACACACATATATATATATATACATATATACGGCGGGCTTCTTTTAGTTTCCGTCTACCAAATCCACTCACAAGGCTTTGGTAGAAGACAGTTGCCCAAGGTGCTACGCAGTGGGGCTGAACCCCGAACCATGTGGTTGGTAGGCAAGCTACTTACCACACAGCCATTCCTGCGCCTATATATCTATTCTTTTTACTTGTTTCAATGATTTGACTGCGGCCATGCGGGAGCAGCAATTTAAGGGATTTTAGTTGAACAAATCGACCGCAGGACTTAGTCTTTCTATGCCTAGTACTTATCCTATCGGTTTTCTTTTGCCGAACGGCTAAGTTACGGCGATGTAAACACACCAGCATCGGTTGTCAAGTTATGGTGAGGAATAGTGGGGGGCAAACACAAACATGAATATGTACACACATACCCACACACATATAGGCACAGGCGTGGCTGAATGGTAAGAAGCTTGCTTCCCAACCACATGGTTCCAGGTTCAGTCCCGCTGCGTGGCACCTTGGGCAAGTGTCTTTATAGCCTCGGGTCGACCAAAGCCTTGTGGGTAGATTTGGTAGACGGTAATTAAAAGAACTCCATATATACACACATAGTAAACACATAGACATGCGTACGACCCCCCCACCACGCACACACGCACTACTACAGGCGCAAACACATGCGCATATAAGGATACATACACATCATAGAAGAACATAATGGACTAAGCGGAGCAGGAGCACACACGAGGACGGAAAGTGTCACTGAAGAGGTCAGAGATGTGTGACGAAAGATTTCCGGACAATGGACATGACTTAAGATAAGATCAGTAATAAACGAGGGAAGAACAAATATATAGTGCGTGTGTTTACATGGCAAAAAACAAAAAATGACCGTCCCAAAATATAATATTATCATTGTTGGGGTTGATAGAAAATATCTTGTGTAACCTTGTGATTATATTTCTTTATTGTGTTTTAGTAAATAAAGTTTACCAGAAAATATTGAGCTCTCCCCATACAAAGTCTTGCCCGCATATTTTCAGATGAGAACTCAGGATTTTTGTCTACATAACAAATTTATATCCTTTATGCCCTGTAACTCGACAAAATTTTGATTAAATATTTGTATAATAATGAACTTATTATATACAGTGCACAGATGCACTACAACGGTGAGGACTTGCTAATATGATTACAATCAATTGGATTATTAACCTCATAGTTAGATTACCAATTTATTAATATTTACACGATGATATCATTAACCCTTTAGTGTTCAGATTACTCTGTTAAATGTAATACTTTTTCACTCAAATTGTTTTGCATTAATCCTGGATTATCTTACAGCTTTGAGGTTTCAATGATGTGATTGTTTATTTTTAGAATGGAATTGTAGGTTAGGTGTGAGAAGCTAGATATCGCCAGTTTGAATATAAAACATGTAGAATATATTGGGCCGGATTTGGCCAGTTTAAACACTTATTTATTTTATTTTTATTTGGGTTGGTGGATTAGCAGAATCGTTAGAGCAACGGGCAAAATACTTTGCGGTGTTTAGTTGCGGCCCTTTACATTCTGAATTCAAGTCTCGCCTGGCACAACTTTACCTTCCAGGGTCAAAGAAACAACTACTAACCAAATACTGATATAGACATAATTAGCTGTCAGTTCTCTGACCTTGTGCTTTTGTGAGAAATCAATATTTACTTTAAATATATGTATTTTCGAAGGCTAGACAGGCATCTCAATTAGCAGGTCTCACTATCCTGGACTGATGACGGATAAGACCCAGAAACATACATGTCTTCAGGTGTGAATCCTAGCTGGTGGGGGTGCTTGCCTCCCCTTCGCAAATATAAGGACACAGGAAATGTGTCAAAGCCGACAGGAAGCGTTGATGCTTCCTAGAGCTAAACAGCGGTGGTGTAATTCCCTTACGGGACTGTCGCGTTATGTTGACAGTATACAACCACTCTATCGCTCCACCACCGCTCATGTCTCTTTGAGACATTTAGAAATTCAATATTTCTAAAATATTTACTTTATTATTGACATGAAGGCGGTTTCTCAAATACAAGAAATTGTATGCATATTCTCTGTAGGATGCTGTGCAGATATGTTTAATCACATGAATAGTTATTCTGATCTCCTATCTTGAACTTGTATGATTCATCATTTCTCAAACTATCCTGAAATCGATGAAGCCCCTTCGTTAATCTTGCTAGCTAACTTCACTGCCTAGCACCATAGAGGCAGCCTCATTTACAGCCCAACACTCTTAGGTATACTCCTGGAAAACTACAACAGTTCCAACCAGCTTTTAACTAAATATTCTGGCCTCTCTACTTCTGGAAAGAGACTTAACACCACAGTAGTACCTGAATTGTGACCATTCTAGGAGTTTAGACACTCCAAACAAGTCTCCCAGTTTTCTTTATATCCCCTTATCCTGCTTCCACACTGCAAAGATTTTCTGCAACATTATAGAGAGATGTAGTTCCATAGCTGCAGAAGGTGGCTTGGCTAGGATGCTGGATGCTCTGTCAACCAACAAGAGGAAGGGAGATCTGCATAAGGGTGGAAACACGGACTCTGCAAGCTGTAACGAAGGCAACATGATGAACAGAGCAGTAACTCTGCTTCAAAATTTGGTTGAAGAAGCTACAGCAAAAGCTAAACGTCTCGGAGAGCAGTTGCCCTGAATACAAACTGATAAAGTGTGGAGATACACTTAAGTTTTAACATCCTCTCTAACAGAAAAATAAAGGTAAAAGTTACTTTCTCGAGTCATACCGTATATATTCCCCACCCGTTGCAAGATTACTCATTTTTGCCAGCTGAGTGGACTGGAGCAATGTGAAATGAAGTGCTTTGCTTAAAAAACACTTAGCGTTACCCAGTCCAGGAAACGAAACCACAATTTTGCGATCATGAGTCCAACACTCTAACCACTAAGTCATGCGCCTCCACTCTCTAACACAGCAACAAAGGGATTCTCTTCTGAGCATGAGACATGATATGATGCGCGTGTACCAAGTGAATTGTTTTGTGGTAGTGAAACATGGGCATTGAATGCAGAGGATATGCTGGGAAGAAATGAGGTAAGCGGCTCTGATGGATGTGTAATATTAGTATGTATGAATAAGGTGGTGAATCGTTAGCACGCTGGGCAAAATGCGTGGTGGCATGTTTAATGTATTTTCAGTATCAAAGAAAAATGTAACTTTATCATAATAATTTAAACTCTTTTTAATCTTCAGTTAGCTGGGCCAAACATATAACTGACTTTCAGTGACGTCATCCAACCTATTTCAAACAGGGAAATAAGTAACAGCTAATTCGTGTGTATAATGGTTAAAAGTCTCCCAAAAAGTTTCATATACAATTAAATACGGTAAATTTATCTTTCAGCAAAAGTAGCCATATTGAGCCTTTGTTAGCACTGGCCTTCCTGATTATCAGCAAGCTTTATATAAATTACTTTGTTTTCTTAAATTTTGATAGAGATATACGATTTTTATTCTTCTATCACACACACACACACACACACACACACACACACACACACACACACACACACACACACACACACACACACACACACACACACACACACACACGCATATATAGACATTTCCTGATTTGAATACTGTTTCTCCTCATTAAGGCTTTCCAGTATTCTATTTGGAATTTTAAATTCAGAACAGAATATTCTAGTTTTACCTTTACAACCCATTCGGCAAATGCTTATGATGCTATGAACTAACCTTAAGTTCTAGCCACTCTTGCATCTGCAATCGTTAATGTTACTTTTGATCACAGCTTTATGTTACAAGTGCTGCAAATTCTTTGAATTTTCTTTGAATTTTCTCAAACAGATTCTGCTTTGCACTTGAGCTTGGTTATGGGCCATATCATAATGGACTGTGTAATGCTATATAGTACTCAGGGGAATAATTTCTTTTACACAAGCTGATACATTATAATACTTGCGTAATAATCTCTAGCTTTAATATAAAACTCTATAAGACACCCATATTTGTATACACAGTATGTGTATATGAGCATATATAGAAATATTTGCCTGCGAATTTGTAGAATTTGGATGAAATATGCTTGCAGGTGAGGCCGCCTCTGATTATTGGCTCTCAGTATCCATTCATTAATGGTTTCACAGTTGTAATGTGTTCCAGAAAATACTGAAATCACTGCGATGTCAGCTAAACTGAGTTTATTTCCTTCTAAATTAATTAATCACTTGTAAATTTTAATACTGTTTAACACACTGAAATGTGTTTACATGGTAATGCTAACAATTAAAAAATAAAAATAGGCGCAGGAATGGCTGTGTGGTAAGTAGCTTGCTAACCAACCACATGGTTCCGGGTTCAGTCCCACTGCGTGGCATCTTGGGCAAGTGTCTTCTGCTATAGCCCCGGGCCGACCAATGCCTTGTGAGTGGATTTGGTAGACGGAAACTGAAAGAAGCCTGTCGTATATATATATATATATATATATATATATGTGTGTGTGTGTGTTTGTGTGTCTGTGTTTGTCCCCCTAGCATCACTTGACAACCGATGCTGGTGTGTTTACGTCCCCGTCACTTAGCGGTTCGGCAAAAAAGAGACCGATAGAATAAGTACTGGGCTTACAAAGAATAAGTCCCGGGGTCGAGTTGCTCGATTAAAGGCGGTGCTCCAGCATGGCCGCAGTCAAATGACTGAAACAAGTAAAAGTGAAAAAAAAAAAAGACAAACCGAATTACAAGTGTTTCAGAATGGGAAATGCAATAAAATGACGAAAAATTATAGTCAGGAAAAATTATTTTAGCGGTGGCTATTGTTTTGAAGGCACAATGGGAGGTGTGAGAAGTGGATGAGAGAAGTTTGAAAGACATGGGTTATTTATTTACTTATTTGTTTGTGTATCTATTTATTTATTTTATTGACTCTCCCTACCCATT
The DNA here is from genome assembly GCF_006345805.1 of Octopus sinensis. Taxonomy (NCBI): domain Eukaryota; kingdom Metazoa; phylum Mollusca; class Cephalopoda; order Octopoda; family Octopodidae; genus Octopus; species Octopus sinensis. The sequence continues at coordinate 51,523,953 of NC_043002.1, read as the reverse complement.
ATTTTGAAATGTATGATATTAAATTATTTAGAAAAATCCCCCAAAAGACCCAACAAAAACGGAGAAGTTCCGACTTCTGTGGAACAGCTGCTTTGAGAGTTCACCCAAACGAGTATTGATTAGAGTTTTCTAAGGCTGAATATTCACAAATCTGATTGCGTCACGTCAACTCAGTAAAACGAAATCATAATTACCACTTCTTACGGCTTAAAAAATAATCAAAGGGAAATAACCCTACATTATTTCTAATCTAAGGGAGAAAACCCTTGCAGTGTTTTAAGGCTTTAAATAAATGCTCGAAGAAAAGCAAAAATAAGAAGAAAGATGTCAGGAAATCGCTTAAAATCTTTCTATATGATTGCTATTGTTTTTAACTCCAGTCATGACCATTTTTTTTTTCAGTGTACAAGGAATCTTGGATCATACGCGCGCTCGTGTATGATTTATTTGCGCGACATATAGTCGTTATCGTAGGTGGTAGAATACCATTGCAACTGAATATAGTATCTGAGACCAGACGGATACATCATCTATTCCGGTCTCACCATCAGTGTTTCTTTAGCTTAAGCTAAAGTGACACTAATGAAACGTACACTACATACTACAAACTTAACAAAAGAAGAAAAAAAAGAGAGAAAGGGACCCCATTTAGTCATGAATGACCATGGGATTGAGCCTAAAAAGTTCCCCTCTGAGGCACATGTCCGGGCGAAGTTGTTTTTGGAAGACCAGCAATCGTCCATGCATACAAGCCTTCCCTCTCCACGCCACCGATGTTATCCAAGGGAAAATCAAGGACCAATACAGCTTGGCGCCAGTGGTGTCGCAGCTCATTTCTACAACTGAGTGAACTGGGGCAACGTGAAATAAAGTGTCTTGCTCAAGAACACAACACTCAGCCCGGCCCGGCAATCGAGTTCACTACTTCAAGATTGTGAGCCCGACACTCTAACCACTGAGCCACGCATCTTCACAAACTTATTCAACTTGTTTTTATTTCCCTTACTCTACACTAATCTCATCATAGAGTCAGAAGTACGATAACTTCTCCACTCACTCCAAACTTAGAAGACTACATTATTCCTTCCACAATCTTCAATTAGTGCTCTTATAAGATATTTTCTATTCCGAGAAAACACTTAAAATCTATTTCTCTTACAGAGAAACGTGACAATGTATCTAGTCCTCTTATTGCTATATACTGTTCCCACTGATATCTGAAAGCACCCATTCTCTTCACCACTTTGAATCTCTTTCACTCCTCAATGACATTTAGTACAGTTTCTGTAGGATCAGATTAACAACGAATCTAATATCATACGCCAAGTGGTGTCTCGCCTTTGAGATTATTTGCGAAATTAATGCTGTTGCGTTGCAATTGACTGTAAAGACTTTGATCGTTTCTAACATGACAAATACATTAGTGAATTTAGACGCATTTATGCTGATCACAATTCTTGAAGTTTACTATGAATCGTACTAGAACAACTCGTATCACATTCTATAACAACACTGATGTGTCTTGTAGTTCAGTTACATATACTACATTCTTCTCTCTGTACATTAATAACATTCCCACTGTCATTTCTAAGTACACCAGCTCTAATGCAGATGATAACATCATTCATTCCACCTTAATCTTTCGCACACTAATATCATCCATACACAACCCCAATCTAGACTTGCGTTGTCTGATCTGTTTCAATTAGTTATTAGATACAAACTATATATATATAAAAAATAGTTTTGTACTATAGCTACACTTCTCATCAACAGCTAAATACTCCAAATTCACAACAAATGCCCCGATGCTGATTTCTACTCACAGTAACTTCACGTGAATAACAGATTCAAATTTCACGAAAATTTTAAGATTTGATTAACTGATAACTCACTATAGTATTCTATTTCGCCTCACTTGTGTACCTTATGTCTCTGAAAAAGGTCTAAAGATCACAATACTTTAAATAATTTTACATTCGTAACAGATCTTTGTAAATATTCCAAGGTTACAATTACCCGCTTTTTTGTCTTTTTTAGGAATACATTTAATTTTGGTTACTTAAGAAATCAATTTTAAAAGTTTATGTTTGCGACTCATTTTGTATTTTTAAACCTAATTTTTTTACTGCAATTTTCAAAAAGAGCATAACACCTTGCAACCGCTCTTTCTTTCCTTTATATCACCGAATCTCGTGCCTCTTTTCGATTAATGAAAACAGGAAAATAAATCTAAGATTTCTAGCTTTATATCATGGGTAATATTTTATGGAATTAAAAATGTAATTTTCAAATACATTCTTAGTTTGATGTGGGAATATCAAACTATTTAATAATAGCAATTGTATATAAGGCGGTGGGCTGACAGAATCGATAGCAGGCTGACAGAATCGATAGCTTCATGTTCTGAGTTCAAATTCCGCCAAGGTTGACTTTGTCTTTCATCCTTTCGGATTCGATAAAATAAGTACCAGTTGAACATTGGGGTCGATGTAAACGACTTACCCCGGCACCCCCGAAATTGCTAGCCGTGTGTCAAACTTTGAACTCAATATTATTTGTATGTAATTTAGGGATTCCTGGAACAAAAACAGCTAAGACGTTTCCACTGGAAATTAATCTTAGAACTATTAATGAAGTTCATAAATTTGGTATAAAAGTTATTTTAGGATAGGGAGAAGAGAAATTTGACGCATCGAGTCTAATCCTTCGTCTGTGTGGAAAGAGATGTTTCTGTGGTAATATATTGTAGACTACGCTGTATATTTATTCTGAACTGTTTCTGGGTGGTTATGTTGACTTCCAAGCCAACACTCTAAAGTGAGTGTACTGAAGTACATAACACTTGAGCTGAGACTAGAGAGGTAGCATTTGGTCACATGGAAAATATTACTTTTATAATATTAGTTAGACCAGAAATTTAGGTTGGCGAGCTGGCAGAATCGTTAGCATGTAGAGAAAAATTCTTAGCGACATTTCGTCCGTCTTTACGTTCTGAGTTTAAGTTCCACCGGCGTCGACTTGACCTTCTATCGCTTTCGGGCTCAATAAAATAAATGACTGTTGAACACCGAGGTCGATCCCCTACCCCCAAATTACTGACTTAGTGCCAAAATTTGAACTCATTAATTACTCCGGAAATTTATTTTAAACAGTATGCGTAAGTTATGGATACATTCAGTATCTTTGCTTTGTATCAGCTTCATGGGCGAATCCATGCTAGACGGAAGCCGACGGAAGCTGGTCAAAGGTCAGGATATATCTGTTCTGTATTTTCATTCAACCAGATCAACATGTGAATAGAAAATGTGGTGAGGTGAGAAATAGAAAGAGAAATCTTACACAGTGACAAAGCTGTATCCAAAAGATCGAGTTGACCTGCTGACTATATTCATCTTTCTGAAGGCGGTGAGCTGGCAGAAACGTTAGGACGGCGGGTGAAATGCTTAGTTGTATTTCGTCTGCCGCTACGTTCTGAGTTCAAATTTGCCTTTCATCTTTTCGGGGTCGATAAATTAAGTACCAGCTACGCACTGGGGTCGATGTAATCGACTTAATCCGTCTGTCTGTCCTTGTTTGTCCCCTCTATGTTTAGCCCCTTCTGGGTAGTAAAGAAATATATATTCTTCTTCTCGGTGTTCAAAATATTACATAGCGTTCGTATTTTGTTCCTTTCAATATCTAATTATGCAGAAATACTTAATCGTGAAGGCGCATGGCTCAGTGGTTAGAGCGTCGAGTTTACGATCGTGAGGTTGTGAGCTCGAATCCCGTACCGGGCTGCGTGTTGTGTTCTTGAGCAAGGCACTTTATTTCACGTTGCTCCAGTTCACTCAGCTGTAGAAATGAGTTGCGACGTCACTGGTTCCAAGCTGTATCAACCTTTGTCTTTCCCTTGGATAACACTGGGGGCGTGGAGAGGGGAGGCTGGTATGCATGGGCGACTGCTGGTCTTCCATAAACAACCTTGCCCGGACTTGTGTCTAGGAGGGTAACTTTCTAGGTGCAATCCCATGGTCATTCATGACCGAAAGGGGTCTTTACCCCTTTACTTAATCTTAATTTTTTTTGTGAAAAGACAAGGTTGTCTTGGTCAGAAGGTCTATCTGTCTTCATCAACCACACCATTCTGTGTTTTGGTATGTATTGACGGACATTCATTACATCTGTGGCATTGATAAAAAATCCCTGAATAGTGAACGACTGTCTTTCTGTCACTAAGCATTTTGTTCGTACTTCTGTCTTTAATCAAGGATGGATGTCTACCACTAGTTCTCATTGGTCTCTTGCTCTTATCTAAAAGCTGTTGATGTATGTCTCTATGATGGCGACACATTTGGATAATGCTGTCTTAAATGTCTGGCGGGGAAAAAGGACGGGGAATGCATTCAATTAGAGGTTTGCCTAGTCAGTGCTCAACTAGGGTTAACGACGACAACGAGGACGACGACGACAACGAGGAGGAGGAGGAGTACGACGACGACGACCACCACCACCACCTTCGTCTCCACCTCCACTGTTACCAACATTGCCGCCTCCACCGCCGCCGTCGCTGCTGCCACTGCCGTCGCTGCTGCCACTGCCGTCGCTGCCGTCGCTGCCGTCGCTGCCGTCGCTGCCGTCGCTGCCGTCGCTGCTGCCGCTGCCGTCGCTGCCGCCGCTTCCGCCCCCACCGCCGCCATCGCTGCCGCCTCCACAGCCGCCGTCGCTTCCGCCTCCAGCGTCGCATCCACCATCGCACGCAACGCTCTCTCCACCATCGTCTCCGCCTCTGCCAGCTCCACCTCCTCCGCCTCTGCCTCCGCCTCCACTGCCTCTGCCTTCGTCTTCACCGCCTCCGCTTCTACCGCCTCTACCTCCGTCACTGTCACAGTCGCCTACACCTCCACCACCGCCTCTATGGTTTCCACCACTACTACTACCACCATCGTCACTGCTACTGACACCGCCACCATCACCACTACCACTACTACCACAGCCACTGTCACCACTACCTCTGTCACCGCCACGACGACGACGGACCAACCACCACCACCACCACCATCGCCGCCGCTGCTACCACTACCGCCGCCTCCGATGCCACCACTACTATTTCTATAAGCCATTTAAGAGTTTTTAGATTTAACATTGCTCAAATTTTTCATAGGCTGTTGAAAACTTAAATGTACCGTCAATTAAACACTCAAGAGATGCAAATAGAAATTAAACAATTCCCTACATTTACTCAAATACGTGCGGATCACCTTTCAAATTTATTGCCGAAGAAGGCAGTCAGTTCGCAGAATAGTTAGCACGCTGGACAAAATGATTAGCGGTATTTCGTCCGTCTTTACATTCTGAGTTCAAATCCCACCTTGGTCCACTTTGCTTTTCATCCTCCCAGGATCGATAAAATAAGTACCAGTGAAATACTAGTGTCCATGTAATCAAATTATTCTTCTCCACGTGTCAAAATTTGAAACTATGAAACTATGGCCGAACGTGATGTAGTTAAAGGGAAGTAATTCAAATATAAGTACATAAAAGTTGTTTCCCTTTAAAAGGAACGTACGTGTGTGTGTGTAGATATATTTACATATTTCGTTTTGTATGTATATATTTTATTTTGGTATTTGGTTTGCAGGATTATTTATTTTTTCTACAGTAGGCACGAGGCCTGAAATTTTTGGGGATTGGCGCAATATTCAAAATAATCTTGTTGAAGCATATTTTATTGTGTCTGGGAAGAATCATTCTCTTTTAGTGCCTTATTAATTTAACACACTCACCGGTCTGGTTTCCAATTGACGTTGAAAAGTTTGCAAGATGCAACGAAAATTTTATTAAAATAAATAATTAAATAAATAAATAAATAAATAAATAAATGGAAACCAGATCGGTGAATGTGTTAAATTAATAGGGTACTAAAAGGGAACGGAGATCTATTCGGTTTGAACGGCAGTTTTTAACATAATTTCTAGGTAACTAAAAAATTTTAAACTTCATATGCTGGTAGAATGTGTTTATAAAACATCTTTTTCTCTTGGCTTTATTGAGAAAATTCTATAGTTTGTAAGATATTTGTTGTTTTTTTCTTCAATTTCTGCAATTTCAACCAATCAGTGACGTCCATTGAGGTAAACAACATTCTGTGCCGTATGAATATGTCCCTCGTTTAAGAAACAGATTGGATTTATTTACATTTGTGAAGAAAAAAAGATACCCTTCCCCCCACCCCTAACTAACCCTAACCCTAAAAGAGATTGAAATGCAATAGATCGATACTAGGGTCATAATTATGGGTGACAATTTCATATGACACGCTAGAAAAAACTGCCGTTCAAACCGAACAGATCCGATAACGGCTCTCCCCAGACACAATGAAATAGTTATATATTTTTCCCTCTTTCGAGGAATTCGTGTTCGTTTTTCAGCCGTTTTGATTGTAATTAATTCGGTCACGTTTTGATTTAAAATGAATTCTGTCGTAATTATAGTAGTTTTTCGCTATTTCTAGGTGAATATTAATTAATACCAGCAATTTCTGAGTTCATTGAGTTCATTATCAGGATATATTCGGACTTGCAAAACCAACCGGGATCACTTAACTAAAGTTGTTCTAATTTTGGCACAATGCCAGCAATTTTGAGAGGAGGGTGCAAAATCGATTACATCGATTCCAGTCTTTGACTGGTACTTATTTTATCGTTCCGGAAAGGATGAAAGGCAATGGTGGCCTCAATAATATTTCAAATCCGTACGTAATGATTCAACTAGCTCGTCTCCTTAATAAAGTCTGAAATATTAAGTATTTAACATTATTTACATTATTTACATTTGACGGATATTTGTCTTCATCTTGTTTGTTGTTAACACAATGTTTCGGCTGATATACCCTCCAGCCTTCTTCAGGTGTCTTGGGGAAATTTCGAACCTGGGTTCTCATTCCTAAGGTATTCTTCGATGTTGTTGCTGTCGTTGTTGTTGTTGTTGTTGTTATTATTATTATTATTATTATTCCATGTTTGACTTTTGCTTTACATTTGTACAAGTTGGCTCCAAGTCTTACTCAGAGACCTCAAGAGACAACAAGTTGGAAGTTCATGTTGGTGTTATGCCTAGGGTGCCATATATTTGGTTTTGTACTAGTGAATGTCTAAAACACCATACGAAAATTATCATTATTATTATTATTATTATTATTATTCAGGTCACTGCTTAGAATCGAACTTGGAGTTAGTAGCCCAATCTCTTAACCACTACGCCATATGCCTGTGGGCACATATAGAACTGTATTAAGTATTAAACTTCTGCCATATAAATTCGGTTTACATTGGAGTCACCTTTACTATCGATATTTTATTTTTTATCTCTTACTTGTTTCAGTCATTGGACTGCGACCCAGTACTTATCGTTTTTTAAACTTTCTACTTATTCCATCGGTCTCTATTGCCGAACCGACGATCCTCTTTTTCTTCTGACTGACTAATAACGCTTCACTCAACGTCTTGAGTGCAGCTTGACCCCCCTCCCCCAGTTTTAGTTAGCGCATGTTTGAATTGTCATAGATAAGACAATTAAAATCATTAGCTTTACAGATATATATGCAGGCGTGGCTGTGTGGTAAGAAATCTGCTTCCCAACCACGTGGCTCTGGGTTCAGTCCCATTGCGTGGCACCTTGTGCAAGGGTCTTCTACTAAAGCCTCGGGCCGACCAGAACCTTGTGAGTGTGGATTTGATAGACGGAAATTAAAGAGGCCCGTGGTGTATATACATATATATGTATATATATATATATGTGTGCATATATATATATATATATATATATATATAATATATATATATATATATATATATACACACGACATGCCTCTTTCAATCTCCGTCTATCAAATCCATACACACACACATTCACATATATATATACACGACGGGCCTCTTTCAATTTCCGTCTATCAAATCCATATACATGCATACATACATACATACATACATACATACATACATACATACATACATACATATACATATATATATATATATAATATATATATATATATATATATATTATATATATATTATATATATATATATATATGTAAATGTAAAAAATACAAACTGGGACAAGAACGTGAAACATTAGAAGACGATACAAAAACACGGACGGGGCATTCGAAGCCTTCAATCTTCAGTCAAGAACCAGATCATCTTCGCAATTTCGGCTGATGTATATATATGTATCTATGTATGTGCATATATATGTATGTATGTATTTGTCTGTCTATGCTTGTCCTCCCATCATCGCTTGAAACCGATGTTGGTGTGTTTAAGTCCCCGTAACAAAGCAGTTCAGTAAAAAGGACCGATAGAATAAGTACTAGGCTTACAAAGGATAACTCCTGGGTCGATTTGTTCCAATAAAGGCAGTATTCCAGCATGGCCGTAGTCAAAATTACTGAAATAAGTTAAAGAATAAACGAATACACGTGGTACATGCAAAGTATTAAAAGACTCTCAGGGAAGGAAAGAAAAGCTGTTTAATGTTTCGAGCAAAGCTCTTCTTCAGAAACAGGAGGCAGAGGAAAATCCAAAAGAAAAAGAAGGAGAGTGGAAGTAGAACAGAAGATAGATCGAGGGACAATCGAATTAAAGAGGAAGAGACACGGACAAATTGTAATGATTCATAATCAAGGTGCAGAAATGGCGTACTCTGAATAAGGTAGAAAGAATTCAGTGAATTAGGTACCCCAAAGCCAGTCGGAAGGACGGAGGTTCGTGTGAGCGTGCGGTAAATAGTTAATCCCCCATTCCCCCAAAATGAAGAAAAAACACAAGAAAAAACAATAATGCGAGGAAATGATACATACGAAGTATTAAAAGACGCTGAGGGAAGGAAAGAAAGGTTGCTTGATGTTTTGAACAAAGCTCTTCTTCAGGAGCAGGAGTCAATATATATATAGCAAATAAGAAAATGGAGAACAATAGGTGGTTCCTCAACTTTTAGACATTGAATTATGTTAACTTATTTATTTATTTGCTATGTCTGTCATATATTTCAACTGCTAAAGGCAAAACACACTGCGGTTACTATGGAGAAAAATTCTCTCTTCAGTGTCGTTATCTCTCGGGAAACTCAGACATCGATGTTTCGAGGTTATTGACTCTTGATGAGATGTACCTAAGAGAGGCAACCCTCTCTTAGGTACAGTGTATTTGCTTTTAGCAGTTGAAATATATGACAAGCATATTTCAACTAACCTAAATTGCGATTATTGTGATTATACGTAAACACGGCTTAATGCAATTACTCCTACACACACACACACACACACACACACACACGCATATATATATATATATATATATCGTAGATACACTATGGCGAAATAGTTTAGAAGATTTATTTGCAGCCATGAGAGATGCTGGTTTCGATTGCACTACTTATCATCTTGGAATGATACAAAATATATACTCCTTTCTATTTTATTGATAACTACCTTAAAAGCCGCACTCCGTGCGAACTGTTGAGCTATCTTCTACGTAGGGTTAATTGGGCTTCCAACCCGAAACTGAAGAGAGCTAAATAGTATGACTTATAATACATCTATAATGACTTTGTACTCCGGTGGTGTTTGATCAGAGGTTAAGGACGGACGAGAATTAATTCTGTAAAGTAATCATACTATTCTTCCAGTCCCAAGTTGAATTCCAACTTTTAGCCAATTTGTCCCAAAGTTCTTATCTTGACGTAAAATTAACGAAGCGAATGTCATTTATCTCCCCTGAATATTAACGTCATATGAAAACGCCAAGCAAGATGACGTGAAGCAGCCAAGCTTTAGCTGCTAGAAATAGCAACCCAAATGCTTTTAGATCATATGCTAAAGCTGGATGTTCAAGAACCAGATGAAGGGCAGATTTTCAATCCCGTGATCATCCTGATTCCAAAAAGGTATAATATATCTCTGCAGAGCAAATGTAGACTAAGATAAAGGGGTCTCGGACAGACAGAATTTCGCGTTTATTATTTTAGATATCAAGACCTCTGCTCACAAAGTCTCTCTATTTAAATCTCTCTGACATCCCTTCCTTTCCTCATTCTCATTGTGTCAAACTTCTCAAATTGCACAAAACACTTGCTTCGTTCTCTCACCTCGAAACTTACCCCTTGCATCTCGCTGGGGTCTCCCACCAACGCTTTTAGTGAAGATATTGAGATATAGGCGCTGGGATGACTGTGTATTTAAGCAGCTTGCTTTGCAGCCACGTGGTTTTGGGTTCAATCTCACTGCGTGGCATCTTGAATAAAGTACTATAGTTCGGGGCTGACCAGTACTTTTTGAGGGAAATTGGTTGACGGAAACTGTGTAAAAACCCGTCATATATATATATGTATATGTATGTGCGTTTGTGTGTGTGAGTGTGCGGCGTGTGTGTGCGTGTGTGTGTGTGTGAGTGTGTGTATGTGCGAGTGTGCGGCGTGTGTGTGTGTGTGTGTGCGGCGTGTGTGTGTGTGGCGAGTGTGCGTGCGTGTGTGTGTGTGTGTGAGTGTGTCTTTACGTTGTGTTTGTCTCCTGCCACTGTTTGACATGTTGTGTTGGCTTGTTTACGGTCCTGTAGCATGGCGGTTCGGCAAATGACATCACTAGAATAAGTCTCAGACTTAAAAATACGTACGCTGTCGATGTGTTCGACTATACCTTTCTTTTATGACTTCATTGCTTTCAGGCTTAGCTTAAGGTATTTTCGCGTCCGACATCACAAAATGAGTCTGAATAAACATTGCCGAACAGCAAATAGAGACTCGGACACTGCTTAGAAAATATTTTTCATTCTTAACCTCGTATATAGTACGCACTAGGGATTTTGAACTTTAAATTTTGGGAAAAAATGCGGATTATACACGAGGATTTACGGTATTTTATTTTGTTGCATTGTTTTGCACCGTACTGTCTTGCACTCTATTCTATATATCATTGTATGTGCCTTACTTAACGTGAATATACAGTAGAAAGCCACCCATCTGCGATATTCATCTCGAGAAAGCATCTAGAATAGACATATAACGTTAAAAAGCATAGAGGAATATCAGTAGCAAACCGTCCAGCAGCGGAGGTAGAATTGCTAAATATACATTTGTACATTTTTGAGCATCATCAGGAGGAAGCATCCAGGGCAACCGCATACCAAGACAAATTTAGCCACTACTGATATAGAAAAATAGTGATTAACAAATCACCAGTGTCACAATTAGCCGGCAAGTTGCATTAAAATTTGATATTAGCAACCGAGCAGGATTAGTTCAAAAGAGCATTCCGTATATCATACTTAACGCATATATACAGTTGAAAGCCTAGAAATTACAGTGTTAATCTACCTCTAGGAAGCATATTCCTGTGTTATTTTTTTTTAACACTATACATTTATAGATGTTTTCTCGAGACAAATAGTGCAGTTTCCAGGCTTTCAACAGTATATTTGCACTAAGTGTGATAAACACAATGCTATTTTGAACTAATACTGCCTCCGTTGCTAATAACTAAAGTCTATTGTATTCTTATATGTATTGTACAATCTTGTATATATGGTACAGTCTTGTAATGCTTCATTGTACTCTGCTGTATTGTTCAGTATTATACAGTATTGTTTTGCACTGCATTATATTTTGTCTCTTCTATTGGATATGTTGTAATACACTGTTCGGTATGGTATTACCGTGTAAAATTTTATTCTGTACTGTTTATCTTGTATGGTTTTGATTTTTAATATAAAGTATTATAATGAAATCTACTCAACTGTAGTTTATTGCACTGTACTTTATTGTATGATAGTATAGTGTACTATAGAATAATGCACTGTACTATACTCTATTTTATTACCCTATATTATACTGTATTATTTTGTATCGTACTCTACTGTAGTACTTTATATTGTAGAGGTATTGTACTCTTTTTCTTTGTATTGCAATGTGCAGTACAGCTTTGATTGCCATACATTCTACAAGGAGCTAAACCCGGTTTCACCCGGTCTGTTTGGATGATGTGGCAGTGATCGTTTTCGGTTAGGCATAGTCTATAACAGCGTTTGTCAACCTTATCATTTCGGGTCCCCTGTTTCGATTGGAGCCTCCAGCTATATGAAAATTTCTCGACTCCACCCCATCAGAAAACAGCTCCTAAACAACTGCTTGTTTTAATGGCATAAGAAAGAGGGAAAGTCTATTAGAAAAAGTTTTAATCGATTTTCTCGGTAAGTATGAGGGTTATGAAAAAAATACAAACTGCATTCCAATCTATGCACTTGTCTCCACATGTGTGCCATTTTTCATGCAAATCCACCCAGCCGTTTGGCTGTGAATCTCAAGACAAGAATGAATACAACGATCACCCATGTCTAATTTATGTTATAGATTATACTACTTTCTATTATACTGTCATCGTACTGTACTGTATTGTGTGGTATTGTACCACATTTCACTGTAATGTATAGTATTGTATTCTAGGATTAGTTCTGCGATATGCTAACTCTTAATCAATTACAGTGTCCCATGGTTCTGTTTTGCTCACCGCCATATTTCCTGCTACACATCAATGACCCACTTGCTGTCATTTCTAGCAACGTCCTCTCTTATCCAGATAATACGATTCCGATTCTTCATTTCTTTCTAATCTTCTCCGGCCACGCATCATCCATGTGCAATCTAGATACAACACACGAAACTTGCACTGAATTTATGATTAGACACCTCGAGAACATCCTCCACTGGAGCTATGGCAATCATATCTTTTTTAACAGAAAAAAAGAAGAAAGGAAACTGAAAAGTCTCAAGCACATAATAATATCAAGAAAAAAGAAAAAAACAACCATTGATCTCACCCTAAACATGAGCAGCATTCAGCTAGAGTTCTCGTGGTCGTTTCAAACGCTATGCTTCATAAGCATCGAAAATCTCTCCTGGAGAAACGCTTCCTTAGCAGAGCTACGACTGCATTTCAAAGACCGGTCTTACTCTTTAGGGCCAGAAAATATTTCAGTCCCCTAAAATTTCTGACTTAGAAAGAAAGCTCAAGTGAGGTCCCCGTTCCCAATAAAGTATTGCTCCTATATCTGGGGTAGTGGTGCTGTTACGTACACAGATATTTTTGGTCACATCAAGAAAAGAATCACTTAACTAACTGGCATTAAATCACTAACTGACACGTTGCACCCTCTGGCTCTCCGCTATGTTGTCTCTTTTCTCTATCTACCTTTTCTACTGCGACAGTAGTATCGTATAGTAATACAATACTATGCAATACTATAATAGACTCTGTTCAGGGCCAAATTTAGACCTAGTGGGGCCCCTAAGCTAATAAATTTTGGGGGCTCCTAACGATTTTGCGTATGCAATGTTCTATAGTTTAGATGTTTAAAGTCAATCATATTACAGTGCACGTCAAAACTAGTAAACAAATTTGGCTGCTGCAGCCAAAATAACAAAAACTATCTCGCACTATTAAATTGCAGCCTGGCGTATATTGGTATGGATTTCGTTTGATCTAAGGTCAATAAAGATAAGACTCATTTGAAAAGTATCGACACATAAGGAGTAAATAAAAACTAACATAAAATATTGCACATCAAAACTAAAACAATAAAAATAAACCATCAAGAGCAGTTTTTTTTTCTTTTAGACATAATAGTATAAGGACAAAGCTAAAACTAGGAATCACAATATTACTGAAATATAAACGGTATTCAAGATTTGAAGCCAAGAGCAGAATAAATTAAAATTAAAACCTCTCTTGATTTATTAACCACGAACTCTTAGATTAAGTCATCAAAACTTATCTCACGGAGTTATCTGACTCAATGCATGTGACACTAAAGGACTCCAAACAGTTTAAAAACACCGTAAAACTTTTAAGAGCCTTTGTAGCTTCTGAGGGGCGCAATTAAATGTTAAAGGTGTCAAATAAATCTAAAAAGGACTCAGTAATCTTAAAAGAACTCTATTGGATTAAAGTAATTTAAACAAGTTAAACAAGAAGGACAAATTATTTGATTGCTGTAAATATATTTTTAAATTGTTAACCCTTAGCTTTAGGATCTTCTGAGTTAAATGGTGCCTTCAATGCTTGGGTTCACCAACGCTTGGTGTTCTCTGAGCCATGGCCCATGGGCCATATTGGCCTATACGTAAATCCGGCCCTGCTTCTATTCTTCGGAGAACACCTCTGACCCTCCGAACCTTTTCGTTTCTTCATCTGTCATAACCGTTGCTATGTCCAACACTTCTTCCAAGCCACGTACTTAGACACAGTTCCTATTCCTCTGACCATCGCCATCCTGTGACCTCCTTTCTGCCCATGGCTTTCCTGCAAGTGTTGCATTGTATTAAGCGGTGTACTGTTTAGTACACTTCAATACTATTTTAAACATGATTGCACAACGTTATTACGAAACACTGTACTATACTGTTTTGCTATTAGCAATAAGCTTGATTGTGATAGGAAAATAATTAAAATAAAACAGAAAATAATATAAAAGTGATGTAAAAAATGTAAAGAATAGTAAAAAAAAAAAAAAAAAAAACTGGGCCGAGCATTCGAAAACGGTTTCTTCCTAAAATTTTCCCCATCTAAGCTTCATCAAGCTCTCTGAAAGAGCACTTTTGTGCTATATATATATATATATATATATATATATATTATACACACACACACATATTCAAATA